>NC_092816.1:154856648-155165815 GCF_023375885.2 Dermacentor andersoni | reverse complement strand
AAGCCGTAATCTATACCCGAAACACGCGACCGACAGGCCTTCATCGCTTTTACTTCAGCCCACACCAAGATGACCTCGCATTCTTTTGTTCTTCTCCCTGCATGCGGTCACGGAACGCACCGCTGCAGCAATGCGTGCGCCAAATGTCAGGGTGGCCGTCGCGCTCCTAATTATTTCCGTGCGGACCGTCGTATTGCGTATATACTGCAGTGGGCCGTTATTTCTGTGGCGTCTACCGCGTACACAGGCTTCACTCGCAGGTGCCGGAAGGCACGGGGCATGGAAGGTCGCACAGACGACACGCACATCCAAGATTCGCCACCGCCACGCATTTTGTGACCTGGTCGTCGTCTGTTTCCTTTGCTGCGCCCGTCGTCAATAGTGTGCACGCAAGGTGGTCGAGGCCGTATGTATAGGACTGCGCACAAAGTTTGAGCGAAAATTGTCGCCGATTGTCCTCGACGTCGTTAGACCATTTTAGTAGTACTGCCACGAGTGACTTTCTTCTTAGAGCGCAGCTCTTAGGCGCCCGTTGCTGCGGCGAGCGTCAGGGTAACCGGACGAACGAGAGCAGCGAAAGATGAAAGAAAGAACGCGGAGCGCAGGGATCGACGAAAGACGCGAGGAGGAAAGCAGAGGAGGAGGATGCAGCGGAATAATGAGGTGGAAAGCGGAGGAGGAGGGTATGACGGAAGCGTGGAAGAAAACGTAGTGCGGCGACAATGGCTGCAAAATGGCGCCAGAGCAGTGCGCGTCGTCTGGAGGGTCTGTCGGCGGCGTCTGCTGTGAATCGTGCTCACGCCATGCCCACGCGCTGCCTCTCACGATCTCCGGATTAGCGAGGCAGTAGCGCTACGCTTCGCTTCGTTTGCAACGTGCTGCACGAGATAGACTGTCCGTGCTAGCCAATCAATCGCGAAATGAAAACACGTACAGAGCTGCGCTCAAATTTCGCATTGGGGAGTTATATAGTAATCGTGGGTGAATTCTTCGTAGCTGCAATTCTTTTTTGTTCAACGAAATCATACAGTCTGACTGTGAAAACCTGAGTTAGCGAAACTCTCGCACCCACTTCGCTGTGGCGTCTGATTTAGTGCCGTTTGATCGTCATCCCCGGAGCATGCGCATTCTCGACTCCACCGCGGCGGTATGACAACGCGTCATCACTTGCATCAACCAATTGGCGCGCGTCATTACCTCTCCTTCTGCTTTTCTCCTCTCTCTCTCTCTGCACCGCCTCTTCTCCCTCAAGCCACGACAACCGCCACTGACTGCGGTATCCAAAGGCATCGGACGGAACAAATTGTTCTGCTGTGACTCGTTCACGGCCCAATGTATAGTAGCACAGCAGACAATGTACAGCAAGCACAGCAATGTATAGCAGCACAGCACAGCGAGCCAGAGCAAGTAACAAAACGTTACGGTGTTGTCCTTCCACGTGACCACCGATCGGCAAGCTCACTCATGAGTAGACTCACTGAAAATCAGACCCCACCCCGCCCCCAACCCTTCGCGAGTCTCAGTCAGAGTGAGTCAGGTTGAGAATTCTGCCGAGCCCGAGTACGAGTGGGCGCGGCAGAGCAGAATTTGGGTGAGTCTGAGCCGAGGAAACCCAGAGCAAGAAAGCAAATTTTGTGATTGATTCTGAGTGAGTTTCGCTTACTTTGTCTATCTATGACAGTAACACGGAAGACCATGCGAGGACAAAGTGCTCTGCGCCCTCTACCTGTTTCCCGAACCGAAATTTGCGCTGTTGTCGCCGCTTGAAGCGATATAAGATTGCGCTGCGTTCTTCGATTACGACTGCAACGAGTAAAGATACGATCAGCCACTCTGCCAAAGTGAAAGAGTATTACGCCATCGAGGTCACCCATTGCTCTTATACTAGCGGAGAGAAACGCGATAACAGCACGCCGCTTAACCGTATAGCAGTAGCGACATATTGGCTTGCGATGGTGCTTGCGGGTAGCGAGGTAATATATGGTAGCGAGGTAAAATATGAAATGGCTTGTGCGTGTGTGTCAATTTGCTATCACATTCACGACGACCATTTGAATAAAATTAAATTTGTTTTAAGAAAAGTTCTAGCACAAAACAAAATTGTGCTCATGTTCCATGAGGGCTTGCGGTGTGTCCTTACAAATTTTACAGTACTGCTGCCACTAGTCACCGAACCAAGTGGTGTAGTGTGTGGTAAGCATACCCGAAAACTTTAATTGTAGCCGGAGATGCTAGCCTGGTGGCAGGACTCATAATATGTATGGCATGCCGGCTGAAACATGCCACGACACAAGCCAAGGCACGCCGTAAATTGAAGTTCTTGAACACGGACAAGGTACGAAAATACGCTCAAGTAAGCAAAGCTATACACCAGATTTTCTCGCTGTGGTGTACTGAATGAACCTAGACGTGAGGCAGTTTACAGCTTCTCATTCTAGCTTTTAATCAACAAATATGACTTCAGTAAACGCATATAGCAACGTACAAAATTAGGTTGGTTAACTACCATTGCAATGACACTGACAATCAAGGTAGTTAATGTTCTTGCATTTAAAGGCAACGAAATATCCCGCGAACTTCGGCTGGGGACAAGCGGTACTCGCTAGCGCTGCCGTAAAGGCATTCCGTAAGGACATATGGCTACCACGCGCGCAAACAAACACTGCGCCACGCGGGTAACGGCGGCAATGCGCGAACACCTTACAGCAAACGTACGAGTCAACAAAACGCCGCGCTTAGGTCGCTGCACGCGATGCCGCTCTGGGTGCTATAGTCACAAGCTTACGCACCATCTACGATTTGCGCCACAAAGCAGCTGGCTCGCCGGGACACTGATAGTTGGAGCGCCTTATCAGGTGAGTAGGTGCTCCTGTCTGTCTTACATTGTGCTATAGCCCCGTCAAAAATCACGATAACACTTGCCCTGCCCCTTTTTTCCCGCTTCTGCGGCCTTTGCACCATTCTTCTTTGTTGTTTGCAGTGCACAAACAAGCTTAATAGCGAACCACATATATCAGTCTAGAGACAGCACCGAGCGTATGGTGCGCAGGGTGTACCGCTGAAAACAAAACGAGGCTTCCTTGGTCCAAATTGGGCATGCCGGGCGCAGTAACGAATTTGGCTAAAATACTCATTGTGCTGATTAAACATCCGTAGCGGAACTGAACTCGCTGAGCGGTTTGTCACGATAAAACCCAAGGTCGTAACGATCTCGCTTTCTTTCTTTCTTTCAAGGGGCCCGTTCGATTGGTTGAAATTTTGTTTACTTGTTTGTTTGTTGGTCTTTCTGTTTATATTAAAATGGTCGTATTCCAAGACAGGCCCGTTCGGTTGTAGAAAGAGCGATCTCAAAAGGATACATTCCCTTTTCCCAAAGAAACCTCGATTCGAAGATATTTATTATAAAGTGAAGAAAAACGGAAGATAGATTCCTTTAAGACCAGCTACCCCATGTCCCAGATATTATAGCGAGGAGAAAAAGGAGGAAACGCGATGCAAGATAAGAAAGTATCAAATAACAAATCTTTAAAAAGGCTTCCCCTTCCTGAGCCTTTATACAACTTGTTTGCTTATACCTATCTCGCCAACGTATTCACGGAACTTAATGCATGAAGAGATGTTCACGGAACTTAATGCATGAAGAGATGTTGGCACTGTTGACTTTATAAAATAATAAAGGTACAAGAATTTATCCGCAGCAACTTCCGAAGCACGCTGCCGAAGCGTGCTTGCTTAAGTGATGCAAGAAAATGTCGCGCAATAGGCTCTACAGTATTCACGCAAAGAATAAGGAAAAATAACGTAGCGACAGCAGTTGTAAGCTACACATACAGATTTTCATCATGTCGAAAACGGTCGTAGTTTGCGTCCATTTCTTTCTCCTACATTTGCACTTTAATTCGTTTTCGCGTGATTCCGTTTGCGTTCCCGTACATCCCGAGCGTGTATTCGTAACTGCTGTATTGCAACTATTGCAAGAGCTGCGGCAAGAGGGACGTCAATAGCTTTCCCGCGCGAAGTTTGCAAACCATGTCTAATTGATCGCAGACACGTTTGGTGTATCCCGAGAGATCGAATCCCGGCCACGGCTGCCGCATTTCGATGGGGGAGAAATGCGAAAACACCCGTGTACTTAGATTTCGGTGCACGTTGAAAAACCCCAGGTGGTCGAAATTTCCGGAGTACTCCACTACGGCGTGCCTCATAATCAGAAAGAGGTTTTGGCATGTAAAACACCATATTTTTTTTTTTGCTGTAGCTTAAAGGAGACATAATAGAAGCGCTGTCGGCGCATATAGAAAGGCCTCTTCCAAGGTCGCCTGGTTCACGCGCGGCTCAAAACCATATTGTTCTGACGGCCCGCCTCGCCACTCTTAGGATATATGCCACTGACCGAAAGTTTCAGTATATGTTTCGATATATGTATATGCCAATGCACCGTTCTCACATCCGATGACTCGGCCTTCTTGGGCGCAAGGACAAGGGCGTAGCAATTCCGACTTTTTCTGAAAGGACTTCTCAGATGCCAGAGGCAGGCAGGCGCGACAGTAAGCTGATGAATGCCTCTCTGTGCATACGCAGCTCATGGATTTCCAGTAAGCGCTGAAACAGTTTTCACACATGCCTTAAAGGGCCCCTGAAACGGTTCGGACAAATTTTGTAGACGCGTAGGGTACAGCTTAAGTAGAACATTCGCACCACAATTTAAGTGAAGCGTTACGTATTAACGGAGCTACAAGCGTTTACAAGTTGCCCTTCTCCCTAGCCATGCTTTTCCTCCTCAAGGGCTGGAATTCTCTAACATAAGGTGGCCTCACAGCCTGCAGGGTTATCTGACTGGGCTAGCTTGAATGCTCGGTTGCCATACTCAGAAGTTCGAATCCTCGCGCTTTTTCTTTCTTTCTTTTTATTAATCGGAAGTTGGAAAGCTTGAATTCACCTCCTCCAGTATACATCTCAAGGGTTGGAGTGGCGCCTGACACTGCCAAAATGCCGAGAACCAGGGGCACTATACTAATACAGGTACAAGCAAATTAGGAAGACCCACCAAGCTCCAATAAAAAACACTCCCTCACCAGAACAGGAATTGGCCTCCCTTGTGCAGTATTCGGCCACTCCCACGCAAATGACTCATTTGATCGACCAATAGCCCTCAGCTCCCGCAGCTGCAGAGCACCTGACCAAGGCGGCGGTCAGACCTGTAACGCAGCAGAGGGCGCTAAGAATATCTGGACCAGGACAGGCCGCCAACGGAAAATTACCTTGGCAACGTTTAACGTCCGAACTCTCTCGAGTGACGCTAGCCTAGCAGGACACTTTGAGGAACTGTCAGGCATTGTTTAAGGTATCATTGGCCTTAGTGAGGTAAAAAGTACTGGCGAGACTTATACGCGGTCTGCTAGAAAAGTATCCGTCCTTACTTCTTGCCTCAAGCTGGTCCTTGCTGATGTGACCCAAGAAGGCATTGGGAAGTATAGCGATGCACACTTACATACACTGTTGATACCAGTGAGACCAGATTAATGGAGCTGTTGTTTTTTTTGTCCACTCCATCCTCATTAGTTACAATGAGCAGTTCTTTGTCCGAACAGAAGGCATATGTAGTTGGTCGTGCATAGCTTGCGCACTAATACTTGTTGGCGTGGTATGACAGAGACCTGCCTGAGAACCTTAGCACAGTGTCTATATGTAAAAACATTCTGATGTGTTCATGACTTCCTTCTCTTTATCACACTTTGCCTGATGGAGCCAGCAACTGCGTCCACCAGCTGTTCAACAGGATTCGCCCTAGTTTTTCCAGAGTCTCCCTTACCAGGCTGCTGCTCACAGACTTCTGTTTTCTCGAACTTGCGCTACACTTCAACAATGGTCCCACCTGCTGAACCTATAGCATGCGATCAAAAAAGTGCTATACATCATGTTGCTCCAAACTCATGACACGTGCTACATGGCCTTGAGGAACACCCTCATTTATTTATGCCCTCATCATACTGCATGAAGCTTCGTATGATAAGTTCGACAATTAACATCTGCTGGTTATTCAGAGTTATTCCTTTCCAGCTTGCTGAAAGCTATCCTGAGCGTTTCAAAAGCAAAAGGCTGCTGCCGGACAAGAAGCGCATAAAGCAAGAGTCGCTATAACAACATGTGTCACGCTAGATGAAGAAGGCCACTGAATGTACAGGCGGTTTACTTTAATTTCAACAATCTTGGTTCTCCCATTGCAAGTGAGTAAACTCAACTTGCCCCGAAGACATGGCCTGTGACAAACTATGTGCCAGATGCTTTGCCCCCTCCAAAGCTGAAGATGTGTACGAGATCCTGAAACCCCACAGCGGCTTCTACACTGGGCAAACAGGCGACTATAAAAACGACTGTCTTTACTAATATGCTAATAACATGAAAACGGGCAGGAATTTGGCTATTGATTGGCCCCAACTGCAGGTGCAAGCCACTCTTCCACCAGATGTGTATTGTTCACAGGAACTGGAGCTATACAAATGCAGATAAAAATAATGACGTTTGAAAGTAGTACAGTTGAACTATATTCTCTACAAGAAGTGCTACGTGCACCGCTGGTACCTTATAGCCACAATTCATGGCTGCACCACCATGCAAAGGTACTATTCTTGAATTATTAACTTCTATTACATTTATGGTGGCCACATATTGCAAGTACATATCATCCACATTGTGTGCAATATGGTTAAATGATGTCAACTATGATAGCCATTCCTAATCTGAAATGCAACAGAGCAAATATAGGCAACAAATTGTAATTCAAAAAGACAGACACCCAGTGCACAGGGTAAGTGACAGACTTCCTTTTATTGAAAAAAAAATGTCTCATGTTTCATGTCACTAGCAGTGGGTAGCAATCTTTCAAGCTTGTGTGATAGAGGCAAATCTTAGCAAAATGCTACAATCACACTCAAATGTAAAGTAGCCTTGGGCACAAGAAACCGACATCATATTGTAGAGAATGAAAGGGCAAGACTCCATCCAAGAACTCTATGGCACCACATACTTGACACGGTGTACAAAATGTTAAGATGCCCTAGACATAAAAAACGCAAATAACATGGAAAACGCGCCTTAAAATGCAATCTGCAGTCTGAAACCAAGAAAAAACAACCAGAAATAGGTTTCGCTAAGTTTTTCATTGATTTGAATTGTCAAACTGTCTCGTCACTACTTAATGAACCTGCACAGCTGAAAAGGAAGGAAAGAAAGCCCAATAACAGGGCCGCAGAAAATGTCACCAAATAAGTATACTTTGCTTACCAAAGATACTTCCGGTTAAGTTGTGGTCTGAATTTGCACAATAATTGTGTATAAGCTTTTCTTATTTAGAATAGTTTAGCAGCTAGGGAAGACATGACCATGAGAGCACCAGGTGTATGCATAGTCTACACACAAAAAGCCACTGCTTTCTTACTTCTACTTCTTTCTCTACTACTATTCACGAGTATTTAGGTGCCTTAATAGCACTGCTAACACCCCACTGAAAAACACAAAATTGGGCAATTGTGGCATAAAGAAAATTGCAGTTTCACTTATAAGGCAAAACAATGATGCGGTAGCTGGTGAAATATGCGCAGGAAGGTTGCTTCATGCGGTGTTTATTGAAGTGAACACTTGTCAATGCAAGTCAGTAATCTCTTCTAGAGAAGTACAATAAGTACGAGTCGTATTTATTTGTGGGAGTTGTGCCTCCCAGTGTTGAAGTTGAAAGACTCGACTGTTCTTCCTCCACTTTCATATCCGGACTTCGCCACTGGTCTCCACCTAAACAACCCTATAAGTTCTTACTGCTGAAATTGTTTTGGTTTTCTCAAATATATATTTGGGCTAGCCATTGCTAGGTCTCGCGCTGTGCTTGAGGAAAACAAGACACCAACAACCCGATCCAGTAAATCTGAGAAGCAAAGATTAATGAAGTAGATGCACTCAATCACCGTCATTACATGTAAAAAGAAAAATTAACATAGGACTGCCTTCACAAGGGGGGAGGTGATGTGTCAGAACTCGAAGGCGTGGACGCCACCTCTATATACAGTACGCAGGCATTGATCAGGCGTTAGCCAATCATGGCACCTGTTGGCTTGATTGCGCTCTTCAGTATCAATATTCACCACGACTTTACCTTAAGCAGAGTGGCTGAAATATATATAATTGTAGACTGCCAATCTTTTGATCGTATGTTTGAATCCTCGCAGCACAATGAGAACTTTATTTGCAATATTCTAGCAAGAAATTTTGGGAATTCGAGTGACACCACCAGGAACCAGGGGAGTTAGCCAATAGCAGCTATTGGTGTAAAAAAGACTGGCATAAACACTAGAATTGAGTTGGGCATACTACATGTCCTTTTTCTGGTAGTGGTCCACTACATTGCTGATAAAGTCAATGATCTCGAATGAGATTAAGAAACAAGAACTTAGCCAGGAAAACATTTCACTTAACAGCTGTATCTAGTTGTATCATTTTGCCTATGCAGCTTTATATAACCCTGTCCACACTTGCCTAAAGCACATGAGTGGCATCCTGAAAAAAAATAAGCTTTTGATATTGCTTTGGAGAAAATCTGTTTCGGCCTAACAGTACATATATATACTGCACCAATCACCAACTCCAAGTCACCTTCATTCACCAACTCCATATCACCAACTCTTAAGTCACCTTCTTACCACATCAGCAAATCACTCCTGCAACCAAGTGTGCTGGTCCGGGTTTTACCTTCATTTCCACCCATGCAGTTGGTAAAAGTTCTTTGGCTGTTTACTGTAACTTCATATTTCCAACATTTGGTTGCATAAGAGGCTTTGGCAACACTGGCAACCCTAATACCTGCGGAGGCTTCACGAAAGGCCACCAGCACCTCCTCGTTGCAGACTGTGTTCAACATCATTCTTGGTTCGACTGTTACTAAGAACCCATATATCTTTACTCCGAAGCGGCTGGTATTGGCGATGCTTTGATGCTGAAAGAGGTTATATTCGCACGTGTCAACCATAGGCCAGAAACTAATCTGGCAAAGGTGGAAATAGCCTTGTCTTTCCCATACGGCGGTTCAGCCTCGCTAGGCACATTCCTTCAGTCAATTTGTACACTGTCAATGTGAGTGAGACAGATCAAAGGTTGGCTATGGTTTCAGATTTCTTGCCAGGTTTCAATAGTGGCGTCATGACCAAGTGTTTCCACTCTGTGGGGAATTCCAATATTCCAGAATTCATTGATTACAAGCAATAGTGCTTGCTTCCTCGTTTCGGCAAGATTCCTCAACATCTGCAATATGACTCCATCTTTGCCACGGGCGCTTTAAGTGTTGACATGTTCGAGAGCAACAACAGGTTCTGCCATCTTAAAGAGGCTTTCCATTCCTTCCTTGCCAAGTGGCAAGGTGCGTACAACTCTGGTGACTGTAAGGTGGTCGGGGAAAGCATCTGCAGCATGTTCCTCAAATTACGTAGATGTGCACTGAAGATCGAGCAGCATGTTTTCAATACTATTACAGTACTTGGTCGATCCTGTTATAGCCGAGAATGTGTCGAATCTTACCGAGACCTATACGTTCAAATGACGCGCAATGATCCATCCACTAGTGTGGCATGTTTCTTAGCATGACACCTTGCCTGCTCAGTCTTGTGCAGAAAATTGATCAGGGTGTTGTTGCGTGCAGCCACAATTTAAGTATGCAGTATGCAGCTTGGCTTGCTCCCCCCAAAGTTGCAGCAGGTGATTGTCAGGGCTGGATATTGCCCCAGTAAGCTCTAGTTCGTGCATCGCTCTTTGCAGTGTGTAAAAGATGCGCGTTTCTAGCGATCTCTCAACACCTTCACATTCTGCAGACTCAAGTGCATCACGGAAATTGTCTCACCCTGCAACCCTAATTTTGTGAATGTGGCACATTTTCACCTCTACATCAAGTGTTATACTGGATAATGGTCACTGCCTCTTGGGGCAGAGTCGCACTGACCCTCTGGATGAAGGCCCCAGTTGCCCACGCTAGATAAGTGTACTGCCCTTCTGGTTTTAATGGAGGATGTAGCAGTTGGGATAGTTGGCGTCATTTATTATTTGAGGGTCTGTGGTGTCTGCTTCGTCAAGGTAGCTACCTCTTGGCCATACGTCTTTGCATCCCCAATGTGGCTGATGTGTACTGAGCTCAACTCGACTGAGTATTCTGTGCTCGGGAAACCGAATTTGAAGATGTCAAAGCCAAGTGAAGTCTCCTCGGCTGCGGTGCCTGGTTTTGGGACAGAGGTAGACCAATGCCAAAACGGCTTCTTTTCACTGCGTTAGCCTACAGCATACCACCACAACTTTGCGATGAGACATATGTTTATTCAAGCTGTTCTTTCCTTCCCCTAATTCAATAATAGCCAATTTTAGGAGCTGCAAATCAAGTTGACTTCAGAATACTGCTGATTTTTTGGCTACTTCTAGTAGCTTATTGCGTGGTTAATTTTCTAGTTGGGCATGACATACTTCGTGATCAAAAATGAACTGTTTAAATAATTCTTGGAGTAATATTAGGACAGGCAACTCTGTCTGAATGATCACTGCTTTTGTCGCAAAATGTGGCAATGAGCTAGGCAGATGCTGTCACGACAGCGTAGTGTTTAGGTTGTATGAGCATAGAAGAAACACAATTGGACTTGTCAAGTACAAAGCCCTATTTCTACAGCCTCTCTTTATACTGCTGACATTCGAGAGCTTTAGATTAGTGGACGCAAGCAGCATGCGTAAACGAGAACCCTATTGGGGTATTTCTGGGACCCACGTGGGTTGCATAACCAAGCAACACACGAGTCGCCTACCATCCTCATATCCAATACTATTATTTTCATTGTAAAGCAACCAATATCGCAGTTAGTCTGATCAACCCGCATCAATATGCTGGAAATTTTTAAGCACCCAAAGTGTTTCGGTTGAGTGTTTAAAGCACTTCACACTCTTGGCCACTAGACTTGTGCTTTCCAGTATTACTTGCTAATCAACTGAGGTGTTTACATTGTTTTTCTGCGCTGTAAGATTAGTTTGACAGTCGTAATAAAATTGTTAAAGTGAAGGTCCGGGCTGTTGTATTGGCCATGCCATTCTCAAACTGTTAGGTCTGAAACTGTCAAAGCATTTGGCAACATATTAATAAGCTTCACCTCACTACATATGTGTATAGCGGTGGGACCATTCAGCATGTGAAAACAAATAATACCGGCAAATAGAGAGTTCAAGAGCAGCTGAGGTTATAGTAAAGCGGGCGGGGCAGTATCTTCAGGGTAAGTGGGATATCAAAGCTGTAACTGGGGCTGCCGTACATCCCGTCACCGCAATACACTGTTTGCTTCATCGCATTACACAAATACGTTGCGGTGAAGTTATTGCAGACGCACATATACACATTCACACAGACCCCTGCGTCCCATTGCTAAAACTATGAGCGCGAAAAACGGGCAGAAATGCAGCTGAACATAACGGGGCACAGTATTAAGCTCCACCTCACCGTGTTTATCGCGCCCTTAGTACGAATAATATTAAACATCTACTCCGCATTTTAGTTCGTGGAATTCTGGCAGTCCATTTGATGTCACTAAAGCTCCGTTAAGTTCACAGCACTACGCCATAATTAAAGCCCACGATAAAAGTAACTCACATGAAATCACGGATGGTGAACTAGCGCTGAACACGATTGAAAACATGCACTGCCCCATTTCTATGACGCGTGGACAGTTGTGAGCAAACACCACTTTAAGCATTATATTACTTACGTAAGTCGTGGCGAAGAACACATACAATGCCTCCGCCTACGACGCCCGTCAAGTAAAGGTTCATGTGCGACATGATGACGCTGCCAAAAGGGCGAACACGGCGACGCTGCTGCACAGCGCCGGTTCGCAAATGGCATTGCCGAGGCTATACGCCACTTGAATACTTAGATCGTCAGCACCACTGAATTCATTAAAAATACGGGTCTCACACCACCAGAGTTCACCGAGACCAAAAGTCGACATGCCACGCCATTACTGCACGACTTTTCGCCAACAAATACTGAACCCACTGCGGAGACATCATACGGCCAGTGGTCGGCGTTGGACCGGAAATTCAACGATTCAACGCGCCACATGGCGCCGCGGCATCACTTGGCGCCATCATCGCGCCTTCTCAAAAGTCCCTAAACGATCCTGCCCCTAGGCATCTAGGATCAGGTTACGTGAGGGGCTTTTCTACGATATTTATACGCACGCGCATTCCATGCATATTACAGCGCAGCAGCGCCAGATTTCCCTCTAGGTAATATAGTAAGAACCCCTATGGTCCAAAACAACTCGCTGCCAAAACACTTGGTCTGCGGCGGTGCATGGAGGGTAAAACATATCTCTGCGAGACCGGGCGAAGAGCACGGCTCGGCGCCGACGTTCCCTGGGGAGAGAGAGGCCTTCCACCAAAGGACCAAAACAAGTCTGCTCAATAACAGTTTCACGGCCGCTCAATGGAAACGCGTTCCATTGAGCGGCCGTGACAGTTTATTCGTGGAGGAGGAAACAACTTTATTTAGGAAAAAAACTATTTTATCTCACTCAAAAGAGTGGTGGCGCCATCTGTACCTCTTACGGAGAGACGGTGCGTCGTGCTGAGGCGTGACGATGATAGATGGCGCGATCGTTTCATCTTTTCTCCGTTTGAATAAAGCGCGCTCAAAAAAAGAAAGGAAGAAAAAAAAGAAGAAAAGAAAGGAAGCAGCGATTGTACAGCCGGACAAGCAAATTCCAATTGAGCGTACTGACCATAATACAGAGCCAGACGTTAGCAAAAAACTGTGCTGCGCCAATGATAGAAATCAAACCACGGAATGAATGAATGAATTAATTAATGCAGTATATTACGCGCTTTAAACCTCAAGGCGCCCGTAAGTCGTATAATTCGGCTACTACCCGTTGTTAGCTTGGCAATACATTGCGGTATTCGGTGTCACCAAAACACAAACACACAGACAGAGAAAGCTAAAAATAATAAAAAATGCAGCATGCAGAGATCACTGTAGCTAGAACACGGCCAGCTCGGTCTATGCACGATGCAATCTTTCTTCCTCGAGAGCACTGAGAAGAAAGATGCGAATCAAAAGAAGGCGTGCCAATGGCCTTCGATTCACATGTGGTCCGCAGGAGTCGTTGTCGAGCTGCGCCTCGGTGATGACTGACCCGACGGCGAAGGCGACGACCTTGGCGACAGAAACGGCGACGGAGTCAGCGACGAAAGCGGCGACGGACTCCGAGACCCCGGCAGTCGCGACGCCTTCTTGGCACCGCGCCCCCGTCCACGTCGATGCTTGTTACCGGGGCGTCTTGGGGTCTGTGGCGCCAGCGATGCCTTGATCAATTCCTTGCGCCCCTCAGTGGTCAAGGTCATGCTGAGCGACTCGGTCAGATTCTTGGCTTTGCGCCCTACGAGAACATCGGGCAGCCACTGGATGGCGATGGCGGTGAGCGCGACGAGCAGGGCCATGACCAGGTTGACGGCCAGACGCGCCTCGGCGCCTACCACCATGGGCAGCGCGGTGGCCGCGAGCGCTCCGACGCGGCCGATCACGAACGACCAGCTGAGCCCGATGCTGCGCACGTGGGTCGGGAATATCTCCGCCGCGTAGCCGTAGTTGAGGCTGACCGCGCAGAAGCAGGCGCACTGGACGGCGATGCCGGACGCGCGCGCAGATCGCCCGCCGGGCGAGTACAGCAGCGCCGCCTCGAGCACCATGGAGACTCCCAGGGAGACGAGGGCGAGCGACAGCGCACTGCGGTGTCCCTTGAGCTCCACGTACCTGTAGACGCAGGTGTAGCAGAACACCTGCAGGCAGGTATAAGATACGCCTCAAACATGGAGGCGATGTTCATGATGGTGGCGGTGTTGATGAAGATCATCTGAAGTGGCGGATGCCGACTCGGAAGCCGTTGGCCAAGAATCGTGGTCCTGGTACACGTGTCATCGTGACTAACTTCCGTAAAAGTACTGTTGAGTAGTGTTTCAAGTACTGTTGCTATGGTGTTATGGTTCTAGTGCTAATTTTTCTTCATTAGTGCAATACTGCTTAGTAAAAAATTGTAAGACGCTTAAGCTTGGCGCACACGTGCGCGAGAGTGGAACACAATAACATTCAACGATAGCTGACTCACGCTTCCCGGCAACTGCAGCTTTGTGTAACCGCAACGTTTACCGAGAAACGCTGGCGGCGAACGCAATGCACGAAGGCGAGCTTTCTGGTAGAAACGCGGCCTCTTGCGTGGGCCGATCCCGGAGATTGTGCGCAATGGCGCCAAATCTCAAGCGGCAGCTGGAAAATGAGTTTGTTTCCGTATAGCAGAATTATGTTTTCTGGTGTATTCAAGCTACAATCCGACGCTAGCATATCTGCAGGTTCTGTGTGTGTCGCACTTTAGGAATAGTGTCGTACTTTACCAACAGTCTGACACATTTTACTTTGCGAAATTCAATTAGTTCAGTGCACCACGTGGAGGATTTGCATGGTTCGGGATGCGGGGTTCGTGGTCGATTTAGCCCGATAACGCTGAGGGCTCCGTGTCGCAGAATATCCGGTGTCGGCGCCGACGATAGCGGAGTTGTCCGTGAGCGAAAATTTCCGTATATATTTAGGTATATACTGTGACGTAGATAAAGAGTAGGTAATATTATGTTTACAGTCTATATACAGAGAAGTTGCAGCCAAGATGGCATAATAACGAAAACCACGAAAACCACGAACGAGCTCTTTCGAGCGTTCTCTTCGTAGCCCTGCTGAGCACGTTTTTCAGAATGCGGGAATGTCCTGTAGCATAACCCCCTGCGGTCGGAGCGCCGTCTCGGTGCTTAGACAAGGAAAGGGTTGTAGGCTGAAACGTACGGCTTGAGACGGGACACATGCACGACATCGGTGGGGGGGCACTGAAGATGACGAGCGACCATCCAACGGGGCTATCTCGTATTTGACCTCGGTGATGTGGCGCAAAACCTTGCAATGCCTGGAGTAGCGGGAAAGAGGTTTCGAGAATAGGCCGATGCGGCGGCAAGGGGCCCAATAAAGAGGACCCAGAAGCCTGGTTCGTAGCGAGCAGGCCTTTTGAGTTAGCTGCGAGGCAGAGAGACGGTCCCGTGCAATGTGACGAGCCGTTTGCGCACGAGCAACAGCGTCGCGTGCATATTCTGTAGCAGCGTGCGGAGGTGATAGAAGGAGTGTCTCAAAGAGCAACGTGGGGTGGCGGACAAACAAGCGATGGGAGAGGCGGGCAGTGTCTTGGCCGGACGAGACGTATGGGAAAGTCGCATAAGGCGAACTTTTGTTCCAATCACAGTGATCTGCTGAAACGTACATGGATACCATGCATCGTCATGAGCGTGTGGTTGAGGCTTTCTGTAAGTCCATCAGTCTGCGAGCGGTAGGCGGTGGTTAGCTTGTGAGGGGCGGAACAAAAGCGAAGAATATCGCCGCGAACTTGTGAAAGAAAAGACCGACCGCGATCTGTCAGCAGGTGCGGTGGAGCGCCGTGCTGGAGGATGACGTCGTGGAGCAGGAAGTCTGTAATGTCAGTGGCGCAACTGATCGCTAGTGTACATGTGATGGCGCATCGTGTGGCGTAATCAGTAGCTACGGCCATCCACTCGTTCCTCGGAAGAGAAGTCGGAAATGGGTCAATGTGGTCAAGGCCGACGCGGTGGAACGTACTAGTTGGAATGTCGATATGCTGAAGTGGGCCGGCAGGCTGCAAAGACGAACGCTTGGGGCCTTGACAGAACTCGCAACCAGCAACATAGCGGCGCACAGAAATGTAAAGCTCTGGCCAAAAGAACCGACGCCGCACGCGGTCGTTTGTACGGGATACTCCAAGGTGGCCGGCTGTTGGGGCATCGTGGAGCTGGTGGAGAAGAGTAGAACGAATGGTTGTAGTACTACGGGCAGAAGCTCGGTACCGTCGGAGTTGGTATTGCGACGGTAGAGAATATTGTCGCGGAATACGAAGAGGCGGAGGGACGGATCGGAGTGATTCGAGCGTAAACGATTGGTGATGGACAGCAAGTTTGCACCACTGAGCTTTTGATTGCATATGTCACTCAAGTAGGAGATGGCAAGGGTGCAGGTGTCAGAATCATGGGCGGTGGAATCGGGAGGGTCCACGGGATGACGTGATGGGCAGTCGGCGTCTTGGTGCATTGCGCCGGACTTGTAAAATACATCAAGGCTGTAGTCTTGAAGATTTGTCGCCCAGTGACCAAGTCATCCGGACGGGTCTTTGACAGACGAGAGCCAGCACAGTGCGTGGTGGTCCGCGATGACCGAAAAGGCGCGGCCAGTAGGGTCGAAATTATGCGACTGCCCAAACTAGGGCAAGGAATTCGTGTCCAGTGATGAAGAACTGGCGCTCTGAAGGGGAGAGGAGGCGACGGGCGTAGGCGATGACGCGGTCTTGCCCTTGTCGCCACTGTGCGGGAACAGCGCCGATGCCGTGTCCACTGGCGTCTGTTCGTACTTTCCGTTCGTACTTTCGTGCGTCCGTTCGTAGGCGCTGCGCGGTCAAAATGCGCCAAGATGGAAGGAGTAGTAAGCAATCTGGGGAGTGTGCGGAATGCATCGGCTTGTTCAGGACTCCATGAAAATGTGATTTCCATCTTCAGGAGCTGTGTTAGCGGACGGGCAATGCCGGCGAAATTCTTGACAAAACGTCGGAAATACACAAGTCAACAAACCTCCGGACGTCCTTGGCGGAACGCGGGACAGTGAAATGCTTCAGTACAAGAATTTTATCGGGATCAGTTTGGATACCACGAGAACTCACACGGTGTCCTAGGACAGTAATCTTACAACGGCCGAAGCTGCGCTTCGAAGAGCTCAACTGAAGGCCAGCACGTCCGAAAACGCCAAGCACTGCCAATCAGGCGGCTTTCAAACGTTGATGAAAAAACGATCACATTCTCCAGATAACAGAGGGATGTCGACCATGTGTAGCCTCGAAGCGAAGAGTTCATCATTCTTTAAAACGCGGCGGGGGCATTAGATATGGGAAAATGCACAACTTCAAATTGGAAAAAAGTGTCGGCAGTAACAAATGCAGTCTTTTCGCGGTACAGGTCATCGACAGAAATCCGCTAATATCTTGAGCGGAGTTCGATGATTGAGTAGTGGATAGACCCGTGAAGAAAGTTGAGGGCGTTTTGAATCCGCGGAAGTGGGTAGACGTTCTTACGTCTACCCACTTCTAGATAGACACACCTTATGTGTGACTATCTTCAAGGGACGGCAGTCAGCAGCGTGCTGCTCGTCAGCCAAGCTAGCTCACGATGCACTCTGCTCCAGCATCTCCGGCGTGATATAGCGCATGTTCTATTCCCGCGCCAGCCACGCTAGACTGTTGAGCGTCTAATTTTCGCCGACGCAGCCTAACTGCGCCGAGCGTTAATCGAGTCCGCGTTATGCAGGACTATATACATCCACACCTTCAGCTTGGTCACCTCAATGCGCTCTTCTCCGAGTGCAGACAGAAGGCATCCAGGCTCCGCTCGTCGAACGTAGACAACCAGATACAGAAAACCGGTTTGTATACGCCGCATTAAAAGAACACCGCGGGCGCGCAACGGTGTGGGCACAGCGCACGAAGCAGCTAGCAGGGTATACTAACTCTGTCTAGCATAAGTGCGGGAGGTGTTCGCTGATACACGGCAACGGTATACAAGCAAGCGAAGCAAACGACCAGGGCGCTGTTTCTCTACATTTTAAATAGTACGTGGGATCCGGCGAGTGGTAATGGCGGAATTTTTTTTTCAGTTTCGGCATGAAAAAACATCAGTTTTACGAGCGTTTTGTGAAGCGCCCACTCGCATTTCAAGCGTAAAATCTCCCACTGAGCTACTGCATGTCTAAATTACCTGAAACTGGGCTTTTTACGCGGTCCAGAATGTCGTTGCAGTTGACCTTCACCTACAGAAACCCAATACTTTAGCAAGCTGCGCCACAAATACATTGGGTATGTACCATTCCTAAACGAACGTCTTTCCCGCGACCGCTTTAGCGAACTGCTCCAGGAATGCACTGGGTCCGTGCCACTCTTCAATGAACCTGTCGCCAACTTGGGTGGGCGAAGAATACTTCGCGCGCACACGCACACGCGCACACACACACACACACACACACACACACACACACACACACACACACACACACACACACACACACACACACACACACACACACACACACACACACACGCACACACACGCACACACACGCGCACACACGCGCACACACGCGCACACGCACGCACACGCACGCACACACGCGCACACGCACGCACACGCACGCACACGCACGCACGCACGCACGCAGACAGACAGAAGAAAACCGCGAGACTAGTCCAGCTACCGCTTCATGCATTTGTGGGCGTTCACACGGGAGGCGTGTCAGAGGTCATACGCAGGCATCGCGGTGGCACCACTGGACGGCGCAAAGTGTTCGTATAGGGAAGAGCGAGGGAGGAATTCGGCTAAGTACACGCCTCCTACATAACTCGTTTCGACGGTGGCAACACATTGTGTCGCTGTATTTCTTCAATTCTAGACGCATTATTGTCTACTGTCATCGCGAGATGGGTTCGCTCAAATATTCTAATGGCAGTTTCCCTCCGGTTTTGACAGCTCAAACAGCAGCATGAAGGACGTGACGGAAGTGCGCAATGACGTGAAAACATCACATTTTGGGCAGCAACAGCAAAGGACACTAACCTGAAGGCACTGTGCTATGGGCGCCCATGCGGCGACACTTGACTACAACTTACCGCAGGATCAGGCTTCGCGCTGTCAACCAATATCTTGCGACGTGGCTGTTATAGGCGCTTTCAAACCGTTTTCGACAGGTGGATTTGGTGCGCGTTGGGATCTACAATCCCTTCGTCATTTCTAGTGCGCACATTTGCACCCTAATTAAAGCCGTGAAGTTCGGCATGTTACTATAACGTCGTAAAGATAAGGCAGGTCGCAATGACGCGTGCAGAAGCAGACGGTGTCTAAATAGACTAGATTGGAACGCTTGTACAACGAGCTCCTCTACGGCGGAATCACCTCTATAACAAAGGATTTATTACGTCTCGGCCGAATTAGTACATTTCGTGTGTACTGTCAGCGCCTCTACATTCAAGACTAATGTAACGAAATTTGCCTGTACAACAAACGAATTTAGGCGACCCCGACGGCTGTTTTGTTGCTTTACAATGAATGTCATGCGTCAGTGTCCGCCCTGCCCTCGGCAGAGGTCACTGAGATTCGCTCTGCGCAAGCGCTAACAAATACGCTAGCGACGCACTTTATGAGCGTGTCGATGTCATTATAGCCCTGCTGCACAGCTTCAGGAATAGCTAAACGCGTGTGCAATGCTTATTGTAAGGAAACAGCGGGTGTGACGGCCAACGAATACATCGGAGTTGATGACAGCATGATGATGTAATCTTAACTGACGACCGACGGCACCTTCAAAGCCATCTAAGGCGAGAACGCGAATGCTGAGGAAGACAACAGTGAACAAAATCCGGCAACGAACCAAGAATGTGGTGACAAGGGGGGCGATAGCGGTATTCTGCGAGTTGCAGCTTCGCCTTGCGCAGTTCCTGCGTTTCGCTACAAAGCATGATATGAACCTAGGTGCGCAGAGCTTTCTTGCAGTCGTGCTTTCTGTCGAAGTGTGCACAAAAAACTAAGGCTTACTTGACTATAGCCTTCCTTGAATTATAGTTAATAAAGCTTTTTTATTTATCCTGCTTAGCCTGCCCCACTGTGAGCGGTATGGTGCGTGGCCTTTACAACGAAGTAAGCTGCATAACGAAGTATTTAGGACGTCCCGAGAGCTTCGTTATAGAGACATTAGACTGTATACCTGCAGGACCAGATGCGCGATCTCCAGGGTGTTGTCGGCGTCCGAAGCCGGAGAAAGTGTGAAAGTGTAGAAGACCATAGTCAGGGTGAACCAAGACAGGGCCACGCAGACGATTCGGGTTTGGAATAGGAAGGCTGCTTGGACGTGACCATCGGCAGTGAAGCCGGAGGCTTCGCCCGGCTTCGCCATCCTCATCTCCTGCCTGAGCAACTGCTCGCGCAGCTGCCGGTAGCTGTTCATTGCTCGGTCCAAGTCGAGCCCGTTGCGCTTGGCGGCCAGCATCAAGGAGCGCTCAGCCTCCGCGATGTTCCACGTGGCCAACAGCCAGGCGGGAGACTCGTCGAGCTGGTAGCACCAGAAGGCGAGCACTGCAGTCGGGAGGAGGACGGCGGCCTGGACGAGGCTCCAGCGCGGTGTGAGTCGGGACAGGCCGTTGACGATGCGCGGCGCCAGCGTGAACGCGATTGCCGTGTCGATGATGGCGAACCGTGTCCGGTGTTCGCTGCCCGTGACCTCGTAGAGCAGTATGTAGAGCACCATTACGATGGAGTGCGCGGAGCCCGACACGACGAATCTGCGTGAGCCGAGTCGACTGAGTGTATGTGAGCGAACTGCCAAATTATGCGCTAAGCTTGACGCTGTGCAACCAGCGAAGGAAAACAAAACATAGGGTAGGCTGTATCAGGGACGCAGCCGCAGTGGAGTACGTTAGGCGTCTTTTTTCTGTTGCTTAATGGTGCAGGGGCACTAAGGTACGGAAATGACGTAGCAAAACACACGAATGACATTTATTCGCACATTGAAAAAGGCCCAATTACATGCTCAACTTGTGGTACAAGCAGTGGTGGTTCTGTGGTCTAATATGCTATTCCGCTCCCTCCCAATTCGTAATTGGCCTGACGTACGTAGTTGATGATGGTAGGCGCGGACTGACATTCCTTTGTTTTGTTACGTGTTGAACGCGGGGCACATTCGACAAGCAACCGTCAATTTTGTAAGAAAAACTGCCCATTTGTGAGCCTTGTAACTCCTCATGAGCACAGAGCAGTTGGATGGATTACGCCTACTATGCAGAGTGAGCTCTGTCAAACGTGACCACCTCCCGTCGCATCGACAAACGTACTGCCGAGCAATGGCTCTCTGAACGCCGAGGGAGAGGCTAAATTTACCTCCGTTTGCATGATGCGCGGCGCAACAACGACACAACGGCACAGTTTTTGTATCTCCAGGTCGATTATTGGATTCTTTCCTATACATAACGACACCAAAGTAAGGCGCGTGGGTACTACGGTTGCAAAGATATAAGCCATATTAGTGTTGCATATTTCGTTACATTTCGTTACATGCTTTAGATGCTGTTTTAGCATGCGGCTCCCTATGCTGACCGAAATAATAGGCGTAACGTTAGGAGATGGGAATCGAGTGGTGTTGGATCAGTCAGCAAATGGGGTTAGCCAATATCCCAGTTGAGCTTAAGATGACGTTGAGTTGCGCAGGACATGTTACGCGCACGGGAGACCACCAGTAGTCTGTTAAAGTTACCGAAGGATGCCGTGGGAAGACAAGCGCTGTCGAGTATAGCAGGGCACATATAATGGTGTCAGCTGGCACAAGATTGAGATAATTGGAGAGCGATTGGAGCGTCCTTCGTCTTGTAGGGGGCATATAGGCTTCATATCTTTTGGGGATTGTCAAGGTTGACGTGAAAAATCTGTAGTGCTGACCAGAAGCAACTTCTTGTTTGTGTCGTTGTTATTGTCCTAGAATTACATCGCATATCCAAGCAAACTCAACTACGCACACCACCCTTCTTCGTGCAGAGACCCAAGCAGGAAGAGAGAGGGATGTTAGTACGTGCCCACCATCCTTGATCACGGTGGGCCCACTACGAATAGGGGGCGAGCCTGATTACAAGATTTCATTGTATAGGCTCTTTGCACCTACGTTACGATACCAAAGACAGACGCCTGCAACTAGCTGCATTATAAGTAAGGCATGTGAGCTTTCTAATCTCCGAATAAATGTCACGCGTCTTCTTTTGGTATCGTTGTCCAGAAGAACGAACCTATTACTCTACCATACATGCGTCGTGTGCACAGTTGATACCGTTCTCGCACCAAGCATGACTCAATGGGATCAAAATTTAGCTGGGCTTAGCACAGGCGTAGTTCGGCAGTGCATTTGACGATCCTAGCGGGAGTGGTGACGTTCGAGAGAGCTCCCTCAGGCCATAGTAAGCGTATTGCGTCAAACTCAGCCCTAAGCTCATGACATGCAATTTCTTACGAAAATTCGGCGGTTGCTCTGCTATGGCACCCGGCGTACGACACGAAGGGTCCAGAGTTTGGGTGAACAGACTCGGGCAGCAAGACAGAGGGATGCGAATCCGCACCCACCACCTTTTAACGCGTGTGCATTAAGGAGCACCTTAAATGATATTGCGCGACATAAAAACGACACGGGCGTGAGAGAAGATGACACACCAAGCGCAAACCAAGCCGGTTTCTTGCGCTTTGTGTGACGTCTTCTCTCACGTGCGTGTAGTTTTTATGTCGCGCAATATCATTTAAGCAATGGATTACCAACTTGCCCGGAATGCTGCTCTCATTAAGGAGCACCTGTTGCAGAAAATCGGGCGTCGGCGTCCGGCGTCCGGCGTCGTTAGAGCAAAAAAATTTTCAAACCACCCATACCCACGCCTTCAGATGTGACGCAAAAAATTTACCGAACCGATTGTATTTCTCAAGCTAAAATACTTGAAAAATCGTGAACTATGATTTACACGCAACCTACAGCCATGATAGCTCTCAGATAGCGATTTGACTATACGAGAAAACATAATTATGTTACTCGGAAACTCAAAGAAAGCCATTTTCCAGCATTTCTACCATTCACAGACCAGCCACGGCGTCCGCCATTTGCGCGCCGGCGCGCGGGTGTCTTGGGGGCCACGAAGCGGCACGGCCGATTTCTTGCAATACCCCCTGCTGGCGCTCGTCCCCGTCGCATCGAGGCCCACGCAAGAGGCCACGTTTCTACCGGGAAGCCCGCCTTCGTGCTTAGCGTTCGCGGCCAACGTTTCCCGGTAAACATTACGGTTACATACGCTCCAGTTGCCAGGAAGCGTGAGAAGCAGGCGGGGATCTTTGAATGCTATCGCGTTCCATTCTTAAAGGAGAAACTTAAGCTTCCTCCAAGTTTTTATCACGCGGGTGTGCTATACGAAAGGGAAGCAAGCACGGTTGCAAGATTAATCCGCACTAGCTGTATCATAATTTAGGCATGTAAGCGTTTTCTAATGTGTGAATAAATCTCAGTTTTGTACTTGGCTATGTAACTTGAGCACCTTATTGTCCATACACCCTGAGCAGCACGCAC
Organism: Dermacentor andersoni; assembly: GCF_023375885.2. Classification (NCBI taxonomy): domain Eukaryota; kingdom Metazoa; phylum Arthropoda; class Arachnida; order Ixodida; family Ixodidae; genus Dermacentor; species Dermacentor andersoni. Next base: position 155,142,531 of record NC_092816.1, on the reverse strand, counting down.
AAGACATCAAATGTACCGCACTGCAGCTGCGTTCCCGTTACAGTCTACTCGATGTTTCTTTCTTTTCGTGACACCTTCTGCTGAGACCTTTCTCTCAGTCCTAACCGGCGAGGCAGAGCTCTAGGAAACAAAGCTTGAAACAGTCGGCATAGAAAGATAAACCTAACGAAAAAAGGCTAGAGTACCCTTCGCTATTGAGACCCAAAGACATAATAACGATGCGATTGTTCACAATCTTGTGGGGTCGCATGATAAGAAATTAGTTATCGCGGATTCAAATCAAATGCAAAACTTTAACCGCATTGGCGTGGCTGATGTCGAACAACGTTCATTGCCGTAATCGACGTTTCTTCGCGGTACCCTTAGCTTGGTCAGTTCACGTCGCGGCCGGGCAAACTTCGCGGCCCAATTTTGACCTCCTGGGTTTCTTTAACCAAGATCTAAGTAGACGAGCATTGTCGCATTTCGCCAATCCCTCCGTCCTCCTTCTCCTCCTCCTCACCTAGTCAGCAGGAAGAGCAAGAAGGTGTCGGCCACGCAAGCGCCAATGCTGGCGACCAGGAGCGTGCTCATGGCGATCTTGATGATGGGTGTGCGGCCGACGCGGTCGGCGAGGTAACCGGCCACCGGAGTGAACAGCACGGCGCCCAACATGTAGGTGAGCGAGGAAAGCGGGGACAGCCAGGCGTTGTCGCACACCAGGTCCCAGCGGCTCACTATGCTGTCCTCGAGACGATCGGTGTCGTAGTCCCAGGCGCGACACGGCACCTGGCGCCGTTCTTCGTCCGGGCCATCCTGCACGCGGCGGTCGGCGAGCGAGAAACAGAGAGAACTCGTCTCGATCTCAGGCACTGAGGGAATCGGATGTTATACGGAGCACTCTGCAAGGTAACTGTCTATCCAGCACCATTTGGGGTGCCACGAAGGTTGCCGTGCAGACCAAAGTGCCTGTAAATTCCCGCCAAACGTAAACGGTGCGTTTGTCTGCGTGTTTGTGTGCATGTGTGCTTGCGTGTTTATGCGTGGGTGCGCATGCTGATGCCTGCGTGCGTACACACGCACAATTAAACGCCAGTTGGATTCAGAGTACTGCTGCGCAAGCCTAGGTTTTAATTAGACCTTGTCAGCCTATAGGCCGGCTGTTTTTGGATTGCACATTTATTTATTTCTTTATTTATTCATTTGTACATACATACATACTGCCGAGCAATTGGGCTATCGCAGGATTGGGCTTGTACATTCGATATAACAACAAAACATGTTTTCTGCACATATCAGCTTCAACACCGTGAGAATCATAATTTCAAAAGAAAAGGTACTACAACGAGTAGTAATAAACACAGCATGAATCAAGTTAATTTATATGAAAATTCCTCTAAAGGCAGTGACCTAGTTTCCCCTGGTAGTAAGTTCTATTTTTCAATTGTACGAAGAAATAAGCTATACTTATATAGGTTAGTTACCGGTTGAAATGGTGCAAAGTTAAGTTTGTGGCTATTCCCAGCAGGTTTGAATTTATCAGGAGGCAGATAGTTGTTTCTTAATGATTAGCGCGGGGTGTTAAGGAGATTATGCAACAATTTTAAGTATTCGCGATCAGACCGCCTTGATAGAAGTTGTAGACCTAGTGCAACAAGGTGAGTTGAGGGCGAGAAGTTCCAGCCATAACGGCGGCATATGAAACGGATGGCTTTCTTTTGAACAAATGATTCGAGGGTGTTAATGTCAGATACTTTATAAGGGTTCCAGATGGGGCATTCATATTCGAGAATGGATTGGATGAGCGATTTATACGTTAGCAATTTTTTTTCACAGGGAGCTCTTCGTAATGTGCGACTTAAATAGCCTATTTTCTTTAGTGTTTTATTGCATGTGTATTCAGTATGCCTTGACTATGGGCCCTATAACGTAAAACGTTTCCAATATGTCTTTATTCCAATCTCTTGACGACAAACTTGCGTAACCGCTGACGAAAGCATCAGGTGGTCATCCGCAGGGTTGTCTGAACAGATCAATCAAACGCTTTCCTCGTTCATAGGAGGTCACTTTTGTTTGCTTGAAAAACGAATAACATTACCTACACTGAGCGGCTTGTCTTACCTAATTGGCTGACAAAGGTGAGGAGCACGCTCAAGTGGAGAGGGATTCGATGGGGCCGAGCCACTGCATTGAAAATTGATAACCAGATGAAAAGGGTGGTGCCGGTGTCTGCGACTGGTCTGCTTTCCCGTACTTATCTTGCGGTGTGTGATCGAAAAATGCAGCGGCATTCAACGGAAAGTTAAGAATGCCGCTAAAAAGGATCCCCAGCAAAGAAAAGTTTGCTGAGCGAAGTCGCAAACGTGCCGAAAGCGCTCCAAAACGTTACACGGCCACGCAAAAAGGTTTATTATACGTAAATAAACCCATGCTCTCCGGCAGGTGCGAGTAGCCAGTGCCTGAGCGATCGGCGGCAGCCATCTTTTATTCCTTTCGGAAAGGGGCAGCCTGCGGCTATTCGGAAGAAAATTCAGTTTGGTTCGGCATATTAATGCATCTTTAACGCGTACACGTCACTTTGACGCAGAGACTTTTTGCGGTTTTGTGACGTCTTGTGACAGGTAGGTGAAGTGGGTGCAGCCCGAAATCTTTTTACCAATAGCCGAGGGCTAATGACGAAAAGGCGTCGAATCAGAAATAACTATTTTTATTTTGTTCGGTCAAATCATGCATAATCAGCGTGTACGCGTCATATCAGATGGGGAGCTATCGCGGTTTTCGTGACGTCGCGTTACAGACAGGTCAAGTAGGGGTGGTCCAAAAAAGTACTTGACCAATCGCGGAGGGCTGATCGCAGAAATGGAATAGAAAAGTTTGGAATAGTTTTACGTTATAGCGTCCTATGACATGTTAGGTGTGAAGATGAGGCCAAGGTACTTGTATTCAAACACCCGTTCAAGGGAAGAACCGTTATACGAATAATTAAACAAAGAAACAGAAGTGCGCTTACTAAAAGATAACGTGACTGTTTCTACAAAATATATATTCATTTGCCAATTGTCGCACCCCCTGCAACATTGTGTAAAAGAGCCCTTAATTGAAAGGCGGTCAACATTCGTGTTAATTAGGTTATACAACATACACTCGTCAGCATAAAGGCGCATTTTTGCGGAGATATCATTCGGCAAATCGTTTAAGTACAATAAGAACTAAAGTGGCCCCAGCACTGAACCCTGAGTAACTCCGGACGTCCCATTTACTACAGACGAACTTGAGGAATTAAGCGAAACATACTGGGAACGGTTATGTAAAAAACAAGCTATCCAGTCAACTAAGGAAGATTTATTAAGCATAGCGCGAAGCTTATGGAGCAGTTTTGAGTGTGCAACAGTGTCCAATGCCTTGGAAAAATCAATGAAAATGGAATCTATTTGATTTCCACTGTCGAGAGCGTATGAAATGTCATGCGACAATTCAACAAACTGAGCTATTGTACTAAACTGGCGGCGAAAACCATGCTCGGCATCACTCAAAATATTATTTTTAAGAAACTCCATAATATGCTCAAACACTATATGTTCAAGAAGTTTACATGATTGAGGCATTAATGAAATCGGACGACAATTGTTTAATGGTGACTACTTGTTGCCGGATTTATAAAAAGGAATAACTTTTGCCAATTTGAAAACTAAAGGAACTGTCGAGGCAGATAAAAGACTTTTGAAAAATTACAACCAAATATCGACTACTGCAAGCACAACATCTAACAAGAAAAGCATTGTTAATGCCATCAGGGCCACAGGATTTTTTGATTTTCTAAGTGCAATATTAGATTATATATATACTTTCGAGAGATATATACTTTCGAGAGAGACTGTAATATCGCCAATTGCATAATCACATAATGTGAGTCATGAATGAAGGTAGGTAAGTCGTAGTTATCAGTTGTGCCTACCGGTTGAATATATTCGTTGAATGCGATGGCGATAATTAATGGATCATTGGAAGGGTCATTATTTATACCAACTGTATTTGTGGAGGCTGAGCTGGGTAAGATTGAAGCCCAAAATTTTCTGGGATTAATTTCATTAGACCTTGTAATGTAACCCTGAAGTAAAAGTCCTTTCACGAATTAATTTTGAGGCGAAGTTTCGCCTCGGCTACGTTAAATTCGTCTATATTAAAGTGGTGGTAATTTCCTTTTCAACACCTTAGCCTTGTAACGAGGCGCGAAAGGTCAAGTATCTCACGCGAAATTCAGGGAGGATTAGGATTTTTCTTTTTGGTTTCAGAGGGGCGAAGCGCTGGATGAAGCTATTGTGTGCGGACGTATTCGGTATATAGTATGACTATTCGGTATAGCATATTCAATATTAGTTAATTGAGCTGCTGATAGCGATAATTATCATCTCACTTTGTGTCCCTCTAGCCACATAACTCATTTGCATAGGTGGTCTTCGCGTGCCCCCCAGTGCCTAATTTTAAGAAAACCAGAAAGCTTAATTTTGAACACCCGGTATAATCAGAACACTGTGCCAAGACTGTCTCGTCTTCATGGCGCAATACCGTTTGATACGATTGTTACGGTGATATGAACTTTCGAAGTCTCGGTGAAAGCGCTCTTGATGCATATTTTCAAATCCCAAAGTCACCCAGCACTCATTACCTCAATGTTGATGGACGCGCAGGTCCGGACTCTTTGGCTATCTTTTTGCGAAGATTGCACGATATTAGAAATATTTACAACATGAATACCACTAAACTTCAATGCGAGGCGTCGCGCGTTATATATCTTGTAGCATGACACCTGACCTGCAGCTACCAACGCTTCACTCACAAAAAGTTTGCACGAATTGAAGTCGACTTGCGCCTGACTAAATGAGTTCAAGATGCCTTAACTTGGGTAGATAAAAAAATTATAGGGTTTTACATGCCAAAACCACTTTCTGATTATGAGGCACGCCGTAGTGGAGGACTCCGGAAATTTGGACCACGTGGGGTTCTTTTAACGTGCACCTAAATCTAAGCACACGAGTGTTTTCGCATTTCGCCCCCATCGAAATGAGGCCGCCGTGGCCGGGATTGGATCTCGCGACCTCGTGCTCAGCAGCCCAACACCATAGCCACTGAGCAACCACGGCGGGTCTTTGGTAGATACAACAACTTAATGCAAACAGAGCCCCGCTTGCCAATAAATTACGAGAGTGCCCGTCATTGCATAGGTTACCGCTGTTACAGAGTACGGCAATAGGAGGCCGTCTAACCTGTACGGGTGGGTCGTAGACGTTACAGCGGCTGAAGTTGCCGTTCGGCTCGACAGGTATGGCCATGACCTTCCAGGCCGTGGCGTTCAGGTGGCGCAGCTCGTCCGGGGGTCGACACCAGTGGTCAACGAAATGGCCGATGACTTTGTACTCGAGCGTGTTGAGGAGCATCACGAAGAAGGAGAGCGTGCCGCAGAGCAGCACGTGCCGCTGCATGCTGCCGTGACCCAGGATGACGTAGACGTTCTCCTGGATGCGTTCCGGGTCGTCTGAAATGACGAACCCTTCCAGCAAGGGGTCTCGGACGCTTGCCAAATCACCGTGCGCAGAGACCGGCTGCAAAAACGCGTGTGCTTATTCAATCAGCTAGTCAAGCAAGTGAAACCAAACCACGCCAAGCCAAGCCAAGCCAGCCAGCCAGCCAGCCAGCCAGCCAGCCAGCCAGCCAGCCAGCCAGCCAAATCCGTCAAGTCAGCTAGTAAGCCAGCCAAGTCCAGTCAGCTAATAAGTCAGTCGGTCAAGTGAGCTAGTAAGTCAGCCAGTCAAGTCAGCTAGTAAGTCCGTTAGCCAAGTCAGGTGGCAAGTTAGCTAGTGAGTCAAGTCAGTCAGATAGGTCAGTCAACTCAGTCAAATCAGTCAAGCCCAGTGTAGCTCAGCGCAGCCCATCGCAGCCATGTAATCAGTCAATTGATTAGTTCATTCGTTACACGATGAAATTAAGAGCGCTCCAAAGACGACCGCGGAGAGAATACACAAGACGGTGCGCAGCGTTGCGGAGATCATTATAGCTCTTGTTTATCGTGTTACCACACTGACTAGCCTAGGTCTTACTCTTGCATTAAGGAGTTATAGTTTGTTTGGTAAATAGGTAGTTAATCGCAAAATCTCTGCACACTACGACATCCATGTGTCATGTAGCTCCTTTCATGAACAGCATGATCATAAATGAGGCTGGTACTACAGTAGCCTCTGCACATTCATGATTTTGTTGCTGCCTTGTTTCCAGCAGCTAAGTCGAACATAGCGTGTCACTGGAATATTATTGCCTGCTCTCGCTAAACTCAGCAACTCATCTAAGTTGCGGTATCACGCCAATTGTTTAGGTACAGTGGCGTATCCAGCAAAAAAGTGATCTTTTTTTTTGGGGGGGGGGAGGTGGAGCACTTGACTGAGGAGACGTTGGTTGGGCAGGCAGGCGTTTTTCGCACGTTGTTGTATGCTAGGTAACATGGTTCACAGAAATTTGGGCGGAGAAGGGGGAGGAGGGCACGTGGCCTGTACGCACTCCCCTTTCGATTGGGCCTCTTATGCAAAGGAAGCTAAAACTCTCTATTATCGTTTTCAGGTACCATCAAGTGTAAGCCGATCATTCCAATTAGCGCAGAAGCTGACATTGCGCGTCTGTGTGTGCACTTGACGCATGTCAACGCATTACCACGCGACATGAGATTCCATTCCCGAGTCGGCCATGTCTTCATTTTTCACGCATCTTTATCATTATATCATCGCAAATTTCACTTTTCTGCAGCATCTGATTTGATATTGTTGTACTTTTACTTACCGTTTCTTGTTTACGCGCTTTAGTTCCCGGTGAATTTTATCGATGAATAATTTAACCCATGAATGAATGAATACATGAAACTTTGAGTGTATTTACAACGCGCCCTCTCTTGCTGGCTTCACTACTGTGTAGAATATGTGTCCCTAAAAACGGCGTAGTTTAAACAGTGGCATTATTCCGGACAGCGGATGGTCTTTCTGTGTACGATTTTTTTATTGCCGAACCATGGTGGTCGACCATAAACGTACTTTACGCCGTACTAAACGCACGAACAAACCTTGTCGTCAAACGGGATCACAGTTGAGGGCTCGTTACTCGGCGAGGCCCTACCGGATGACGACATGGACACGAAAGGCGAGGATCCGTACATCTCTCACGCTTGTCTCCTTGCTTGTAACTTCGGGCTTCGACACTCTGAAAGACAGTGACGGAATGACGAATCGACTCAATACAATACAATACAATCTTTATTGTGCATAAAGAAAACAAAGTGAATATAGCAGGCCTACCAAAGCCTCGAGGGCTTGATTGGCAGTGCCTGACAGTCAGGTCACAGAAAACTGCACAGGGTTAATAGCGGAGTTAGCTATTAGCGTGTCAGAGCAAAATGTTGAACAGTTATACAAAATGTTACATCAAACATCGACAATTCTAAGTTGTTTCTTAATCCCACGTCTTGTGTTTGCTTCTAACACAGGCATTGGCAATTTAATAAATATGGCTGGAACATAGTATTGCCGCGTTCTCCTTCCGTACTTTGTCGCAGTCTCGGGGATGACGTAGGGTTCCTTCGGTCTTCAGGAGCGGACAGGCGTATATCGTGTTTTAAAATCATTATTCCAGAAGTGTTTAATTACAACACTTTCGATAATCATAGAAGTGAAGTTTGGCAAATTTAACAACGTAAAGACGTCTGCATCTTGCTTTGGACAAAAATCGTAAGCCACTGTTGACAGCAGTGAACGTAAAATTGAATTAATTCTTGAGCTCCACCTAAGAGTACAATGGCCATACACAGTCAAGCCATAACGTAGCACATTGTAGACAAAAGCATGCAGAATAATTTTTCGAACGGAGATTGGCATAAGACATCGCACATTGTATAATACACAGGAGACAGATGTGGAATGATTGCGAGTTCCATAAAAGATCACAGTGAAAAAGCAACCCAAGATACTTAGCAGAAGATGCCTGTTTAAGAGCTTGACATGTACATCCAAAACAGTCTGATGTGTGTAAGAATAATGATGTCGTAGGCAGGATTTTTTTCATGGGGTTATGGAAGCAGACAAGTCGCGTTTTAGAAGGGTTGATGCTTATTAAATTAGCCGCAAACCAGTCCATAGCTTTGGTTGCCTCATTCTGTAAGGAGCTGATTGCATCAGAGTAATTAGTTGCACAGGATATAAGAACAGTATCATCGGCATATTGATATATATAATTACCTACTACATTGGACAAATCTTTCACAGAAATGTTAAAAAGCACGGGGCTTAATATTGAGCCCTGAGGGACTCCAGAATGAATACTAGTAAAAACATTTAAACTATTTCCCACCTTTACACACTGTCGTCTATCCTGCAGAAAGTTGGTTCATAAATTCAAGAATGACCCACGAAGGCCTAGGAGAGACAGTTTCTGCAACAAAATCTCATGACAAACACTGTCAAATGCCTTAGAGGCATCCATAAAGAGGGCACATCCTACCCGGTTACGGTCTAGTGTCAAGTTTAAAAGATCAGAAAAAGCTTCTAACAGTGTTTGTGTACCCTTCCCCTGTACAAATCCATACTGATGTGATGATAAAAGACTATGCTTATCTAGAAACTGTGTTACCGTAAGAGCCACATGTTTTTCTAATATCTGAGCGATAAAGGAAATTATCGAAATAGGTCCGTAATTTTCAATACTATTGCGTGCACCTTGCTTGGGAAGTGGAATTACTATTGCGGTTTTCGTATCAACTGGAATCACACCACCATCCAAAACAAAGTTTAAAAGGGATAGCAATACATGTTTAATTGCGTCAAAATTTCACTGAAGTTCACTGACAAATTTTGTCGGAGCCAGGTGATTTGTTTGTCTTAAGATTGAAGACAATGGACCTTAATTCTTCAAGCGATAGTAAAGGAAGATATGCGGAATCTAGCAAGCTATCTGTTAAAGTACACACCGATGGTCGCCGTGTCCTCGATCCCGAGACACTTGAAAAGAACTGATTAAATAAGTTTGCCACAGTTTCGTCATCTGCAGAAAAATAAGATGAAAGGCGCTGTTTAGGCGTTGAAATGTTGCCACCTCTAAGATTATTGATTAGGGACCATGTTTTCTTTATGTCAGCTCGAGCTTCTTGAAATTTCTTTCTAAAATAAACGCGCTTCGCAAGTCTGATCATTGCATTCACCTTGTTTCTGGCACATTTATATCTTAAGCGCGTGTCGTTGCAGTTTGACGACCGCTTGGCCTTAGTCCACAAGTCTTTTTCCTTTATAGCAGCCAGGATTTCGCTGGTCATCCATTTCTGGCTCAGGTTACGTTGCCTGATTTTGACAACGCGTGTTGCCGCCTGCCTAAAAGCATCAAACGCAGCTACAAATCCGTGGTACATGTTTTCCGGTGACACAGTGCATAAAAAATTATCCCAATCATTTTTCTGGACTAGTTTATCGAAAAGCCTTGGGTCAATTATACAAATTTGTTTGACAGAGTTAATAGCCTCCGATAACAAAGGATTCACAGTCTGTTTCAGTGAACAGCAGACGAAGTAGTGGTCAGAAAGCTTAACCTGTGCAATGGTAGATTTTACTTCCAGATTATGGGCTCTAACATTTACATGATCAATGCAGGACGAAACAAGACGTTGAGATAGGAATTCTTCGCGAGTTGCTGCATGGATTGTCATTTCAATTCCCCATTTAGATAGTGTATCTAAATAATCAGCAACTATTCGTACTGTTGGACGTAACGTATCTATATTAATGTCACCTGTGAGGCAAATACATTCATCGGTTCCTAAACGTGATAACGCGGAGTCGAGCTCAGCCAAAAAAAGACGCCTGTTACCACATGGGGGACAATATACAGAAAGCAAGGCCAATGAAAATCGAGGATTAGATAAGAGGAGAGTAACAGTTTCGGCATGGTCGAAAGGCAAGTGTAGTTCGGAGACTGACCAAGTGTATTTTACGAAGACAGCCACGCCTCCACCCTTCCGGACCGGACGAAAAAAGAATGACTGATAGTCCGGTAGCGCGAAACTAGAAAATAGACCTGGCGAGATATTTATCTCGGTGAGTACGATGACATCAAAAAGCAGTGGAACAAAAGATAGAATGGCTACTAAATGGCCCAGTGCTTACGAATGCTTCTGATGTTTACGTGAGTAACATGGAAAGCGTCGTTACCCGCATAACAAAAAACCGCGAAACTTCTAAAAGGTCATTGCAAACCTTGAAAGTACTACCCATGACTAGATAAGCCTCTCAATGTCCAATTTTCTATTAATTCGAACGAGTGGAGCGCCGTCTGCTTTCCTTGCAAACACCTTGCCATTTCTTGTCCAGACGTAGTTGAAGGACATTTCCTTTGCTTTAGTGCGAGCTAGCCAGAACAGTTCACGATTAACCCGTGTGAGGTTGTCATTGAAATACAACCGTGGAAAATCATTCTGAACTAATCCTGGCAAGTTTTTACGTGATCGAAGCCATTGTTGCTTCGCTTCAACGGAGCACATCTGGACAAGAATAGCTGGTGCTGTATTGTCCCTACTGGGTAGACGGTGGATAGCAGAGACTTGAGTTGCCGCAAAGTTAGGTAGCTCAAGTTGTTGCGCAAGATCACTGAGGAAGGATTGCAAGTTCTCCTTTGGCTTGCAGGGAAACCCGTCGATCTAGAAATTCTTTCTCCTACTATACTGCTCCATTTCATTCATTTGCTCACTTATTTTGTCGATTAGGTCTGACTGGAACTCGACAGTAGAAGACAGCGAGTCAACCTTGGAACGCAATTCCGCCACCTCCGTCTGATCTTTGTTGACTGTCTCCAATACCGAGTCATATTTTGTGGAAAGAAATTCTATTGAAGTCTGCACTACCTGTATCGCGTTCTCGATCTTTCCAACTGAGTCCTTAAATGTAAGAAGTTCCTGTACTTTCGTGGCGAGTATTTCTACGCTAGATGCAAGTCGGTCTAGTTTTCCATTTACAGCAATAAATTGCTGTGCAAACGATTCTTTTGCTGTCTGTGTCAAGCCTCGTTGTGTGCTTTCTTGCGGTGGGCATGTTTGGCACAGCCAGCTTTCACGTTTAACTGAACTCATTTTTGCGTAGCTGTTTTCAACTACTGTAGAGCATTGTTTTCCAAGGTGGAAACCTTCTTGGCAAGCCGAACATGTTAAAAATTTCGCATACAAAGGTAACGGCTTAGAGGAAGCAGCACAATCAGAAGGCATTTCTGTGCAGTCAGCGGCAAAAAGTTACAATAATAAAATAAGTAAGAGCAAAAGGCTCACCTGCCGAAAGGCATGAACTGATTAGCTCCGGGAACGTATTTGCCGCTGACTGCAACGAAGCCGAGCGATGCTGTTCCTTAAGTGGGCATTCCCAGGCGTCTGGGGTGCAGGCTGGGTGATGTGCTGACGAGAGGGTGACAGCTTGCGGACGAAAATTGCAGACGGATACACGCTGTCTGCGCAGACCCTGCGCAGATCCAGGTTCACCGATGCCGGCGGCTGCACTGCCCGTGTCTCAGTGAAGCGTCCGATGACTGCATGCAGCACCTGCCGAAAGGCATGAAATGATTAGCTCCGGGAACGTATTTGCCGCTGACGGCAACGAAGCCGAGCGATGCTGTTCCTTAAGTGGGCATTCCCAGGCGTCTGGGGTGCAGGCTGGGTGATGTGCTGACGAGAGGGTGACAGCTTGCGGACGAAAATTGCAGACGGATACACGCTGTCTGCGCAGACCCTGCGCAGATCCAGGTTCACCGATGCCGGCGGCTGCACTGCCCGTGTCTCAGTGAAGCGTCCGATGACTGCATGCAGCACCTGCCGAAAGGCATGAAATGATTAGCTCCGGGAACGTATTTGCCGCTGAACGTATTTGCCGCTAACTCAACGTTACAATCGGAAATACAAAACGGCGGTGAGGACTAAGGTTGCGCAGATTTATTTAACGATTGATAAATTGAACTATTAACTGACAAAACATGCGCAAGATTACTTTTCTTGATATTTATATTTTGTTCAAGTCCCTGTGGTGTAGCTCACGTGTCCCGTGCCTTCTGATGTTTGACTTTGCTGCATGACATGCGCGTGACGGTGGAAGCCAGTTCGCTATTAGATAAGTAAGCTTGGCAAAGGCAAGGGCGAACCCGCGCTCGCACACGCTTTCGTTCACGATAACACACCGGTGAAGGATTTAATCTCTGAATGAATGAATGAATCGTTATCAGTTTATATACAATTTTCCCTCGCTTCTTACTTTAGTATGGTGCAGAATGTGTATCCCCAAAAACGCCGTAGTTAAAAACAACGGCATTGTTTCGGACAGCGCAAGGCCGTTGTTTGTAACGATTCGCGCATGGTACATAGTTTTTCTCTTGTGATTGATGTCTTCGACAAGGGTCACTCAAATGAAAACACGTATTTTGCGAAAATATATTATTGATAGGATGAAAAACGCTTTAGCACAATGTTCTACATAATCGCTTCCGCGTTCAATGAAAGTTTTCAACTCCGACAAGGTGCGTGAATTCCCGTGGAAAATAATGTTCTAGTTTTGGCTGTGGAACCAATCCTGCACCATTCGGTGTGCCTTTTCATATGATCGAACTTTTCTTCCAGCTCCTTGGGGATCGGGTAAAACATGTGCTAACCCGCTGTGACTGATATCCTGCGAGCAAGAATTGTCGGACAGCCAGAGTGCAGGTCTTCAATGACTGCAACTGTGGCACAGGCAGCGTGTGGACGAATACAGTCAAGCTCTGGTGCCACAAATCGACCTGCTTGACTCCAGGGACGTGGATCTTTCCCAATGCACACAAGTCGTCAAGTGTCTAGTTAATTTATACACGTGGTGCTGTAATAAATACTCATTACCATACATCCCGTTTCGACGAATTTCAATGTTTTACTCTTTCACTTATCAAAAAATTTCACAACACATGTTATTAGCGGGACAAAAGTAGGGCGGCCATCCTCACACTCAGATTTTGGCAGCGTTTGTGCAGCTGAATGCATTTGCCCCCTATAAAATATTTTCTACACTACTGGTAAAAAATTTTCCTAGTTCGTGGCATAAAAATAACAAAAGATTGAAATATTGTAGGAAGTTTAGGGCTTTCATTTCAGTGGCCCTAGTAGTACCGAGTAAGCAGTGTGTGCGAGGTAGTCATATTAATGCACGCTGACTTTGCCTTAGGGCAGTGGCTTGCTTTGATTTTTAAATTTAACATGCGCGAATAATATAGACCTTTGTTGCGGTACTTTGGCAATCGGGACAATTTTAATCAAGGCACTTAGTCAGGTAAATATTTCGCAGTACTGGAATCGTTGCAAAGCTGCACGTTCGTAATCGTCTTAGCATGATAAAAAATTTTGGCATAGGCAAAGATTCGGTCGGTATCTTTGCGTGATGAATTCAGCATCTGAGATTATTTATCGTTCTTTCGTCGAGGAAGTACTTGCATTTTGTCTAGTGGGCATCTTGTTCTCAAATAATGAGTGTCCTACTGTGTATTTGCACTCCTCTCCAGTCACAAGAGCATGGTCACGGCCAATCGAGGACGGCTTGGGGCCGACTTACAGGTGGCATGACGAAGTGGAGTCGGATGATTGTGAGGACAGTTTCTTTTTTTACCGTACGAGGTTTGTCAAGCATAACAGCTGCAGCATCAGTATACTTATCCTTGCCTGCAGGCATGTGGTGTTGCACTTCCGAGTTCTACTGGCACTTCTGCTTTGCTGAATTGTATGGATTTGACACGTCACTGTACGATGTAAAAAAGATATTCCCAGTTCCGCTTGAAAGGCGAAGCACCGATTGCGATAGCAAAATTAGTAGATAGCTAAGTAAGGATAGTACTTTTATGGCCGTATAAACTTGTAAACATTCGTTTACTAACTAAATTAACAATTATAAAATGTGTAAGCGTGACTCAGTGAGGACGCAAAAAGGAAAGACACACAGAGACAGCGCTGTCTTTGCGTATCTGCTTCTTTCTCTCCCCTTGTTCAGTAGCGCTTACCCATTCAATCATCGATTCAACCCAACTAGCCCGTCAACGTTTTTCAACTAAATTAACCAGCACGGTGTCACGCGCACAGGTAAACATGAACACATTTCGCTCAATGGCAGCGAAAATTGTCTGTGAAGACGGTAGAGTTAGGAATGGCGGCAGGAGCCGCGAGCTAATTCACCTCCGTACATCTGTCGCTTAAACGCAAAGAAAACATCGAAAGCACGGCGCGTACGAAGCTACCGGCACTACGCGCACTCTGCAAACATCGCCGAACGTTTTGAAGATGAGACCCACGCGGGCGAGCACTTCGGCCACGTCGCAGACCGCTTTCAAGACACACGAGTGCCGGCAACGCGTCCCTACGGCGTCGGCCAAAAAGCTGTTCCAAATGGCGCGATTTTCAGTCAGCGACACAGCGAATTCGGTCGCTCAGCGACCACCGCGACATCGTGGGCTCTCCGCGACTGGATTACAAGTTCGTCGCGCCTTCGCTGAGTCGCAGCGATCGGCGCGATGTGGGAGGCGCGATGTGGAAGAGATGCACTTTCAGCGCTGACGCAGTCGACGCTTACGTTTACAGTCGAATTTTTCGTTGTTTCTAATCACAATGCCTGCTTCGTTGCAGAACCCACCCCCTCCATTAAATATACACGAGGGCGGAGATAAGAAAGTGCTCAGTTGTGAAGAATGCTTAGCGAATGCCGTGACTCGTCCACCCTACCGGCTTAAAGTGAGAATCATCTATCTCCACGCATATTACTTCAGAAACAATATAATTTAAACATGACAAGCGAACAGAGCATACCCAGCGAATTCGGTCTGTCTAGCAAAGTGCAGGACGCCTCCTTGTCCCAGTCGATGAAGGAAGGCCACAATCCGTGAGACGGTGAATTCTTCTTCCTCTTCTTCTCGGTTATGATGATAATGACGACCTCGAATGCAATGCTGCATACAAAATAAGGGAACCTGGACAAGGGTCGGGAAAGTCAATATTTGGGATTATTTCTAAAACCTAACCTATTTAGTTATTTTAGCTATTGAATTTTGCTTACCCCAATACTGCAACTCTCTTGAAGACCATAGCAGGTGGGCAAATCAGTATAATACCGCGACACAGTCGACAACCAGCTTTTCCCCATTCTTTCTTTTGTATGCCCGCGAACAATGCACCACACTCGACGCCATTTTGCCGTTTAGTCTGGCCGCCTCCGAATTCAGCCCAGTTTCTAAAATAGCTCAATATGCTGAAGAGTGTCGGCAGCTGGCCCGCTTCTTTACTCCGGACACTCAAGCCCTCCAAAATGATTGTCATGACCGCAATCTGACTGCACAAGCTTGCACCGTTGGCTCCCTCGTCTGGCTCCTCACGCCGTTTCATTCCCCTGGCCTGACTCCTAAGTTTGCCCCCAAGTACCAAGGCCCGTTTCGCGTCATCGAGTGCCTATCTACCCTTCACCTATGTTGTTGAGCCGATCACCCCATCCTCCGACAAGTGTCGTCTTGGCCACCAGGTGGTCCACGCGAGCCGCCTCAAACCATATCATGACCCCCTTATTCTCACGTCACATTGAGTCGCCAGGATGGCTTCCCTTCGCCACCGGGGTACTGTAGTGGGGATGAAGCAACGCACGCAGCAGTGGGACACTGTCTGGGTGGCAGGTGCGAACGCAGATCGCGGGCTGTCGACGCCGGCTCAGACTGTCTTTGCTGTGCCCGTCGTGCGGTCCTCCCGCCTTCCGCCCAACTTTAATAAACCCCCTTCCACATGTATATCTCGTAATACTGAAGCACATCTCGATTTGCAGCTTCTGCGGTAGCGCATGAGTGCGGATAGCAAAGTCGCTAGGGAAATAATTGGGGGCGCCTTAACGAAATCGATACGTCAAAATCAAGAGCCATCCGCGACGGCGTCTGTAGTAGACGCTGTGCGATGTTTGGACGTTAAGATTGTTCGCCGACTGAAGACAGGCTGCCCCGGAGGGCTTCTGATGATTACTCTAGCTTGAAAAGAAAAAAAAAGAAAAAAAATTAAAACATATCAAAAGCCCAGAATCAATCATCGCTCGTCGCGGCTAAACGCTCTTAGGGTGATTAGTGATTTCCAGGCGACGAGTGGCTACGCTTTATCAAGAACACTGATAGCGCCGGCGGGACAAGCATTCTGGCGAAGTTCAATGCGCAGGGATAGCTTCTGATTATTTTGTTTTTGTTTTGTTGACGTCATCACGCGTCACCGCGGGATGTTTGAAAAGTTTAAGGTCAGTACGCCACGTCGTGGCACTAGCGCGAACTAAGCCCTCGTGTCCAGAAAAGCTGGATACGCTTCATTCTTGAAATGCGCTGCTCAAGTCGTGGTAAATCTTCACAAGCAGCACTGATATGGGGCTAAGGATAAGCACCTTACCAATGCAGAATACCCATCTTGACTAAATTCGGTTTGTTCGTGTAGATGTTTCATTTGGACGATCATTTGAATAGAATGAGTTGCTGATGAAATTGTGGGCTCGGTATTTCATCTAACACGTTTGTTTTCCACAGGCTATGCATTGCAGCGACCATAAACCTATCAAATGATACGACAGACAACGCGTGGAGTTGGAGAGGTATATTATTCGCTTTTTATTTTTATTTTATGAATACTGCAATCACCATGCGGTGATTTTAGCAGGGTGATACAAGCTTAATATATACAATGGTATTGTACAGGAAATGCACAGGTTAATAAGTCAGTATATGAATAAATACAAAGCATATACAGGTTGGACACACACAAGGTTACACCAAAGAACTAAAACACTGTCACTGGAAACATGATACAGACAAAGCAACGTCACTGTCAACATGATAAGAAGGAAGGTTGTGTTGCCGCAGAGATGACATGATGTTTTAGCTGGTACCGGGTTTATCTGAGCATCGGGTCGTCATCGCACTATACATACCAGTTGACGTGGTCGGAATCGCTGTGTGGTCTTCTGGAGGCAGTCCCCTGATCCTGCGGCTGGCCCGATGGACGGGAGCCTCTATTGGAACTGGGCTGGTGGTTCCGCTCCCAGGAGGGGTCTGCGGCTTGAGTGAGAAATACCCAGCACCTCCACCAGTTTGTCACGTGCCTCAAGAAAGGACTGACGACGTTTAACGGGGACCGCTGGCTTCTGAAAAACAACAGCGACGGGACCAGGATGTTGTTGTTCTTCTCCTGAGTGGCCATGGCACATACCCACAGTGGGGGATTGGCCATGAATTGCTATCAAGCGGGCGGGGTAGCAGGCGCACTTCTTCCCCCCCCCCCCCCCCTTGTTGGTTTTGCCGTCTTTTCACTTGCACCGTCCCCACTACTATAGGAGGCAATATGAATAAATACAAAGCATACAAGTTGGGCACCCACAAGGTTGCACCGAAGAAGTAAAACACTGCCACTGCAAACATGATCAGAAGGAAGGTAATGTTGGCGCAGAGATGTCGGTATTTTTTAGCTGGTTCCAGTCCGCTATTGTACGCGGGAAGAATGAATACCTTAACGAGTTGCTACGTGAGGAGAAGGGAGGTTTAGTGAAATTCTGCCTTGCCGAGTAGAGTACCCCGACGAGAAGAATACGATTTCCGTTATGCCAATTTTGCAATGGCCCTTTATTAGCAGATATAAGAATTTCAGTAGCAAAGAACAATTTTTTGTGCCAGAGAAGAAAGATTAGCCCTCTTTAAAAGCTCCGTAACTGAAGTTCTCGTAAATATGTTATATATAAAAACGCACGGCTATTCTTTACACAAGCTCTAGTTTGGTGGTGTTAGTTTTTGAAGAAGGGTCCCATATAATTGCAGCGTAATCTAAGATGGGCAGCACAACGAATTTGCAAGCCGAGGGGTGAACAGAATGGGAGGAAAGCTTAAGTGCTCGCATGAGGAAAAAGAGTTTCGGTCCGGCGCTGGCGTGACTACGCCATGGTCCAAAAAGAAAAAAATATTCGCAATTCGCCGTAAAGGCGAGGCACTGATTGCGATAGCAAATTGGGAGATAGCTGTACAAAGTAAGGAGAGTAGCTTTATCGGCCGTATAAACTTGTAAACATTCGCTTACTAACTGAATTAACAATGATAGAATGCGTGCACATTGTATCATGAGTTCAAACCAACTAGAAAGTCCATGGGTTTCAACTAAATTAACCAGCACGTTGTCACGCGCGCACAGGTAAACATGAACACACATCGCTCGATTACAGCGGAAACTGTCTGTGAAAACGCTGGAATTAGGAATCGTGGCCGCAGCCGCGAGCCAGTTTACCTCCGTGCATCTGACGTTTCAACACGCATGAAACGTTGAAAGCACATCGCATACGAAGCTACCGGCGCAACACGCACTCTGCCAACATCGCAGATCGCTTTGAAGATGAAACGGACGCGGGCGCGCACTTTAGCCACGTCGCAGACCGCTTTCAAGACACACGAGCGCCGGCAACGCGTCCCTACGGCGTCGGCCAAAAGGCTGTTGTTACATGGCGCGATTTTCCGTCAGCGAACAGCGAATTCCGTCGCTCAGCGACTATCGCGACGTCGTGGGCTCTCCGCGACTAGATTCCAACAAGTTGGTCGCGCCGTCGCTGAGTCGCAGCGATCGGCGCGATGTGGGAAGGAAGGAAGGAAGGAAATCAACTTTATTCGAGGTCCTGCAGGCCACGAGAGCTTTGGGCTCTCATGGAGTGGGCGTCTCCCACGACGGAACCGGGAGGTTGAGTTTCCTGGCGGCGTCGTGCACCTGCTGCACGGCACAGAGTTGGGGAGCTAGTTCTTCGCTCCGGATTGCTTCCTCAAACTTGCGCTTGTCCTGTTCGCAGTTTATGTGAGCTTGCGAGCACGGCCAGAGTAAATGATAGACGAGGGGACATTGTGTGACGAAACAAAGCGCCGTGAAAATAGGCGGTTTCCTGTTTTACCGCACGTTGGTAGCTCTGTGGACCAATGTCGCGCGCCAGCTTTAGCTATGTTTTAATAGGGCTTACCCAGCAGCGTTTGAGGCTTAGGAGCTTTACAAACATTTCTCTTTTTATTGCGAAAGCAATACTATGCCAGGTCTAACCGCTCGTCGTGTATACCGTGGCCCCTCCAGGGCCGGCGCTGCGCTTAGCAGGTGGTGTGACGTCAGCTCTCTCCGTTGCTATGACGATGCATGACGTCAGCTTGCTCCCCGCCGCAGCTAGAAGGGAGCTGCTCGTCGCGTGTGCCGTGGCCCCCGAGCCGGCGCCGCGCCTAACAGGGGGTCTCTCCGTTGATATGACGACCTTCTCGCTTTGCGCTCGCTCCGTGACGGCTTCACTGGGATATACAGCGGTGCGCTGCGCGTTGGTTGATCAGTCTCACCATGGAAGTTACCGACGAAGAGTCTATATCTGAATATAGTTGCGCTACTGCTTCAGAACAGTTAAATTCTAAGGCGAAAGCTAAGCAAGCTAGGAAGAATGGGACAAAGAGGTTGCAACGTTGCTTTCGCAATTCAACCAGGTTTAACCAGAGCTAAACCACAGCCAATTTTTTTCCGTTTACACATTCCTTTAAAAGGAGAAGCTGCACGCTTCTCCTTTTATCCGTATCCGAAATCGTATCCGGACGAGATGGATACGATTTCCGTTATGTCAATCTTGCAATTGATCTTTATGAGTGGAGATAAGAATTTCAGTCGCGAATAACGATTTTTTTTTTTGTGCCAGAGAAGAAAGATTAGCCCTGTTGAAAAGCTCTATAACTGAAGTTTCGTAAATGTGTTTTAAATAAAACGCATGCTCTTTTTTGTAGCTAATCTAGTTTGGCGATGTTAGTTTTTGTAGAAGAGTCCCATTTTATTGCTGCATAATCTAAAATGCGCAGCACAACGGATTTGTAAGCCAAGTGGTAAACAGAAAGGGATTAAAGCTTAAGCGCTCAAAAGCGTTAACTGAGGAAAAAGAGTTTAGGTTCGCATTGGCAGTGACAGAATTAATACGAGTGTTCCATTTGGGATCGTTAAAAATCTAAAGCCCTAAATATTTACAGTTACTAACATCAGAGAGGAAAGTGTTATTAATACTTTAATCAAAGTGTAAATGTTTCTTTTTACGTTTTATTCTCATGAAGACCGTTCTTTCAATGTTTATCACCATCTTCAATTCTCGACACCAAGGAGCAATTTTCTGAAGTGCACTGTTCAGCAATACTTGATTCGATTTGGCATTAATTTGGGAGTTCGAAACACAATCGTTGACAAAAGGTTTAATATGAACTGCAATATCTCGTACAATATCATTGATATATAGGAGGATCAGAAGTGCCCCTATCATTGAGCAGTGGGGCACTCCAGAATCCACCGTTACTGATGCAGATACGCTGTTACGCATGGACGTAAACTGTTTGCGGTGGGTTAAACGTGCAGCGGTCCATTCAGTTCGCTGATTATTTTTGAAAACATTATGTAATTTATAAAGCATTGTTTTGTGAGGAACATTGTCAGGTGCTTTTGAAAATCCATGAACATAGCATCAATTTGTGTAGCATTGTTAATTGATGTTGCAAAATGGTTGATTGTCTCTATCAGCTAAGTACACGTCGAAAATCCTTTTCTAAAACCGTGTTGATGTTTGGTTAAAAATTTGGGTTACCAAGAAAAATTTGCATTTGATTTATGTATGATGTGTTCGAGTAAATTGCAAGTTGTGGATGTTAGTGAAATCGGGCGATCATTGTTAATCTTGTTTCTCCTCCGACATTTATCTAACGGTTTGATTCCGGCTGTCAACCAGGCATTCGATAGTTCACCGTCGCGTAATGATTTCGTAAATAAAACGTGCAAATACTTAGACACCCACTCGGCATATTTTTGAAGAAACGAATTTGGGTTGTTGTCTGGCCCCGGTGACTTCTTCACATTCAGTTTTAACAGCATGTCGAAGATACCTTGCTCTGAGATTTTGAGGTCTGGCATGCGTGGCAAGGAGACATAAAAAAAAAGATGGCACCATCATCTTTAGTACAAATAGATTTGAACTGGTCGTTAAATGAGTTGAATAATAATTCAAAATCAGTTACTTGTCCCACGTTAATTTCGGAGGTCCCAGTACGAGGATTTAGGCGAAATAGTTCACCACACTTTTCCGGTGATGCTGTAATGAAACTAGGGACTGATTCCCCGTAGTAACGTGTTTTGTCTATGCTCGCTTGATTCCTAATTTCAGAGAACAAACCTGAAATTAAGTTTTCACAATACGAAGTGTTGGAGCATGATTTTTCTCTTTTTAAGTCTCTTAGCCACCTCCGTAATTTCAGTTTCGTCCTGGAAATGCACGCATTCTTACTTTTGGTTTCTTAACAATGTTTTGCACAAAACGCATACAGCTGGTTGACGCTTCAACGAATTCGAACGGCTGAAACAAGAAGCTGCACGCAAACAGAGGCACTCTCACTGTCCGATTTTAAAATCGCGGAAACGACGACGGCTCGGCGCGGATTCCGGGCAGCAAACACGAGCGCTGAATTCGAAGTGGGTTGACCTCCTCGACTTTGTGACGCCACGGGGGAGCACAAAAGTTTCTGCTGAAAACAAAGGGTATAAAACATAAAATAAATGTGGGCTCTGCGCATGGAGAATGTGCGCTAGGATTCGATGCCCAAATTAACAGCGCGGTACACACACAGTTGCACATACCCGACGACCCAAAGTAAAATCGAAGTGGGTCATGGAAGTGTGGCAAGTGCCTAGTTTCACGTGCCCAGTAATCCAAGTTGGTATGAACGAGCTTCATCGAATGGCGGCACGTAAGTTGTAGCGCACGCTCAGTAACATAAGTTGGCGGAAATACGTCACATATGCAATGTCAGATTCCCGTGATTATAGTTGGCCCGACGCTCGCACTCGAATCCGGTTCCCGGATATCACACAGCAGCGGGATGCTGTGAACCACTAGACCATAGACTATCCAGTGATCCAAGTTGGCGGGAAAACGATAGAGACACAGACAGAAAAACAGGCAGCCATACATACAAACAGCACGTGGAAAGTGGTTGAAGTGTCCTAATAATTATATCGCAATTAAATGATAATGGCATTAAAACAAGAACACGTTGAGGCCGGCCCTCCCACGTCTCCAATCACTGTACAGGCGCCACTGTACAGGTTGTCCTGCAAAGCTCACAGATCTTTTCTACTACTGCATTCACGTTGTCGCAAGCTACGACGCAATGACGCCACCGACAGGCACATATACCTTCACAAACTATGATGTGATAACCAGCTTCGTGAGAAGATGCGATGAATGCTTCTTCCTTCGAATATGGGAGGTAGCGGGTTCAAACACCTTGCGGTGTATATTGTGAGCTCACTACCGGTGAAACCGTGATTACGTGCAGCTGTACGTTGCGTCTCTGCGCGGAGCGTGTAATTAGCCGCACGGCGAACTAGCCCAGCAGGTAGTTGATACTAGCGGAGGCTGTTGGACACGGTGTCACTTTGATTCCGGCTGTGGAGTCGAATCTCTGCAGAACAACGTGCGTGGCATTAATATGGGCAGGAGAGACTTGGGGTGGGAAAAGGTGTTAAGGGTTTGGTGCCGCGCAAACGACTAACGTCTCTGTTGAGAAAAAAACACGCAACGGCAAAATAATTTGACTCGCTGGTCCTCCCAAGCCCCGCCAGCGACACACAGGCCAAATTTGTACGCTAACGTTTCAGACGCGGCCTGTTGTGGTGGTTCAGTAGGCCTCGTTCGGCAGGCCGCGCCCGTTTGTTTAAATGCCGTTAGGATTCAAAGGCGGAACCGCATGGCGCGATTTCAGGCGTGATTGATGCGCGGCTGGTGGGACGCGCGCGTCACTTTGACGGTTGCCCAGCATGATCTGTCACGAAATCGCGCCGCCGCGTGCTGCTGCTCGGAGTACAAAAAAAAGGCCACGCGCGGCGCGTCCGCCAATCAGAGTTCAGGTAAGTCGCGTGGAATTTGGTCACGTGGCAGATGGCCCTGCTCTCTGCGCATTTCGACGGAACCTCCTTGGCGTAATTTTTTTTTTCTCGCCAGGACTGGCGCGTGCGTCAAAGAAAACACGCGCTACCGTGATTTCGTTCGCGCATCGTGTTGGTTCGCGCATCATGTTCACACAAAATGGACAAAGCAACCTTCAACGAGGCCCTAATAACTAAAGTGGAGAAGCGTCACGTACTGCGGGACGTACGCGACCGCAATTACAAGAACAACATCAAACGTGACCAGGCTTGGCGAGCTATAGCTGGTACCCTCAGCGTCCCCCTTAATAGTAGCAATCTCCTCTTCTGCTCGGTAGTAAGCGGCCGATACTCCATTTTCTATGTGAAGTAAACAAGCACCGGCCTCTGAGCATGCGGAAAGTACATAGTCGCAGTTTCGTACGCAATCTTGCTGCTTGAAATTAAGCTTGATAAGTACACTTCGGAAAAAAAATGTCGCTCTCTAGTTACACTAAGATTATTTTTATTGCAGTGTTCTGTAAGTTTAAGGGCATATTATATATGCGGTAACAGAAACAATTCATGTCGTTGGGAGTTATGTTGTCTGGCAACCCGGAAAACGCGACGCGAATGCGCCGCTCCTTTTTGTCGCGTGAGTGCTCGCGCGTCGGCGGCAACGCGAGCGTTCGCAGCGCGCCCTGTTTTTCGCTCGCGGAAAACGCGCGATGCGGTTCCAGCTTTATTGTGCTTCATGTACTTTACAGGTGGTATGTATGCATGTTTGTTTGCTTTGTGCACTTCGGAGGCCACTTGCCGGTTTGGCGGCGGCAGCCTTTGTGCTAGATGCCAACAAGTGTTTTAGGTAGAGTAGTCCCGCTGCAGTACGCGCCTCATTCATAACTCGTTCCGACGATGGCAAAGCGGGCTGTCGCTAAAGTGATTCGATATAAACGCATTACCATCGACCGTCATCGCAGGATGGGTTGTACCACATTTTTTTAAGGTGAGATCATTAAGTGGCTCATGAGGCGGATAATGCGGCGTGGGCGTGACTACGCCATGAGCCAAAAAGGCTACGAACCTTTGCCCATTTGGTGGAAGTCGAACCTATGACGCTTGGTGTTAAATAAAGCGCAGTTAATTAAAGCCGAGTTAATTAAAACACCTGCACCCACGACCTTCGGTGTTCAATAAGGCGAAGTTAATTAAGGCACAGATAAGGTAGAGTTAACTAAAGGCCCTCTAACCCACGCCATTTCGTGGAAGTCGAAGTCGAGTGCAAGAACCCCAGTAAGCCAAAATTATTTCGGAACTGTTCACTGTCCCTCAGAACCCACTATCAATTCTGGGGGTATTAAATTGCACATTTCTCTCTTTTTCCCATGCTTCAAAAGAAGAAAAGAAAGTGCTCCCGTGGAAGTGCTTGGTATCAATCCCTGTACCTCTCGCATGCTTCGCATGCTAAGCGAGCGCTCTACCTCCTGATGTACACCCCTGATTACTTTTTCATGATTTTCCCCGCAGGGGCGTCTGCGCAAGCAGGCGTTTGGTGTGTTGCGACACCACGTACCCGAGCACACGAGGGTTGGACCCTCCCGCGTGTAGCCGTGCGCAACTTAGCCGTGTCCGGGGAAAGGGGGATCCTGGGGGTTGAGCCGATGCCGGGTGTTCGGACCTTTAAGGCCCCCCGGCGGAGGCAACACACCTCTTTGGCCTCTGCTTCACGTAGACGGCACCCCCGGACTGACCCACCCGGGGGAAATCGGTAGTTGCCTTTTCCTGTCTCTCGCTCTCCCTCCAACCTTCGTCTTTCTCTCACTTTCCATCTTTCCTGTCTTCTCCTCGCTTCTCTTCACTTCCAATTTTTCCTGGCAGCGAGGGTTAACCTTGTGTGGGTGGCCAACCTTGGGTACTCCAGATTGGGTTATAGTAGCACCGTACAACTGGCGAGGGCTTGTCTTACTCGTAAGACTTGCTCCGTCCCCATGTTGGGCTCGGTGGTGGGAGGTTGGCGTTGCTGCCGAACTCAAGACTTCTATATAGCTTCTAGCAAACCACTTTCCCTTGATCGCCCTCTAAAAAGAGGGCGCACCGATGCAACGTTTCAATTCTTTTTGAAGAACAATCAAGAACACTTCCCTAAGTACCAAGTAATCCATAGTGAAGGCAACAAGAGCGTGCGTAAATTGTCCCCCTTCTTGGTGGCGAAATGCCTCGCAAACACTATAGGATCTGGCTACAAAGCTACAAAGATGTCGAATGGAGACCTGCTCCTTGAATTGAAGGATAAAACACAACACGATAAAATTAATGACTTGAAATGCATTGGCGATGTAGCAGTCACTGTGTCGGCACATCGAACCATGAACACGAGCCGTGGAGTAATCTCTGAAGACGACTTCTTAGACCTTAGTAACGAAGAGCTGCTTGAAGGTTTCCAGGACCAAAATGTGATCAAAGTAGAAAGAATCCTTATCCGCAGGAACAATGAACAACTTCCAACAAAGCACATAGTATTAACCTTTGGTACCAGTCTACTGCCTAGTACATTGGATGCAGGCTATATCAAAGTACGTGTTTGGCCGTACATCCCAAATCCTCGACGGTGCTTTAAGTGCCAGAGGTATGGGCATGGATCCCAGACATGCCGAGGAAGGCAGACTTGCGCAAAATGCAGCTCGAACGATCATCCATCAGACACTTGCGACTCATCTCCAGATTGCGTGAACTGTGATGGAAGCCATCCAGCCTACTCTAGAACATCCCCTAAATGGAAGAAAGAAAAAGAAATCATTGCATTAAAAGTCAAAGAAAATATAACATTTCACGAAGCAAGAAAACGTCTGTCCTATTTAGATCACACAAGCTTTTCCGAGGTGGCGCGACGGGGGGCAGCGTCACAAATCCCTCGGGAGTCTACCGCGGTCACTGATAGTGGCCCGGTAATCACTCCGCCTGCCCCCCTGGTGGCAGCAGCAAGTGCTGCTCCATCAACATCGAAGGTGGACCTGCCGACTCCGGTCCCGCAGGTCCCAAAGCTAATCCGAACTCCACGGCCTGGGACGCGAGTTTCAGTGCCTAGTTCACGATCCTCCAGCGCTTCAGAGAAGGTTATGGAGGTCGATCAGAAATCCTCGGAGTCATCGACGCCGAAAGATCAGCGCTCTCAAGAGTGCGCTAGAAGAGATAAAATACCTGTAACTGCTCAAAGAAAGGGACCGGTAACCTAAACGGTTACCGCCCTTGTATACACATCCATCTATCTTTACCACGTGCTCTTGAACACAGACAACAAAAATCTTCCTCAATATGGCTACACAAATAATTCAGTGGAATGCCAGGGGCCTATTTCGCAATCGAGATGACGTCAAAGATCTACTGGAGGAATATCAGCCACGACTGTTCTATGTTCAAGAAACACATTTAAAGTCTACACACCAGAACTTCTTAAAACAGTACATAATTTTCCGTAAAGATAGAAATAATGGCAATTCTTCTTCAGGTGGTGTGGCAATGATAGCCCAAAAGTCAGTTGCATGCCAGCATGTATCACTCCAAAGTTCATTTGAAACAGTGGCTGTTCGGGCTATATTGTTCGACCAACTTATAACTATTTGCTCTAAATATTTACCACCTGATGAAAGGTTTGACATTGCAGAATTTGAAAAGCTGATTGACCAGCTTCCCGAACCCTATATAATAATCGGAGACTTGAATGCTTATGCACACTTATGGCACACACAAACATCTATTGACTGCAAATGACCCACCGACGTGCACACGCTGCGGTGAGAACTTAACCGTCCTACATGTCCTCATTCAATGTCCCGAACTTCACCGAGAGTGAGTAGCTCATTTTAAGGAACTCTACACACACCATATACCACCCCATCCCTCGATGTTCTTACCAGAAGATGCACTTTTTAACTTTAAAAGAGTGCTTAATTATCTTGCACAAGCTAACTTACTAGATATCATCTCATTCCATGCTAACCATCAGATTGTGCCTCACAGGTGAAGTACAATCTGATGCACAAGAGTATGTCTGAGCTCTCTTGCACTTCTTGGGCGAGCAAGAATTGTACAGCAAGGGACTCGGTCAATCCGCAACAATTTACCATGTGTGCCTATAACCAATGCATTTAAGACATTATATTTCTCCTCATAATTTTAGAATTCATTCACTAGTATTTATAGATTTGTCTTACGTGTAGGCCTCTATACAGCCTCTATTTTAAGTCACAGCACCAAACCCACAATTTTACTAAACAAAAACACATGTCCTGGCGCTCTTTGGCCTTAGATGCCCTTGCGCCAATAAACTCGAATCATCATCATCATCACTTTTTCATGATTTTTATTTCAGGCACTCATGACTCCTGCGGGAAACAAACAGATAAACAAGCTAAGTAGTCTATTCTATCTGCAATGCGTGTCATGCCTCAACGACACACATTTATAATTTTCCGTCTAACGTATGGCGGAACTAATTATTGTATTTGTGAATAGATGCCCAGAAAAACCGTCGCAAATCGGCGACGTTCTGTTTTGTCGGAATAATGACACTTGTGATGGCATTTTTCTTTACTTCGAAGCTTACCCGCCGTGGCAGCTCTTGCTTTCCGTATTTGAGTACGAGGTCGGCTATTCGACTCCCGATCACGAAGGCTGAATATCATTGGGGCCAAAGTCTAAAGAACATTCCTCTACGGATTGAAGTGAAGTTTACACTCCACGATGCCGCAGTTAATCCGTAGCCATCCACAATAGCATCCAATAGTTCCACATTTCCTTTGCGAGAAGAAAGGCCATCAATAAAAGATTACAGGGCAAACTCTCTTGCGGGAATGGTCAGATACTTGGGCATTCCTTCCAGTGACTCGCCATGGAATCGTACGTCTCTGACGTATCCGAACGCGTCTAGTCGCGTGATGGCGACGCTTGCTCGCGTTTACTTATTTTTTGTTCTTATATAACTAATAATTTGATTATTATTATTAATTTTATCTAGGCTTAAGTAATCTTATTTACACCTAAATAATTCTGATTAGCCTCGATTATGTAATTTAGTCAATCAAAATTAGGTGCAATAATATTTAGAAACTACAATGAATATTGACTCAGCATCGTCATCATCAACCAATGCAGGAGGAAGGCCTCACCGTGCGATCTCTAATTACCCCCGTCTTGCGCCAAGCGATTCCGACTAGCGCCTGCGAATTCCTCAATTTCATCACCCCGCATATTCTTCTGCCGTGCTCGTCTGCGCTTGCTGTCTCTTGGCACCCAATTCTGTAACCCTAATGGTTCACCGGTTATCTAACCTGCGAATTACATGACCAGCCCAGCTCCATTTTATTTCTCCTAATGTCAATTAAAATATTGGCAATCCCTGTTTCCTCTCCGATTTCCTCTCTTCCTTCTTTAATTCCTTCTTGTTTCCTCTCCGAGTTCTTGAAAGCATGCAGTGAATAGCAACGGAGATACTTTATCTCCTTGTGTAACCGCTTTCTTTATAGGTATTTTCCTACTTTTCATGTGGAGAATGAAGGTAGCCGTGGAAAAACTGTAAATATTTTTGAAGGGGTTTACGTAAGCCTTCTGTACTCCTTCATAACGTAATGCCTCTATGGCTGCTGGTATCTCTACTGAATCAAAGGCCTTTTCGTAATCAATGAAAGCTATATAGAGAGGATGATTGTACTCCGCGGATTTCTCGATTTTCTGATTGATTACATGGATGCGATTCATTGTAGATTATCGCTTCCTGAAGGCAGCCTGTTCTCTTGGTTGACTGAATTCCACCGTTGCCCTGATTCTATTGGAAATTATCTTGGGTGAATATTTCGTACAATACAGGAAGTAAGTTATTCGGCCTATAATTGTTCAATTCTCTAACGTCTCCTTTTTTGAGGATTAGTATGATTTTGGCATTATTTCACTTTTCTGGGACTCGTCAAGTCGTGAGAGAATTCGTATAAAGAGCCGACAGCTTTACAAGCATGATCTATCCTCCGCCTATGATTAAATCGGCTGCTATTCCATCTTCTCCTGCCGCTTTTCCCCATTTCATGTCTTGCAAGGTCTTTCTAACCTCATCCCTAGGTATAGAAGGAGCCTCTGTAACCTACTTCGAATGGAGGTTTCGAGGTTGCTCTGGGTAATGTACAGATCGGCAGAATATGTTTCCGCTGCTTTTATTATATCTTCGAAGTTCCTGCTGATATTACCCTGCTTATCTTCCAGTGCACATATGATGGCTTGTTGTAGGCCAAGTTTTCTTATCACTTATGTCATGCTGCTTCCATTTCTTTACTGCTTCGTCAGTCTTTTCTACGTTATAACTTTGATAACTTCGAATACCTTCTATTTTCTTCTTGTTGATCAGTTATGACAGTTCCGCGCATTCTGTCAGAATTTTTTAGTTGGACACTTTCATTCTTTGGCTTTTCTTTCTTAAGTCCTTCGTTACTTGGGACACCTTACCAATGGTTGCCTTGGGGCGCTACTTCCCACTTCTGTTGCTGCTTCCGAAGCCAGCCTAGTTACGCTTTCATTCGTCACCTCTAGGTCAATTTCATCTCTGTGTTCTAAGGCTTCATATTTCCTTTCAAGTGCCATCCTGAATTTGTCTTCTTTTACTCTTAGTGCGACCAGGTCGGCCTGTTTCTTCTTGACCAATTTTACTCTTTCTCTCTTCAAACTGAGATGAAACCTAGACCTCACTAACCTATGATAACTGCACTTTACCCTACCTAAGAGCTCTACATCCTGGATTATGCTCGGATCAGCAGAAAGTATTAAATCAATATAATTTCTTGTTTCACCATTAGGACTTTTCCAGCTCCATTGTCTGTTGCTACGCTTCCTGAAGAAGATGTTAATTATTCACATGTTATCACTTTCCGTGAATTCTACCATGTCTCTTCTAGTGTTCCTACAATCGACGCCATATTTTGCAATTATTTGTTCACTAGCCAGCGTTTCCCCCACTTTAGCATTGAAGTCGCTCATTACTACAGTATGCTGAGTTTGCACTTTTCTCATTGCAACTTTAACATATAATAAAATTGATCTATTTCATCATGATAATGACTGGTTGTTGAAGGTTAGGCTTTTACTACCTTTATTCTATACGTCTTAAGTTTATTACGCTTACTGCTACTATCTCAGTGATGCTGTAGAATTCGTCAATGTTGCCCGCTATGTAGTTATGGCTTAGGAATCCTACGCCGTGCTCCCTATTATTCGGAAGTCCTCTATAGCCGAGGACCTGACCATTAGCCAACACTGCATAAACACCAGTTCTTCTAACCTCACTATGGCTATATCATCCCAAACAATGCCTAATAGTTCCTCAGAGTCCTGCTATGCTAGCATCACTCGACAGTGATTTATTAGGTATAAGTAATTACTTGCGTAATTAGGTTTAATTATTGAATTGTGGCTACGAGAGTACTGGCCTGCTTTATTTCTGCACCGAATCTATAGTAAGGCCGACTGTATGGTTTACTTGTTGCTGGAACTGTAGTGTCCCACTTTCTTTCTACGCTAACTGTATGGTATACGTACTTGTGTAAGCTGTAGTGATCAGCTTTCTTTCTGCGCTGACTGCATAGCATACTTGCCGTGGCAACAGGAGTGGCATGTTTTATTTCAGCATGGAGCGTACGGTATGTGAGACTATAATACATTTGTTGTGCCAGCTGTACTTCACTAACTCTATGATATAGTTATTTGTATAAACTTTAGTGTCTCTTTTCTTTCTCCGTGGTATAGTTACTTGTTGCGGCAACTGTACTCTCAGCTTTACATTTCCGTAGATATGCTTTCCTAAACTAAAACCAAATGAAATCTTTTTCGCTGCTGTCTTCTTTACACGAGCCTTAGTTTTTTTGTGTGGAAACATGGTAGCGTTACTTGTTGCACTTTATGGAGAGGCCCGATTTCTTTCTATGCCAACTCTAACTGTAGGTGTTCTATACTCATAGCTATACCTATCAGTATTCCCGCTTTTATAAACACCTTTCGTTAGCGCCTCGGTTCGTTAAAATATAGAAAATGAAACTAATTGGCGAATGAATTATTGGGAAAGTTTTAACACATATGTACAAACACAACGGATATGTTTGGCCATTCTTAGTTCTAGTACCAGATGCAGTTGACTCTAGCACTGATCATAGCTTCACCAAATCGACAACTCTACTCATTATTTCACTGATTTCATTAATTCACTGATTTATTTCCATCGGAACAATTTTGCATATCGGTGCAGACCTAGTTTCTAGAAATCAGCCTGAAAGCGACCGCATTACATAAGTATACTACTAATGGCCCGGCCGGGACGCGGCCTCTTTCATAGTCGCCTATATATAAAATGATTCCACCAAATCCTTCAATGAGGTAAGCAGGGGCCCTGTTGCGATGAATTATGAATGCCATGACCTGCACGCTCCCCCTTTACCGGCGATATACACGCCTCACAGTGGATGGCGCGATAACGTCTTACGACATTGATAAAGATCAGCCAACGAGCGATCGCACAAATTGTGTCCCTGAAAAGGCGGCAGTCCTGCTCGCCAACCCATTCGAGGTATCGGCATGCGTATTTCGGACTCTCGTGGCCGTCAAGGGCAACAAACGTGATCGATCTGGCACAAATGTCTGCTTTCGACCTGCGAGAACACTTGTTTGTGGTCGTACTGCGGGAACGTGTCTCCTAACAACGGCAAGTGTGGTCGGCAGGGGCGTCGTGCCTATTTTTACGGATGACCCCTTCTACGCTTGATCAGCGACACAATAGGAACCAAAAACGTTAGTTGCATGGCATACCCAAAGAAGTACACTTGCGCAAGTTTCAGTCAGAATGCTCCAGGCAGTTGCCAGGCTCTATGCCTTTTTGAGATAGAGACCGTAACACCGCATTCATGAGCAAATAGAGGGCGTGACTGCACGCAGGTGCGATTCCTCGAGGTCCTCGTGTACGCAGGAAAACGACGCGTTATATCAATTGCTGTTGGCGTAAGCATCACAGCACACTTCCGCGCGTGGGGTCCCATGGCTATGCCTTCAACAGCACAGGGCCGCAAAGGACAGTTCCATCGAAAGAGCAAAACTTTCACCAGAGCAATCAAAAACGCGGTGTCTGATGCAGTCGATGTACAATAAAACATTTGTAACGAAATTCACTAAAAGCAGAGTGTCATGATATGCATGGAAACACGAAACAAAACTAAATATACCATGCTGTTTGCAGCGAAAACAAAGGATGTAGCTAGGTAACAATAAAAGATGCGGTCACCGGGAAATGGGTCCTAGTGACGGTGGCGAGACGACCGTGCTGTTTGTTCCTTTCTTTTTCTGCTGCGAGCGTCTCACACTCTTGGACGAATAAAGGTACTTGTCACTTGTGCTAACCACTGCCATTGGGGACATCATCCCAGACGGTGTTAGCACTTCTGGTGACGTCACGTCGTGTGCTGGCTCGCGACGTCGTTTGTGGCGTTTGACCTTCTTGGCGACAGACTCCGTGCCCTGGGCCAAGGATGCCTTCAGCGCTTCCTTCCGTTGCTCATCGGTCAATGCGGCCGGCTCCAGTGTCGACGGCTGCATCTTCTTGTGGACAAATATTTCGGGCAGCCACTGGATCGCCATCCCGCTAGCGAACACGATCAGCGTCATGGTGATGTCGAACACTAGAGCATTGTTAGAAAACATCGAGTTCAGAAACGTGGCCAGCAGCGCGCCAGCCCGCCCGACCGAGTACGACACGCAAAGCCCTCTGCTTCGTATCGAGGTGGGGAACACTTCCGTCGTGTAGCCGTAGTTCACCGACATGGATACGGCGGCGCTGCTGTTGACCACGAGTCTCGTAAACACGGTCCAGGGCACGGTGATTTTCAATTGATGGAGTGCGGCCTGGAGGGCGCTGGACACGCAGAGCAACGCCAGCACCATGGACAGCGAAACTCGTTGGCCCCACTTAGTGATGCCTCGGTAGGCGGCGACGAGCAGCAGCACGTGTAGCGTGAATGCCAAGACCGCCCAATGGGCATCGAGCGCCGTCTCATGAAGGCCTGTTCCGTAGAAAGCAAAGCACACTCCGAACCAGGAAATGAGGACGGATACAGCGCGCCGGCTACGCGTGGATACGCTGGCCGAGCCGATGGTGCTCGTCGGGGGCGCCGTCTCTCGCTTCTCCAGCTGATGCCTGAGCGCCTTGAACGTTGTCCTGGCCTTGGCCAGGTCGATGCGGTTCTGCGCGGCAGCGTTCAGTATCACGAGCTCGGCTAGCCGAATTCTGTGCGTTTCAATGAGCCAGACCGGAGACTCGTCGATCATGACGCACCAGGCAACCGCCACCGCCGTGACCGTTGCGAGGAACGTGTGTGATAGCCACCAACGCGGGTTGGCCATCGACACGAGGGACATCAGCGGCATCGCCATCGCCGAACCGATGCTCGTAGCCAGGAGGCTGTAGAGAGCGCGATGTTCCTCGCCCGTCACCTCGTAAAGCACGATGAAAACCAGCAGATTGGTGGTGCTGGTCGTGGCGGCAACAAAAGACCGTGTCACAACGAACACGGCGAAAACCTGAGACGAACTGGCAGCAAGGCTCGCAAACAGCATCGTGAAGGCGCAGGCAAGGATAATGGGCCTGCGCCCCTGGCGGTCAGCCGCGATTCCTGCCAGTGGAACGAACACCATGGGGGCCATCATGTATGTGGACTCCGACAGCGCGTAGAGCCAGTGGCGGCTACACACCAGGTCCCAGGCGCTTACGATGCTGTCTTCCTGTCGGTCACCGGCGTAATCCCACTGGTTGCAAGACACTACTCTTCGTTCTTCGCCGTTTTCTCCCTTCGAATAAAACGAAAAATGCATAAATCACTCATTTCATCGAGTACGCCAACGCCGCGACGGCACCAACTAGCACACGCCAATAATAGCTTATGTCGCACCCGGAATAAGACGAGCTCGTTTTCATGTTAGCAGTGAACTCAGAGGCAAGAAGCTGAACATGATGAACTCGTTGTGCCATGCTTACTCATAAAACGTTATAGTGTTTGGAAATTAAGCTGCTTCGTTTTAATGCGCTTGCACTCATAGGCTATTTTAGGCTATCTATCTATCTATCTATCTATCTATCTATCTATCTATCTATCTATCTATCTATCTATCTATCTATCTATCTATCTATCTATCTATCTATCTATCTATCTATCTATCTATCTATCTATCTATCTATCTATCTATCTATCTATCTATCTATCTATCTATTCATCCGTCCATCAATTTATTCATCCGTCCAGCTGTCTGTGTGTGTGTGTGTGTGTCTGTCTGTCTGTCTGTCTGTGTGTGCGTGTGCGTGTGCGTGTGCGTGTGCGTGCGCGTGCGCGTGTGCGTGTGCGTGCGTGTGCGTGTGCGTGTGCGTGTGCGTGTGCGTGTGTGTGTGTGTGTGTGTGTGTGTGTGTGTAACCGTTGTCGCGCCTACCTGGGTCCTAAGGTGGTCTGTGGTGGTCGAATGGCTTACGCATCGGGCTCCTGTGTTCAGGTAACAGGGTTCGACAACAACCATAGAACCAACTTGGACCACTGAGAAGGTGCCAATGTGTGCAACGGTGCCGCTTTTGGACGAGCCTCTTTCACGCCGGCATCGGTCACTGCAGATGCGCGACTGTGTAGGATGTGCCAATTGCTCTGTGCTACTCTTCGATGAATCTCTTTAATGCCAACTTGGGTCACTAGTTATGTGCGAATACGTATGTGCCGCTCTTACATAAGCACCTTTGACGCCAACTTGGGAAACTAGGTACGGGAATGTGGCGTTCTGCACTGGATCGCTTAAATTTAGCCGATGCTGATTGCAGTTTTACCCACGTCACAAAATTTCGTCAAGGAGGGCAACCCAGTGGATTAGCAGGCTGCGCCACGAACGCATTGGGCATGTGCCGCTCTTCAACGAACCTCTCGCCCACTCTGGTGACTGAGTACGCGCCCTAGGGTGTGCCGCAAGCAACGGAACGATTCTCAGGGTTCGCGGGCATCTGCGCACCAAGCTCTTCGTCACGGGGGCCACGAGCGGAATTCTCAGCAGTGCCTCCAGATGGCGAACCTTGTACAGAAGGAAGCGCGAGAGACGAGCCGCCCTGTTGGATGACGTCTTTCTCAGCGTTCGCCCGCAATGGCGTGCCATGAATTTCGGAGGCCACGCTCAGGCTTCGCGGCGACGGCGTCAGATGGCGCCGAGTGTTTATAGGGAATGACAGAGGAGGAATTCCGCTGCAGTCCATACCTCGTTCATAACTAGTTTCGACGGTTGTAATGTGTTGTGTCACTATATCTATTCAATGGCAAATGCATGACCGTCGACAATCATCGTGGAATGGGCGCTACCTATTATTTTTTTTTAGCTTTAGCTAAACGGCCTGACCTATATTTTTAAATGGCAGATATAAGAACACACTGTCGCTCTAGAGTCAGCAAAAGCATTTCAACTTTTGCGATCTTCCTAGAAATATACTTGAAGGACACTGTCATATTTTGTACCCCAAAAATTCATTGCGGATTTCGAAGCGCAATATTTAGATGACAAGATAACAATGTTTACATGACGAACTTTGCGAATACTACAGGATACCTACGCCTGGGCGTGCGTATCCAACACTGGTTCCAAAGGCATTGTTCCCACAGAAATGAGCTAGCTTCGTTCAAGCGCCAATGAGGAAACGGCAATGGGTGCTGTTTGTCGCAGTGCCCATGGGCCTCACGCGACGCATCAAATCGATGTTTTCGTGACCTACTGTCGTCGCATTAAAAAGAAATTAGAATGAGCATGTGACATTACCGATGGCCCTAAAGAAGTAAGCCATCGTGGGCAAAGGAAAGTCATGGATAATCAACAGTGTCAAGCAAAGAAAAACGTCTTTGACCTTGTTTCTAAGCGCACATATGTGACCCCAATTTACTACACGGCTGTGTTAGTCCCATGCATAGCTCCACTCATAAGCCTGCAGATTTATTTCCACAGACAGTGCCTGTGAAAGTGTATGCTTAAACACGTTTTTTCTTAATGTAGATTATGTACCACGCTCATTTTATCGCACTTTTCTGTGCACAAGAAAACCAGCCAAGATACATGCAAGCTGACACACAAGGAAACATCTCGTCCCGTCCAATTTATCAAGGTCCCAATTTCTTATTCTAGAGGTAGTCACGATTGTTTACCTGACGTAACTGTAACACTCCCATGAGTGGCGATGTTTCGAATACTTTTTTATTCGAGCAATAGTTTACAAATACCGGGGAAGAAATTTAGCAAAGGTGGCTTATATTTACCTGACGCACCCCCTTAAAGCAATATATATATGGAGCCTTATTTTGAAGCCATTTACGTCAATATCACACCTAAACGTTTGACTGACACCAACCCTACCTTAAAACCCAATGAAAAATGACCGAAACATCCATGACCCGCGGATTTTACCGTTATCTAAAATTTATTGATGCACTTCAAATTCCGAAATGTAAGTATCGTCGCCCCACTGCGCCTCGGCTCTCACGCTTTCGCCAAACCCTCCTCCTTCGCTCTCCTCCTCGCGTCCTTCATCCCCCGCTGCGCTCAGCGTTCGCTCTTTCTTCCTTTGCTGTGCTCGTTTGCTCGTCGACGCCGACGCCCATGCTCGCTACAGTAACGGGTGCCTAAGAGCGGTGCTAAAAAAACAACTTTCCGCGGGCAGGAGCCCGGTCCAAACTCTCTACATTAAGCCTTCGTTGGTCCAGATGTTGGCCTTTCGGTTTCGGTTCTCGTTGATTTCGCCGTTCAAGTTTTATATAGCTGCTCATGGTAAACATCCCTACAGCAGTTTTCGCATGCTACCCAAGGAATATTCAGATGGCTTTTTTTTTAGATACTCTTGGGGTAGCTGTGCCCACAACACGTTTAGCGTGGCGAGGAATCTGTGCCTCTTTCTTTACGGGCATTAAAAAATTGTCGTAAATCGCCTCTCTTAGAATGGATACTAGTTTTGCTCGAAGAGACCGACATTGCTTGCACAAAAAAGTCGAAAGGCATACTTGACTAATTAACAAATTTCCTCTAACTGTTAACGAACAACTTCAGAGCACATACTGCAATTTTTCAATTCCAGCGAGTGAGTTATCGAGCGACGTTCAATTGGAGAGATACTTGAAACTGGCAATACTTTTTAGGTTACCGTCGTCCAACTAGCCGCAAATGTGTACTGTTCTTTCACTTACGTTGTAAATGAATGCTTCTTAATAGATTTTAGCTCCATAATAAACATAACAGCAAGGCATGTCGTCTCACAAATAAGGAACACATATGCATAAACTGGCGTCGTTCTCAAACTTCGTTCCAAGTTGATATACGACTTGTGAACTAGATTTCGTAAATTGCAACATCGCTAAGAAAGACCGTCTTTAATAACTAATCATAGATGAAGTTGTGCGACGACAGGATTCGAGGCGAGGACCCCGAACAGCTCGATCCTCTAACCAAGGGGTTTTATAATTGGGGTCCGCTAAAGCCAAGCCCGCAAAACATAAAAATACAAAAAGTAAATAAAGAATCGTATATTCGAATTCAATTGGAAGAATGAATATTGTAAATTGTGCGAATGATCGGTTGGATACAAATATTGGAATCAAATCGAATATGTTCCAGGCTGTGCGCGAGCAAACGCAGTCCTTTGGTTCTATCTAATCTAAGAATATTGTGGCGATATTGTACTTTATTCTGTGATAATTTCGTGCTGCCGGCTAAATTTCGCTTGGAAAGCTTACTTACCCTCTAAACGGTACAACCGTGAACAAAGCTAGCGCCTGGGGCTTGTGGACAGCGAGGATGCCTTTTTTTTTTCTCGTCTTTCTTCTTTCTTTTTTTTTATCAGCACCACCTCCGATTCTCACTTTACTGCTTCATAGCCCGTGCGATGAGTGACGACTGGCACAGGATCAAATAGCTCCGTGTTTACGGGCATTTGATGCGGTATTTAAAGCGCAAGTTGATGAGAACAGCTACTAAGAATTGATAAATTTTCCAAGCTAACATGATCTAAATGCCTAACGTTTCGATGTAATGGCTTAGTTGTCTATAGTTTGAGAAGATTGAAATTTCAGTTGCAAATTTCCAACTTATCAAATTAACCTAACTTGCTACCCAATATTTCATTGAATATTTAAAGCTAAACTATGCGTATTCGAAAACCTTGGTCTAAATATTTCTTTAATTGCACAATTTTTGGAGGCCAGTTTAGCCTTGACTCATTCCCAGTTCTGGGAGCTGCTCTCACAACTGCGGCGGCAACGCGCACAAGATAAAAATAAAGATAATAATAAAAGACGTTACAATGTGTGTTGCTAATTTCGTTCGTCGAAAAGAAAATAGTGCTTTGGTACCCCCTCCCCCACTATTTCACTGCAGGGGGCCCCTATCACTTCCACCAGCCCACAAGGGGTTCCTGACACAAGTATGGCCAAGAACCACTGGTCTAACAATTAGGGCATGGTTCAAGCCAGAGCGTCGAGACGTTGGCGCGTTTTGTTGCGATGGCAATTATACAGACACTCCCGGCGCATTGTTGCTGTGGTTGTCGCTGTCGGCGTCGGCGTCAGCGTGATGATCCGTATAAAGTGCAAGCGCGATAAAATCGTCGACGCGCACCGTATTTGCGAGTAAAAGCGTGTCACGGTGGGCCGGCGATAGTGACTGAATCTCGCGCATGCAAGGGAGGAAAGCGGAGAGTAAGCGCGCCGTCTTCCATCTCATGCAAGGCTCCGGAGGAAGGGGAAGGAGGGGAGGTAGCACGAGGTTCATTTAGCTCGCTCCTGCTGCCGTGCGTCCTCATTCCAGTGTTTAGACAGCGAGTTTCTGGTCATCGAGCGAGATGTGTGCATGTTTGATTGTCCGCGCGTGACACCATGCTTGTTAAGTTTGTTAATATACGTATGTTCCGAAGTTGATGCCGCCGCCGAAAATACTATCCTTACTTCGTATAGCTGTCAACTTAGGTGCGGTCGCAATCGATGTTTCTGCTTTCGGACGAAGCTGCAACTTTTTTTTATCATTCAACGCCATTTTTCTCTGTTATCAATTATTATACATAAAAATACGGATTCCTTTAGTTCTAAAACCTTTTCGGAAGAACATTACTCGCAATGAGTATATGATCTCCCTTCGAGTCAGAATCTGAACACCATATTTGCTGAAAGATGTCTAGGCGTGTTCCTGTGCCTATCGCACAGACTGGTGCACAGAAGGAGTTGCAGGCTGACAGCTCGGGTTATACAACTTTGCTTGCTGGAGCCAATTCTACCACAGCCTACGCAGCCTATGAAGACCACCCAGACCATGTCGGCTTGTTCTACAGTTTTTTCGCACGTTGCAGCCGGAGTACGCTGTCTAGAAGGACAGCCGCCGGTGCGTGAGTTCCGCAGCGAAGCATCGCGTCCCTCAAATAGCAAGAACATCCGTCCGCTTGTTGTCAGAACACCGGTGCAGTAGATCCAGTGAAACGCTAATCACAACGAAGCAAGGTGGGCTCGCATGTACGCGCAAAGTGATCTCCGTTAGTTCAGGTGCAGAAACAATGTGCTGGCGCGTGTGCGGCGGAAGCTGCAGCTGAACGAAGGAGGCGCCCAGAGGTGGCGTTAGGGAACACGAGGATAAGTGACAACGTCGACAAGAACCTGCTCTTGCAAAGCGCGATATGGACGCACGCATCGTGTCCAAAGTGAGCCCGCCGCAGTACGGGAACGCGACGTCAACACAAAGCAACAACGCCGACGAGACCCTGCAGTTCTCACCGATGCTGCTCGCGGTCATCGAGTTTGCTTTGTTCAGGTGTCCTCAAGTGCCACAATACGGGCGTTTATTTAGTAAGCATACGTCTGCTGCAATTCAGAATGCTACTACAGATACGAACCCTACACTTCGTGTAATATTCGAAGATGCTGCTATCTCATTCATTGCTTCGTCCTTATGGCGAAACTGGGATTGTTTATTTAAATGGAAAACAATGATAAAAATAAACTCTATACAATTTGCTGAACAGGCCCAAGAGCGTTTAAAATTACATATACGATGCACGCTCAAACAACGAAGTTTGAGCTTTTCCACAGTTCTGCTTTCCATAAAAGCGTCAAAAAAGTCCGTGAGCAGGTACCCATCCCTATGTCATAGTATCTCTAAAGGAGACGTCGCCCGGTCATCCACATTACCATCTGGTGAGGAGGGATACCGGCACTATGGAAGTCCGTAGGGTGATAGCATTCATTCGCACATTCCAGAACATTAACTTTTTTTGTAATTTCATAGGAACACCAACAAATTGCTTCGAAACTTACAGGTTAATAATTACTAGGAAGGAACGTGTGGTCAGTCAAAGCTGTTGAACGCGAAATTCATGGCATTGCATGAATTCGGGTCATTTCCGTCTTTCGGCTTCGAACGAGTCTGACTTTGCAAATGGATTAGTTTAAACAAAATATAGCGCCATTAATGCAAACAGTTTGCCGTGGGTATGCCTGTATGCGCAGTTCTATTGCCTTCCACGTCTAATAACATTGCTGCTACATTTGGGCAACAGGAAATAAAGGGCAGTAAACTGACATGACGGGCCGAGACGAAGATCACGCAAATCTACGTATTAAACAACCTTCCCACGTCAGCTGAAAGATGTCACAGCGCCAGGTCTCCGTCTGCTCTATAAGCTATTCTGTTCTTAACCGTCAACGTGTGGGGTCATACACGCGTTCGAAATAAGAAGTAAGAATCGAACGCTCACCGGAACCGGTGGGTCGTATACGGTGCAGTCGCTGAGGCTGCCGTCGGCCAAGACGG
This sequence comes from Dermacentor andersoni, assembly GCF_023375885.2. Taxonomy (NCBI): domain Eukaryota; kingdom Metazoa; phylum Arthropoda; class Arachnida; order Ixodida; family Ixodidae; genus Dermacentor; species Dermacentor andersoni. The sequence goes on along the minus strand of NC_092816.1, from coordinate 155,101,687 downwards.
GTATGGCCACGTTTTTCCACTCCTGGACGGGCACGTGCAGAAATTCGTCGGGAGGGCGACACCAGTGCTGCACGGGACGACCGATGAGTCGGTACGCGAACGCGTGCAGCAGAAGCACCGTCAGGCAAAGCACGGCGCAGAGCAGCACCCTCCTCTGGAACTTGCCGTGACCCAGAATGACGTAGACGTTCTCCTGGATGATGGGCCGCGTGTCCGAGGAAGACACGAAGCCATCCAGGATGCTCAGCGGCGGCGACGCTACCTGATCTGAGCCTGCATTGGCTCCCGATTCCATGGCGCTGTTTATCGGCGAAGCGAGAAGGGGCGTTGCTGTTGGTACGAGAGGCGCAAGCCGGCAGTGACCTGGGCGCGGCCGTGTGGGGAGGCGACGGCAGCGCAGTCGCGAGAAATGCCGTCGCTGGTCTAACCACCGCCGAAATTGGTGGTGGTGGAGGAATGGGATGCCGTCAACCCACGTTATGACGGGTGGGAGCGTCCCTGTTTTTCGGGTCGAGCGATACTGCTGCAAGGACTCGAACAGCTGCGGACAGTTCACTATAGCTTCTTCTTTATAGCTCGTGAATGCGTGCGCACGGTGAACGCGCTACGGAGCGCAGCCCAACCTTCGTCGTTGCCTTCAAAAATGGAGCAACAGAATAGTTTTGTTTTTAGGTTTTTTTCTCAGAGCATAGTGAGGGGAGATGCTTGCGACTTTAAACAAGCGCAAACGATTTTAGACCCTAAAAAAAATTGGTAGTGGCTTAGCTCGGCTATGCCAGGATATACGTAGCGAAAGCTAAGGCATAGCATGGTTAGCCTTGGTTAATTTTGATTGCAAGTCCAGGTTAGTCTGGTTGTCTAGCTATGTTGCGGCGTTTAGCCAGTCGTTCAGCGCTTGGTTCGTCTGTTTCCTGGGCAATTCGCTTCCTCTTCCTTTCGTTCGGATGTCGATTCCAGGCCTCCTCCTGCTTATCAGAAATGTCGCCATCGATACTGCCACCTCAACTGTGGTTGCGGCGCACGCGATCTCTCCTTTTCAATCCTCCGACATATTATCAGGCATGCGACGCAGCAGGCGAGAGAGCGGCGGCGAGCGCAACGACGAGGAACGCGGTGTGACGTCATACCAAACGCCGGGTGCGGAAAGGCGCGGCGCTGCGCACCGGCAGAACACCTGTTGCTCGGTGCTACTAGTGGCGCATGCGCAGTAGTGGCTAGGGAGCGAGAGAAAGAGAAATATCCGCGGTGAGGCGCGCCTTGTGACGTCACGTGCCTCCTCGAAGCACCTCCACGGCGAAATCGCACAGTTCGCGGCCAGTAAAGCTTTCGCTATAAAAAGACAGAGAGATTAAGTGGGCGCATCGTGTTGTGTGCCACGGGTTGCCCGACTAGGACGTTCGCTTCGCTGTTTGCTAGCTGTTTTCTTCTACCGCATCCCCGTTTCGCCGGTTTCACGACCAGCCAAGTGTAAAGCGGAAACGAACGTCCATCACATTGGAACGGAAGGCAGAGGCATTGGAGTCAGGCCGTGTGTTTGGAATGCCGAAGATTCCCTTGCTCTTTCATTAAAATGGCATTGCCTGCGGGGTCGTACAGGCGTTTCGCGGACGTAAAGTCGCCTTCCATGAATGTTTGAAGTTGCGCATCCCATTAGGACATATTGCAGTAAAAAGCAATAATGGATAAAACTATGTAATGGATGTCACTGATTTCGGCTTCCCGTTCAGCTTTGTTATAGCGAGGTGTTACTGTACATGCGAACCGAGAAATTGTTCTTGTCGGCAACGTCTGCGCCGATTTTGGTGAAATTTGTTGAATGTAAACGTAGCTGTGAAAGCCTAGCGATTGTATCAAATTATAATTGACGCGCTGGAACATACACACACGCACACGCGTGCAAGCAGTAGACACCCGCTCCTCTCAAACACACGCACGGAGGCACAAGCACGCACACAGGCATGGACAAATACATGGATAAACGCACAAAAAAATTGCGAACGCACATATACAGGCAAACACGCCCAAACAAACTCGTGCGCGCGCACTTACGCAGCCACTTTATCAAATGAAAATGAACGCACACACACACACACACACACAAATACACACGCGCAATTGATCACGTAATCACGCACCTACGCGTACGCTCATGCAAGAACAGGAACGCACACAAACGCATGCACGCAAGCAGGCACAAAACGCGCACACGGACGCACAAAGAAACACGCACGCATCCACATATTCACAAGTACAAACACACAAACAAACTAGCATGCGCATAACAAGCTTATACGCGCCTACACTGTGGAGGCCCATACTGCTATCGAGTGACGTGGAAGGGGACACTCGACGTGCCTTCTCAGCGCAGCACGAGCAACGCGTGACAGCGATAATCTTTCACTTGATTTTTCACACACTCAGTTTGCAGAAGAGTCAGGTTAAACAAGCAATCCAGTTTTCTTCACGCTTTCTTTTCCTTTTTCCTTCTTTTTTATGCACCGGGAGATAACGCAAAATCTCACCTGTATCTTTTTTTTTTCTTCAAATAGGGTTATTTTAATACGAAACCTTCTTAGTATAGGATACCGGTTGGTAGGAGGAGTGCTATTGTGCGTTTTACACGGCACCCATGGTAATTTCACAAATGATGCAGTGCCAGGAGGGATCGGTTGGGCTTCGTTGAAGTCAGAGAAGCGTCTAGGAATATTAGTTTTGAAGGTAGACTAAGGAACGTCAATGAAAATAAATGGCCGGCTAAAGTGCACAAATAGTTGCAACCCGAAAGCGTGGACGCGGAATGAAGGGGACGGTCAAGGAAGTTGGCATTGAAGGACAGGTTAATTGATAGTGTAAATAAACAACCAGGATTCCCAAAAAAGAAAGTCAGATAATAAGAGACGCCAAATTGGGTGCAAATCACTGAAACAGAAAAGCGCACGAAGATTCAAAAATACAGCAAGGAGAAAATCAGGAGAACAAATATGTTTGATAATACAAAGAGCTGTTATTTCAGGCTCAAGCTGACTGCGTGAGCAGAATAACATACCGGATCAAATATGCCTCACAGGGTGACTCATGTGTGTGCCGCATAAAAAAAAAAAAAAACCTTTGGCAGGGTGCGCGCAGGGCGCGGGCGGTCGAAAAGTTTCGTTTTCGCCCGACTCTGCGCCGACCACGCTTTCGCGTTTCATCAGTTTCGTTATCGCGTAGTGCTGTGCTGGTTTCCCTGGCTCGCGAAACTCGCACAAACGGCAAGTAGCAGAGAATTTAACTTCCATGTCATGTAACGGGGAGCACGAACGGTCTACGCCCTTTGACGAAAAAGCAGCTACAGCGGCGAGACTTGACCCGCGGAGCCGCCGTCTGTCAGGCACCGTTTCACTCACCGAGAGCAGCAATGGGTGGTGAAGGCGTTTACAACGCCACCACTCCCCCGGTTGGGTGGCGGGAGACATGAATTTCGAAAAAGGCATTTTGACCCCTCGGATGCAATTTTCTCGTAAGATAACTCATTTCTTGGCACGGAACAAACGTTACGAGGTCTCTGTAGCCGCATTCAAAAAGTCCACGTCGACTTATTATGTGCGTTTAGTGTCCCTTTAAGGCAGTGGTACCCATAGGGAGTCTCCACCTATGGTGGAGACTCCCTATGGTGTGAGACTCCCTAAGAAAAGGTGTGAGTAGTAAAGTAAAAGACGATTGAATTATTAGTGGAAGAACAGCGCGCTAGAAATTGATAGAACTGGAGTCATTGCAAGCGTAAGTAATGGTACAGTATAATGCAGTGGCGTAGCCAGAAACTTCCTTCGGAGGGCTAACGTTCCAGCTGATCCTCCTTCTTGCAGAATTTGTCGAAGCATCAAATGCGTGAATAATAACTGCATTGACATTGCCAAAGATGCTGCAAACGAATTATTTAACGCTACGCAATGTCAAAACAAGTAAAATATGTATTTTCACATTAAAGAATATGCTCCTATGTCTCAAAAAAAATTTCCCGAAATAACTGATATCAATGCTTCCATGTTTCTCTCTATTCAATAAGTAAAAAAAAAAAAAAAAACATCACGCGAACTTTAGAACTATATCAGTTTGAAACCGGCAATGCAGTGCATGCCGCTGCTTTCAAAAATGTAAAGGCCACGAAATGAACAAGTTTAGGGCAAATATTTTAACGAAACTTTGTCATTCAAGAACCTTGTTTCCCATTTTCTACATATGCAACGGCCAGAGAAAAATCTTACTGACGCTGTCCTTTGTTCAATGCTGTCAATCGTCGTGTAGTGTAATTACCCCCATGTTATAGTCGCAACATAGAGCGCATATAAAAAGCCGTTCTGCGAAATACACGAGGGCGAGTCAAATGAAAGTGAGCCAGTGCGAATATATGAGAAACGGAGTACCTTATTTAAAAGTAGTCTCCATGAGAATTTACACATTTGTCCCACTGACTAAGGAGTCGCGTGCTTCCCGTTTCATAAACCTCATTGGGTTAGTGCTTCAAAAAGTTGGTAATTGACTCCTTCACGTCATCGTCCGACACGAATCTGGTTCCCTTGAGCCGTTTTTTCAATTGCCCCAAAATGTGGAAGTGGCAAGGTCACAGGTCTCGACAGTATCGCGGATGTTGCAGCGTTTCGAACTTGAACTTTGCCAGTTTGACGCCAATCCAGTTTGACGCCAAGATGACGCCAATCGTCAATTTTCCACCTCGTTTGTTCTCGGTAGCGACACGCAGCCGATCCGGCGTTTCACAATTTCAGAAACGATTGATAGCCTCTCCAGGGTTAGTAAATTCGATGAATAATGGTCCCAGACAATCGGAAAAAAAAGTCAACAACACCTTTCCGGCATAAATTACGGCCTTTGCTTTCTCCGTGGCTGGTGCATTCAAATGTTTCCACTGTAAGCTTCGCCGTCGGTTTTCAGGCTCGTAGTAGCGGCACCATGATTCGCCATCGGTCACAACTGCCGACAAAAAGTCGTCCCCCTCATTCTGCTACCGGATTAGATGAGTCAAGACAGCGCCGAACCTCTGTCTGTCTTCTGGCGGTGGTTCAAAATCTTGGGCATCCATTGCGCACACAAGAGCCGATAACCGAGATGTTCAGGGATTATGGTGTTGCCCGAACCGTGACTGATGTTCACACACCCTACAAATTCATCGATGCTTATCCTCTGTTCTTCTCTAATCAGCTCATCAGCCTTTGCAATTGTGTTGGGGGTGATTGAGTGGTGGGTTTGGTACGTGGCCCGGTCTTGGATTGTCTTTGCAACTTTCATGTCTTTTTTTGAACCGTTTGCTCCAACGCTTCACAGTGTCCAATCAAATGCAATGTTCAACGTACACGGTGGCCATACGCAGACTAATTCGTTTTGGGGAAACACCTTTAGCTGTCAAAAACCTCACGACACCACGCTGTTAACATTTAGAGTGTCCAGTATGTCACGCAACCAGGTTCAACACAGTGTATGAGACCATTAAAGAACATTTATTCTCACACCTGCATGTCACTTGTAAATGAGAGATGCCTGTGTGCTACGCGCATGCTTCGTAGATAACGAAAACAACCGTTATTTCTCCGGGTTGGATGGCTCACTTTCATTTGACTCGCACTCGTACATTAGAAATGCGAAGATACAATGGCATATACAAATGCGAAGATACAGCTTGATAAAGGGCAAAAACTGTCACAGGAAACAAAGTTCACTGCACGTAGACACGAAACCGCGCAACAAGATATTTAAATAGACGTATAAGTCTCCAATAAATCTACGCATCCAAGAAAAAGTCACTATATATAAGGCGCCAGACAAGGCAAATTAACATGTTGCGAAACAACAGATTCCGAGGTAACAGCCCCTGTTCCCTCTACTCCCCCTGTTCAATTGCGCGCGACTGGAGGCGTTGCGCTTCCTCCCGGCGTTTCTCTCTTGAGCGCACAATATTGAGCCACCATCGTCGGCTCACCTATGCCGCCTCCACCCACCTACGCTTTCACATACACATACAACACGCGGCGCGTGGTCACAGTGTTATCGCCCTTGGACTTTATACGGGACATGAGGGCGATGGCAGTATAGTGCCTGGAGTGTCCATATAATTGCGGCCCTAATAATATAATAAGAGTACCTTGCAACTGAAGCGTCGCGTGGCGCATTACTTTCCGCAAAAGAAGGAGTAGTAACCAAATAGAACTTTCACCATGCGACAATTTGCTGCCCCGCAACACTGTTTTTTCTCCTTTTGAGGGGCGAGGTCGCGGAAATGAAAAAAAAAAACGCGAAGGAAACCATGTTGGCCACAATCGAATGTCTATTTCGGGGACCTAATGTGGCTGCCGAAAGAATGCCGAAAGAAAACGTGAGACGCTTGGTCCACTAAGAACCATACGCATACTTCTCGGTATCCTACACCGGCGTGACAAAGTTTTCCAGAGACGTTGCGCTTTACCGAACGCGTTGCAATCCGTCGAGTCCACGTAGCAGTGTTACCAGGTCTTCGGAAGAAAAAGTAGCCGAGAAAGTCCAAAAAGTAGCCAAAAAAGTCGCCAAATTGCGGCAAAAGCTTTATTTGGAAGCCAAAAATCTAGCCACGGTGCGACAAACGAGCATTTGCCCATTCCTAACGCGAAAATAAAGAAAAGGAGAGAAAGATCTGTAGTTTCCTGCTGAGCCGAGGACAAACAAAAATAACAGAACAACACAGTAGTTATCACATAATATTGTATCGTAATTTAACATAATGTCTCACCAACTGATGTTCTTTGATAATTTCTGCTGTACACTTGCGGTGCTTTCTCATAGCCGAACTGGTTTCGCCAGTTGCAGTAGAATAAACTTGCTGAACGCGGTCCTTGCACAGATGGTTATATTAACGCTATGCCACTATGACTTCATTTTAACGTTCCCCGTGCGAACTTCATGACGTCACACACTTTTTCCGTTCCCTGGTACGCAGTCGCATAGTCAGATAGACATTGGCACCTGCGGTGTCATGGTTGAAATGGCGTGTTTTTCGTTGTTGCAGGCGTTTGTGACGCCAGAACTATGGTCTTCGAGATTCTCTGTACAGCATGCAGAACACCGTGAATTCAAAGCGCGCCGCCATATTGATGAGCGCCTGTCGCGCCATCTATCCCAAGCACCGCGAAGTAGCAGGCCTGGGCTGTCACGCCGGGAGATGCGACCCGGCGCGAAAGCGAAACTTGGGCTTTTCAGTTGGGCGCAAGGCGTGTCTCGCGTTTTTTCTAACCTGTCGTTTTCGCTGTCTCGATTCAATCAAACTTCAAGACCTTATGCAAGTCCGCAATAGCCACACTGAGTGCTGTGCAGACTGCAGAAGCGAATGAATACGTCGGGTAAGTACGCTATTACGTTTGTACAAACCGCGCGCTATATGCTAGAACACGTGTGAACGTTTTGGCACGTAACCTGTGAAGGAATTTACAGCACTGTGTTTGTGTCATATATTATTAAAGCACGCAGAACATTGTCCTCTGCACTTTCAGTTTGGTGTTGTTTGTCATGGTCACTACTGGGTTAGCCGCGTTTGGCAACCAACTGGCGAGGTCGTTTGACTGGGCTTACAGCCTGCCCTATTAGCAGACGCCTGCCCTTCACCACCTGCACATTGAAAACAAGATAGATGTTTTAGTAAGAAGGGCTGTAGTTCTTTTCCATGCCATCACTGTGGCGAAGATATAAAGTCCTCTCAAAATGAAATAGAATATACACCAGGGGTGGTATGCAGGATGCGCCGAGTTTGGCGAAACTCGGGATCTTCACGAGTTCTGGCGACACCCCAAGATGAAAGCACAAATGGTACCGAGACACAGTTTATCTTTCGACAAGCCTCCAGTTTCATTGGTTTATCTAGATTCACTCTGGGTGGCTATCATTCCTCTGGCGTTGCCTTCTGGGCGGTCGACAAACTGGGGCTCACGTGATCATACCGTCGGAGCATGGTCGCGCCTTGTTTCACTTGTTTGTCGTTCCACCGAGTGCATTACACGCACAAGCGAGTTATAAGACAAATGCATTTAATGCAATAATATTAGTTAGTTTAACGTGGTTTAAAAGCATTTTGAAGCTTACAAGATGTACACTGAATGTGTATTCGACTAATTTGTAATTTAGTACGCTTCGCATTATACCACGAGGGAACGCTGTGGTGGCGTCATCAGATACATTCATCGGGCGAGCATGGCGGCTAAACGTCGAAGAGGCCCAGTGTAAACAAACTCGTACAACGAGCTTGCAGTGCGCGACGTAGTGATCAGGCTCGACGATGACCACTATTTTTTGGATAGTTCTGTTCCTCCGTGAGCAATCTTTTCGTGCACCCCGAAAGACTGCGAATAGCTTAGGCGATTTTACAGATCGCAACGCGTACCTACTGTTCACGGCACAATCCTGAACAAACAACTTATCCGGTGCTGCTTCTGTGAGTGCGCCGAGTTCCTCCACTCTGCGTGACTGCGAGCGTCACGAATATTGCATAGTGTGTGCAAAAGGAAGACAGCCGATACAGCTACGATGCGACAAGGAGGTGGTGCCGACGATGGATCTCGCAACCAACACAGTGACGGAGGCATCGACAAACTGCAGATAAGTATACTTCTACTGTTTCATACTTAGCATAATCATAGTGCACGGATTAAGTCACTTTCGTAGTAACGAACTGAATGTCCAGCAGTTTAAAAAAGGCATTGAGAGCCAATGAGTGTTCGTGCTTTTACATGTACGTGGGCCCGCGAAAATATGGAAAAGATAAAGGTAACCTTCACTAACTTTGTGATATAACAGAAATTCATCAGTGACATTCAGCCCGCAGAATCTATGGAAGAGTATCTTTATCCAGGTGAAATATCAATAGCAGGTACTGATATAAAGCAGGAAACTTATAAAAAAATTTCATGGGTTGAACAGCACATGGGAGGCATTCCCGAATCGTGATCGCCACGTTACCGATATCCTTTAAAAACGTTTAGAATAGTTGCATTCTACCGTTTATGCAATATAGGACATAAACCTGGAGGTTAACAAAGAAATTTGAGAAGTCGAGGACTGTGCAGAAAGCGAAGTAACAAAAATTGTTGGAGATAGCATTAAGGCAGGAAGACAGTGGCGTAGCAAACCGTGGCAACTGATATGCTAGTTGAGATTAAGAAAAAAAAAATGGAATCGGTGGACAGGCCATGCACGTCTTCAATCACTTGTTGCCAATTTATAACAGGTGATTACATAAGCGTGACAGAATGGATGTCAAGGAGAGAGAACTGCAGCCGAGGATGGTAGAAAATTGCGTAATGGGACAAAAATATGATGTTTATAGGCATATAGGATTGTAGGGAGCGCCATTGATCTTGCAGTGAACATAAATAGGTTTGTGGTGCTAACAGTAGAGACTCGTGAAGGTTCGAGGACACCTCAGCTGTTGGCACACTAATAAACATTGCAATGGGCTCTGAAAAAAAACAACCCGTTATGAAAAATAAAGCAATGTTGTCCCGACAAACTGTTTTATTATGCATACACTAAAGGCTTCCACAGTTAAGGGCAGTTAGTACCAATAATGCAATGAGCATTTTTATTTGTAAATAATGGTTTATATGCGGTTGATTCATTCCAACAATCCACTTTTTTGCAGCAAAACATTGTGCTGCTGGAGGCACTCAACCGCCTGGTGGCAGTAGGCGAGCGCCAGGCACATGCTCTTGAGAGTGTGGCAAGGTCCAGAGGGCTGCTCTGCAACAGTAGGATCATTGCACTCACTGCTTTCCAGTCGAGCCCCCAGAACACACCTTATAAAGGAGCTTTCAGTTTATTATTTTGTTTATTATTCAAGAGCATGAATAAAATTATTGCAGGAAACATTGTGCTGTGCATATTGGGACACTTGTAACATGCACTTGATGTCTCTTCAAAATGGGCAAACACGTAAGACAACCTGGACCGTGTAAATGAAAAAGACACTAATGCAGCATATACGTCATTGTGCTGTTTGTTCTTTCTATGTGCAAGAATACAGTGGGTGTTGATTAGCCACAAGATGAACGGTGTGTGTATTTCACAATGAAAAGACAGGAAACGGCATGACCTTAATCATGCTATCACCTATAGACTGTGCACATGAATGCAACACTCCCCGATTTAAACGTGCCATTACATGCATGTTCGAAACCACATATTTTTTAACAATGTCATATATTTGCATGTACTAATTTTCACACAGCTTAAGCCCATGCATAGCTCACTTGTGATGTATCCATTTCATAGGCCAAATAATTGTACACTTCGTCCTTTTGTGTTGTATGAAAAGCGGCATCCTCTAGTCGGATACAACTTCATAAGACAGGAGAGGCCCCGCCCAGATGACCAAAGCGCAGCAGCCGATTGCCTCCACGTCTAAAGAAATAGCCCCTCTCCAATGAGCGGGTATTAGTGCGTCCAGCGGCACGACGTCAGTGTAGAGTGTGTGCCCATTGGTGCAGGCTTGTGTTCACCTGCCATTGAAGTGCAGATTCTGCGGCCTCCTAAAGTTGTATCAGACTATAGAATCACGTAATGCCTTGCACTGGTTGCATAGACTTTAGCAACTTCATAGCACACAATGATCAGGAACAGAAATCTATAAAGGCACCCAAGCAAAGCTGGCTGGCCACACTTCCATTATGAGGGGCTGTAAACAGTTCTCGCCAAATATTCCCATGACATCCTTGAAAAAGAGGTGGTGTTTGGCACTTTAGAATCAAAAACAGATTACAGTGAATGTTGTGTACCACGTTAAAACAAACTGAGCTTGGTTATCTGCACAGCATGTAATGAAAGCTCGTGCTTCACATAGGAAACAAAGTGCTCTGTCCAGTACAATTGTCGAGTTCGCTGTGGCACCTATTATATCATTAGTGCCAACATACAAATTTTCAAAGGCCATTCATTTCACCATTATTTTTGTATGATGGTTCTTTCAATCAGTGCTTGTATTACATGAGCAGGTGGATTTGAAAGCAAAGCTTTGTTTGCAAACCTTCAGACTTCCATAATTGTGTGGCAAGGCACTGGCATGGTGTCGAATAGCTCACACTTCCTCGGTCCTGCACCAAAGAACAAAGAAGCCCAATGCTCTATTTGAAGTTGGATCACGCAACAATTCGACGGCACACAAAGAAGAGTAACACACAGCACAGCGTTCTGCTGTGTGTATTTCTCTTCTTTGTGTCCCATCAAATTGTTGTGCAATTCAACTTCAAGCTTCTATACCAATAAAACCAGTCTTCAACCTCATCAATGCTCTAGTTATTAAGCCACAATGGCGCACATCTTTGAAATGTCCCAACACGAATTAGCTCTCCAACAAATCACCACAAGCGTAAAATTTTGCTTCACAGGTGTATGCACGTGCCATATTCTGTACCACTAAACTCGCAGGAATCAAAGGGGCAAGCATTAACCAGCCTTACTGCTGCCGTTACCATCATCATCATGACACCAATAGAAAGACAGTGCTGCGTTTCAGTAAAGGGAGTGCCGGAGGGAAAGGTGCGACAGCGAGGCTTACAATAAAAATAACAGTTACAAGACATGTTCAATGCCAAAATATGCTGCATGTCGCTCATCCTACTTTGGCATTGCGGCAAGCTTTTACACGTATGAGCATGTCACAGTTTGTGTAATCATTGCTCTAAAGCTGAAGAAAAGGTCTATTCGCTCTGCAATCTTTATTTTTATCATGACGGATTAAAGACCCACTTTTCATTGGCATCTGCACCGAATTTCTCCCGATATGTAATTTTGCCTTGGTGGTTCATGACATCTTCACGCACACCGAGTTCTGCAGAGCATTGGATCTGCATTGTTCTACTTCTGAAGAATTAGAGCCCCATTATGAGACGAAAATATACGATTTGTCCGTACAGAATAAGGCTGCCCCCCCCCCAAAAGAATATACACTGAACCACTGGCACATGCACCAACAGTGAACACAGCAAACACTCTGAAGTATTTTCTTCATGCAAGCCAGCACACTAAGATTCTCAATGCATTTTCATTTCGCCATAAATGCATAGGCACAACCGAGTTGGCGCGACATCCGCATCTCGCACTGCAACGAATTGTGCAATGCCTTGCTGTTTCATAGTGCGGCCGATTGATGAAGCATGACCAAAATTCAGCATTATGCATACTAAGTAACTTGTACTAAGTACTAAGTAATCTCATAAAAAACCCCAAGTTATTTATGAGATTAGCATTCACAGGGTACTTCACATAATTTGTGATATCCATTTATCTATTTATACTTCATTAACCTCTTTCCCCAAAAAGTGAGCCACTTGGAAGGCACCCTGACAGACAAGTAGAACAATCGGGAAAAAGTCAGCAACCAGCGAAAAAGTCAGTAACATAGGCTGCCGCATGTGTGATGTCGGTAACACAAAATTTAAGTCGGCTACACAGAAGTGACAAATTTGGCAATATGGTGCGTCTAGACATTGCTTCAATGCTAATACAGTAACGCTGACATTGAAGGCGCCTTAATTCCTACTGTTACGTTTCGCCTACAACGCGCGGTAATGCCGGCGCGGATGCAACGGACGCCGGGGCTTCGTTCAAAACGGCGGACATTTTGGCCCGTTCGACGCCGCCGCAACGCCTCCCCGCCAAGCGTGTCCAGGCGTGTTTCAGTGCCACGTGTCTTCGTGTGTGCGTGTGTGTGTGTGTGCCCACGCTTGTCAAAGCGCGGCAGCCGGGGAGCGGAGCTCCCCAAGTGAGGAGCCAGGAGGTCTGTCCGTCGGCGGGTTGGCGATGCGTCACTACACTCGTCTCAACATGTCTCTCGGCTCGACCGTGCTCCGCCGTCGCGTGGGCTCATGCTCCGCCGTCGCGTGGGCTCATGCTCCGCCGTCGCGTGGGCTCATCCCGTGACCTTACTTCTGGCCCGCGACGCCGAGAGTATAAGAGCAGCTGCCCCCGGACGCCAGGAGAGAGGCTCCGATTTCTTCTGTTGAGTTACGTGCTCTCCCGTCTCTCCACTTCGGTCGACCTGACCGGCCGCTCTTTTGCTATGTTAGAATAAACAAGTTGTTCTGTTACCAGTCTTCTCATGCTTTGCCGGGACCTTCGGATGCTTCCAGTGCCCCAGGCCGCCAGGCCAACGCTACCCTTGGGGCTTGCGACCCAGTTGCAATAACGGGCGTCAGCACCGAGTCCCCAACAGCTGGTTGCCAGCGGTGAGATCGCGACAACGGAGGCCAGCAGCGAAGAGATGCGGTTGAATGTATGCTGAGCAGCACAACGACCATCCGGGAGCAGTGCAACGAGCCCTGTGTGATGACTGGTTGCCTGCAGCGGAACGACTGCGCTGAATTCTTGGCTGCGAGGTTTGGTGAGTGCGGGACTTTCTTCTTCCGAGTTTTGCCAGGCTTTTGTTAGTGTCAGAAACAGAGCTGGTAATTGTGGTTGTCGTTGCTGCCGGGTTAGTTTGCGGCAAGACAACAGTAGGCAGTAGAGAAAGCAGCATTCAGAGCAGCCATGGATTTGAAGTCGTTGCGCAAACCGAAATTGCTGGAGCTTGCAAGAGAGTTGGGTCTGGATGTCTCAGACAAACTCAGAAAACCAGAACTGCTAAGGGCTATTCTTGAGTTAGAAGCTGAGGATGACGAGCTGTCGGAATGCCTTGAGACCATTGAGGAGAGGGAGACGGCAAAAAGACAGGAGCGTGAACTTAAAGAACAGAAAGAGAAAGATGAGCGCGATCGCTAAAGAACAAACTCGACGTGCAGTGGGAGGGCCCAGCACGGATTGTTCAAAAACTGTCGGACGTTAACTACGTGGTGAGTCTGCCAGGAAAGCGGAAAGCACAGCAAGTTTACCACTGTAATCTGCTCAAACCCTATAAGCAACGGGAAGCAGTGGTGTGCATGATGGTAAACGTTCCCGAAGAGCTTCCGGTCGAGCTTCCGGGACTAGGCTCAGTGACGAACAGGAAAGACACCGATCAAGTCATTAGTGACTTAATAAGTAAAGCATCGCTGTCGCCTGAGCAGAAAACCGAACTACACCAGCTCTTACAAGAGTTTCAAGGTCTGTTCTCTGAGAGGCCTGGTAGGACTTCTGTCCTTACTCATGACATAGAACTTACCTCCCCAGAGCCAGTACGATCCAAGGCGTACCGGGTGTCACCCCGCCAGAGCGATATTATGGAGGCTGAGGTAACGAAAATGCTACAGCTCGGTGTTATTGAAGCGGGTGAGAGTGATTATACCTCCCCTTTGATTTTAGTTGAGGTACCGGGCAAGCAACCTCGTCCTTGCGTCGACTACCGCAGGCTTAATTCCATCACTAAGGATCAAATTTATCCGATCCCTAACATCGAGGAGCGCCTTGAGAGAGTGAGTAGCGCTCAGTTTATTTCCACCCTAGATCTTGTCAGGGGTTATTGGCAGGTTCCACTTACAGAAGAGGCTAGTAGGTATGCGGCGTTCATTTCACCAATGGGGACATTCCGTCCTAAAGTTTTGAGTTTTGGTTTGAAGAACGCGCCATACTGCTTTTCAAGCCTCATGGATAAAGTGTTGCGGGGACAGCAAGAATTCGCTTTACCGTATCTAGACGACGTAGCGATATTCTCCGCATCCTGGCCTGAGCATATGGCGCACTTGCGGGCAGTGCTAACCCGCCTGCGCGATGCGGGCTTGACAGTCAAGGCTCCCAAGTGCCAGTTAGCACAGGCCGAGGTTGTCTACCTCGGACACGTGATTGGTCGGGGTCGTCGCCGCCCCTCTGAAATAAAGGTGGCCGCTGTGCGAGACTTCCCGCAACCGCGCACGAAGACCGATATTCGGTCGTTCTTAGGTGTCGCCGGCTACTATCAGAGGTACATCCCCAGGTACTCTGATATCGCGGCTCCCCTAACGGATGCTCTAAGAAAGACAGAGCCGCAAACAGTCGTCTGGGATGAGACAAAGGAAAGAGCTTTTAGCGCCCTAAAGAGCGCCCTAACAAGCCAGCCTGTGCTACGATCGCCCGACTACACAAAAGGGTTCGTTGTTCAGTGTGATGCTAGTGAGCGAGGCATGGGCGTTGTACTGTGCCAACGGGAAAATGGAGAAGTAGAACACCCCGTCCTGTATGCTAGTCGTAAGCTGACGAGCCGTGAGCAGGCGTATAGCGCCACCGAGAAAGAGTGTGCGTGTATCGTGCGGGCCGTTCAGAAATTGTCATGTTACCTAGCCGGCTCGAGGTTTATCATTGAAACGGATCACTGCCCTCTCCAATGGCTGCAGACCATCTCTCCCAAAAATGGCCGCCTCCTGCGCTGGAGCCTCGCTTTGCAACAATATTCCTTTGAGGTGCGTTACAAAAAGGGGAGTCTCAACGGTAACGCCGATGGCTTAAGTCGAAGCCCTAACGTGGGAATCAGCCTCAAAATTGCTTGTTACGGATGTTTTTCTTCCTGAGGCAGGATTTTTTTTAACCTATTGCTTTTGTGTAGTGTTTCAAAGTGATGATGTGCTTTCTAGTGCAATTTTTCCGATTTGTGGACGCGTTCTGAGTGCTGCTAAACTACTGCAAGGAACTAGGCAGCAGTATAAAAGGGGAAAGAGCCTGGCAGGGCTTAGTGAGGGTTGTGCCGTGCTTGCTGACTGAGCGGTTGACTTTCGGCGTAGTTCTAACGCTTGCCGGAAACGAGGACAAAAATGTCAACTCTCCCGAAGTCACTTTGCAGTGTCCTGTGTGAACCTGAACGTGAGAACGAGGCCTTCTCTGTGCGCTGCGCTCAAGAAACGCCAAAGGACGCCCGACTTCGGTTATGAGCATCATCGAGCGACATCCCTCCGGACAGCGGATGCAGTCCCCTGACCATCGGGATCTCCTTCCCCCGGCGGGGCGGTCTGTTACGTTTCGCCTACAACGCGCGGTAATGCCGGCGCGGATGCAACGGACGCCGGGGCTTCGTTCAAAACGGCGGACATTTTGGCCCGTTCGACGCCGCCGCAACGCCTCCCCGCCAAGCGTGTCCAGGCGTGTTTCAGTGCCACGTGTCTTCGTGTGTGCGTGTGTGTGTGTGTGCCCACGCTTGTCAAAGCGCGGCAGCCGGGGAGCGGAGCTCCCCAAGTGAGGAGCCAGGAGGTCTGTCCGTCGGCGGGTTGGCGATGCGTCACTACACTCGTCTCAACATGTCTCTCGGCTCGACCGTGCTCCGCCGTCGCGTGGGCTCATGCTCCGCCGTCGCGTGGGCTCATGCTCCGCCGTCGCGTGGGCTCATCCCGTGACCTTACTTCTGGCCCGCGACGCCGAGAGTATAAGAGCAGCTGCCCCCGGACGCCAGGAGAGAGGCTCCGATTTCTTCTGTTGAGTTACGTGCTCTCCCGTCTCTCCACTTCGGTCGACCTGACCGGCCGCTCTTTTGCTATGTTAGAATAAACAAGTTGTTCTGTTACCAGTCTTCTCATGCTTTGCCGGGACCTTCGGATGCTTCCAGTGCCCCAGGCCGCCAGGCCAACGCTACCCTTGGGGCTTGCGACCCAGTTGCAATAACGGGCGTCAGCACCGAGTCCCCAACACTACGTACGTTCCGTCGACACAGCCGACTACGTTCGTAATGTTTCCGCGAAGTAAGAAGCGTTCTTTTATAAATGCCCGCTCTGCCGCAGTCTTCGGGAAAGCCAGCCACCGCTTCCGCACTGCCGCATCAATAAGCGCATCAGACATCTCTGACACATAGGCTCACAGTAGTTTGATTACGTCCAATGTAACGCTCGGCGCCGACGCTTCCCTGAAAACTCTCAGTCCCGTAGAAACGGAGTGCGCAGAGGACTTGCTCTTCGATGGTTAGCGAATGAAGCCCGCCACGCTGTCTCCACAGACGAGAGTCTTCGCCTAGCTCGTCACACAGCCAGCGCACTGATGTCTTCGACAGGCCAAAATGACGCTGAAACTCCACGGCGGTCATGTACGCGAACGGGTCCAGACGGTAATACTGACGCTTGCTGCCGCTGGCTGAAATAACACAGGCTGCTGCTCCCGCCGCCATGTTCCCGAGTTGAACTCGGAGGGGGTTTCGCGATGTACGAGTTTAGCACGAGTTCGCCTGTCAATCAAAGCCAGAGGTCACGCCCCGCGCCAGGCATGTAACTCTTGTGCGCGCACCCACCACGGTTGGGCCACGCCCAACTTATCTTTCGGCAACAGCGACGCGGTGCCGAGCTGAGAGGCATCAACAATATTCACCACCGACATAAAACACGCACAACACACTGTCATCGGTGATGTACTGCGCACTACTATCAAAAACAAAGCGTTGACTGTCGCTGGCTTCTCGGGCTGAGATGGCCCCACAGCACGGTTTCATTGCCTGCATTGTGGCGACGTAGCGCACAGTAAATAATTATAGGCACGTCACTGTAGCTACTTGCAAGGCGTCGATGCGCCGAGGGGGATGACGATGCTGAGGAGTGCGTATCGCAGCAGTCGTTTTAGATGGCTGCTCTGTCATCGGTGATGTATCGGAGCCACAACGTCGTAAACACGATCAGCGTCCGAGAATCGCTCGCTCTTCTAGACCCAGTGCAATGGCATTTCTTCATCACAAGCACTGCGCACTCAACAGTTCCACCACCTTCCTCAGTTCGAAGTCTCATTTCATAACCGCACACAAGAGCCCTCACCTGCCAAAATGCGATTGCTGCGGTGCCGTTACGATATCCTTCTGCGATCGCTGCTGGCTCCAGCATAAGTAATCCGCAAGCACCTTGGTGCGCACAAAACACTCAAATACTGCGTACATGAGCTCAGAGGCACTTTCACTGGGCAAGCGATGACAAACGATGAATTGTGTCGCTGGGATGCACGCACTTCTTCGCAATGCATCGCCGAGGCTTCGCGCACAAAGATAAACTGGTACATTTTCACTGAACTGCGTCACTACGGGCATTACGGACCGCCATTTTGTAGCGACAGTCGTTGCTCCCGTATTTATAACTAGTGTGTCGGTTTTAGTTGGTAAAGCGGGGGCCTTAAAGCACCTGCGATAAACAGCCGTACCGCGGCGCTGCGTTTTTATTCCCCTAATAGAGAAAGAGTGGTTATCACTGACATTATTGAGAATAGCGCTGTAGCGCCCCTAGGCGACTCCTCGCCGTATGAACTGCCTCGGGCGTGCGACCCCCTTCAATGTATTCGCTTTTAAGCTTTCGCCTCAGTGTCGCCACTCGCGGCAAGAAGGGAAAAATTGAATAATTTGCTCGATCTCCGTTTGTCATCAGAAATTTCTAGAATTCAAAACGAAAAACAGACACTTAAAGAAATAAAAATGTTCGTTATTTTATTTGTTGTATTTTAACGTATTCGTTTGAGCGAAAGCGTAGGTGCAAGAATGCGCCGCGTGCACCCTGCTCGCATTCGATTGAGGATAGAAAGATAGTCGCCAAAGCGGAGGCACGCCCTTGGCGCCCGGGAAAGGCGGGGCAAGCGGCTCACGGCAAGTGTGCAGACAGACAGCTGCACAGTCACGGTATTGCTAAGTTGCGATAATCCGTTGATAACAATACGCGGCGCTGGCGCGTTTCGTTGTGCAGCCTTCTGCGCTTGCAACGTGGAAGCAGCGTGCCGCGCAGGGTGCGCTCATGTTGCCATACGCTGCTTTTTGTCTACATATTTTTTTGCCTGTAGCTTTTGCGCGTTCCGCGCTATCTCCGTTCACTGACTGCCGTCGAGCAAACTCGGGTAAAACTCGGGTGAACGAGAAACTCGACGCATCCTGCATAGCACCCCTGGTCTTGCGAAAGAATTGAAGACTCGACGATCAAGGATGCGTCGAGGTGGGAGGCTGCACTTCGCAGCCCGGACCTGGATGAACAATTCTGGGCTGTTCAGCAGGCTCACGACGTGGCCGTGAGGCTTGGCCTTCCGGTCCCGACGTGGGAGTGGCCCGCTTAGTGGTTAATTATCACTACTTGCAGGACCAAATAAAGTTTTCCTTCCTTCCTTCCTTCCTTCCTTCCTTCTTTTTAGCAGTCGATACAGAGATAGAAAAATGTATCACGTCATCATCACTGAGCCCTGGCAGGTGAGTTATTGTTGATACAATTTCAGGTGATGACGTTAGTATCAAATCTAGTAAGGATGATGTCGTAGAAGTAACACGTGTAGGAAGGCGGACTAGTTGCGATAAGTTGAAATCCAAGCATGTGGGTAGGAAGCTACTAGTTTCGGCGGAAGCAGGTTCCTCAAGTGGACATAAATGAGACCATTGGATTGATGGAAAATTAAAATCACCTAGAAGAAAAACCTAGAAGAAAAACTGGTATACCGGGATATATGACTGAAATCTGGCTTAGGCAATCATGAATTGCCTAGCAAAAAGAGCTGTTCGAGTGAGGCGGGCGGTAACAAATTACGAAAACCATCTTTCTAACAGCAATGGTTATACAACACCACACTATTTCTAAATTACATGGAATGTTCAAAAGAGTGCATTCAAAGCATTCATTCACGGCAATGAGGACACCGCCACCGGTTCTCTCAGCGCGGTCACGACAATATACGTTGAATCTTTTCTCGCACTGAAAAAGTTCACGGGTTGAAATTTCGCCAGATAGCCAAGTTTCGGTCAGCAATATTATATCAGCGTCTGTATCATTAATTAAGTCGCTTAGATTGTCTCTTTTCGCGATGTGACTTCGAATATTTGTAGAAAGCACGGAAAGCACTGACAGGGTGCCACCACCCCTCGCACTGTCCTAGCTAGCGACTGAGTAGGTACGGCCTGAGTAGGGTCGCCCTCAGGGAAAGGGCATCGATACTTGGCGAAGTGGTGTCGGAGTGAAAGGAAGGCGTTTCGCAGACAGAATTCTCGGAAACATTATGCATGTAACACTTTTTTTTTTGCATATAGCGCTTTGTACCGCAGTTTGAAGGGCGTTTTTACACCACATTAGGACTGGATGCGTGCACATTAGGATGCGTGCACATTAGGACGGGATGCGCACAAAGCCAAGTAACATGGTTTCAAGTAACAAGTGGAGCCAAGTAACAATGGTTTCCTCAATTTCTCGAGCATTGATACAAGTTTAGTCTCAAGAGCTAACACAGGTTAGTAAGTGATGAAGCTCCTCATTAGAGAGGCTCGCTAGTTGCCCTGATCATTGCCTTTTCGACGTAAACGGTCAGGTACCATTACCTCTCAGTGGATTTCACCTGAGTCGTTCAGATGGCAGATGGGGGCAGGCTGAGCTCGGTTTCGGAGGGAAGTGACGACGATCGGTATCCACATTCCCGTAGAATATGTGTTCGTTTTAGAATACTATGGTCTGATTTAAGGAAGAAACACGAGGTAGATGGGGACGATTCGTTGGGCCTCTTTACAGGCATAAATCTTCCTATCTAATCACTTACGTGTGGATATTTTTTCCGGTTATGAACAAAAATTTACGTACTGTCTTTCGTAATCATGCAATGTGGTAGAACCAATTGTGGTTTTGGATGTTTTACTGCTACATACTTCCGCTAAGCATGCGCGTATAGAAAAAACAAGACTGCAATCATTTGGAGGGCATTCCTTCAACGGATTCAAAGGTTCTTAAGGATGCGCAGTAGATGATGATATATTCAGCTTTTTATAAACCCAATGTTTATACCACTTTCAGAACTGCGCTGCAAATATCTGTAAAAAAAAATGTAGCCGCCTAGCTGAGAGTAAAGCAGTTAATTCGTGTGGCATAAATTAACAAAGCGCAAGATTGAAAAAAATATGCACAGTTCCGAGACATATTATAGAGCAGGAGAATATAGAGCAGGAGCGCCCTAAGCAGGCGGTCAAGCACATTCGTAATTGGACAGAACTAAGCTTATTCTTTAAGAAAATGGTAGGCCATCAATAAACAGTGTTCCTCACATCTAGAGTTTGTCGGGCGCCCTTCAGGTATAGTTTATAGGAAACTCAACGCACGTGTCACACGACAAACTTCAAGTCACTATGAAATAAAATTCAAACACAGCTGTTCAATTTCGCTAGCACTAAAAACGAAGAGTCACTTCACCAAGTACTTTCTAAAAAGCCTTCCCTATTGTTACACAACAGAATGTTTGCCCTAATCGTTATCAGTGAGGTCTGTCTCAAATCGCTGTGGTGTAATCGATATCACGTGCCTTCGCAAGATCAGCCAGCGCAGCATTAAGACTCGGCACAGGTCATTCGGTCACAGCACTGGCAGACCGCGAGCGCGACTTCTTTCTGGTCCCCGCATTTTGCGACAAGGATGCCTTGCGAGCCTCCATCCGCTCCTCGGGTTTCCTCGGCACCTCGAGGAGACGGTGCTGCCGCCTTCGCTTCAGGAACACTTCGGGCAGCCACCGCACCACGGCAAGGCACACGAACATCATCGCCCCAGCGGCAGCGTCGACGGCGAGCACGACTCGATGACTGCTCGCCGCCGTCGAGGCCACCGCGAGCAGGGCGCCGAGCCTGTCGAAGGAATACGACACGCAGAGGCCGGTGGCGCGGAGCGCGGTCGGGAATACCTCAGTCGTGTAGCCGTAGGTGACGCTCATTGCGGCCGCGCACCCGCATGCCACCAGGACGCCGCACAGCGACACCAGCATGGCGTTCTGGTGGAAAACTGCCACCACGTGCACGGGCGTGCACAGGCAAAGCAGACCGAGGAACAAAGTCAGCGTACCGCGGTAGCCCCACCCGACCACGGTCCGGGCGGCACGCACGTAGAAGACGAACTGTAGCAGAAGGTGCGCCGCCTGCACCCACGCCGTCCTGGGCGCGAGTGAACGCAGCTCGATCGCGTAGTAGCCGAAGTTCAGGGTGAACCAGCACGCGGACAAGGGCACGATGTGTTCCTGCTGCACGACGGTGCCACAGCTGACGCCTTCCTTGGGAACGTTGCCCATGGTGGACTGGCTCGCTTTCTGGTGTCTCTTGATCTGTTGTTTGAGGGCGGTGAACGTGGTCGTCGCCGCGCCTTCGTCCTGGCCGTTGCACTTGGCTGCCGCCAGGAGCACGCGCTCGGCATCGCGCAATCTGCAGGTGGCCAGGAGCCAGCTGGGCGATTCATCCAGAAGCAGGCAACAGGCGGCCAGAGCCACCGTTGGGACCACGATGATAACCTGGGACAGCATCCAGCGTGGCTCGAACAGTGCAACGAGTGCCAGAAAAGGTGGGCACAAGATGGCCGCCAGTCCGGTGGCCCACACGCTGTACGCGGCTCGCCGTTCGTCCCCGGTCACTTCGTAGAGAAGCGTGAATAGTATGAGCGTGGACGAGCTGCAGGCGGCGCACTCGAAGAATCGGGCGAGCAGGAAGAGCACCAAGGTGTCAGCCATGGCCGTGCAAAGGGTGGCCAGCTGCAGGGCGCTCACGGTTGCCATGATGACCGGTTTGCGGCCCCACCTGTCCGAGAGCACGCCGGCTAAGGGGGCAAAGGGCATCGCACCCATCATATAGACAAGCGAGGAGCACTGGTAGAGCCAGCGGCGCCCGCACACCAGGTCGTAGTTGCTGACGATGCTGTCCTCGGTGCTCCCGATGTCGTATTCCCAATTGTGGCAGTTGACTACGCGGCGCTCCTCTTCCAATCCGATCTGCATTGGATACATGCAGAGCGCGGTTTCGGAATACGTCAGTTTAACTCGTCGAAAATCTCTCTACATACGCGAATCAAGTTGCATGCGAGCATTGTTTACTCATTGCATCGTTACTCGAGGTGGCCGCATCTTCCTACGCTCGGTGAAATGCGCACCAAGCAGGCGCAGTTCACGAAGACGCGGCACAGCCTAGGGACAAGGGAAATCTGCACTTCTTATTTTGCTGGAGTAAGGGTTCCGGATGATTTAAATTAATTGTGACTACTCCGTGTACGCCCTAATATATACGTATCAGCAGTTTCTAATTCACAATAGCAACCATGAAGTTCGGCTTGGTCGCAACCGCATTGCGTTACTACAACTACTTTCAATCCTAATCCTTAACTGAAAGCATCTAAGAACTACGCGGAAGCCTAAATGCATTATTATATTATTAGAGGGAAAACAGCAAGAGGGATACATTTGGAGAGATACTATACGCACGGTAGAAGCTGCAGACAATATTGCTAATGGACCGACGAAACTCGATGGCTATACATGACGTCAGTAGCTCAACATCTTTGCCAAACATCGTCCTAACAGTCATGCAACGATAATTTTTTCAATAAGCCTGGTAGCTCAACGTGGCCGAAAGCTCATTTGGTCCTTCCATAGGACTTCCGCTTGAGCATAGCTTGCCGGTTCACGATATTGTTACGCGAGAAGACGCAGACGCGACGCCATATGCAAGTAGCTTCACAGATCTATACGCCACGTTTGGCAAAAAGGCAACAGCGCCCGCTAACCGCTAATCGTCGTCATATCTAAACTCATGTTATCTCGACCACGTAGAAGAAGCAATAAGAAGGAAAACAACAGCACGTGCGAATCAGAGCGAATCAAGACCACGTACACGTGATATAGCGTCATGCGATTGGAAGTAACGCGTAACGAGTAACGCGTGGGAACGCTGGTGCGGCGGTGCGCGGACGCGTGATCATGCGGCTCTGTTCATATTTCGCGCGTTTTCTTTATAACGCGGAAGAAATAATTACGCGAGACATAGCACACTGAAATCAACCGACTCGGGTGTTCTAAACACGATTGTTATTTTTCTATGAAAATTTGCGCCCTCAATTCAGGAATTAAAAAGTTCGTTATTTATTCTCATCCAATTATCGATATTTCAGTTAGGAAAAAGAAAAAAACTCCTGGTGCAGTACATCACTGCTGACAGAATACCATTGGTTACATCTCCGTATATTTGTTGGAAGCAATGGAGCGCCATGGTGAAAAGCGAAAGGTGTATTCTGATTGCCGATCATCCATTAAGCGCGAAACATTTCGTAACACTTGAGCTTCTAGCTTATTTTGCGTGGCGTGCATTAGCCAAAGTAGGGTCTCCGGATCGTTAATATGCAGTCACTACAATATTTATCCGCACTGCGGCAAAGCTAGATTACGATTAGCAAGGAGTCTAGGTCGAGCGCGTTGTATGCACCTCATAGCACGTCACATTCAAATTTATTTTCATCTCAAGGAATTCAGCCACCTACAGTGCAGATAGTCTATCAAACGTTCACATACGAAAGCAGGGCTGTTACAGATGCGTTAATTTCAGTGTAGATGTCATGATCGCGCC
This sequence comes from Dermacentor andersoni, assembly GCF_023375885.2. NCBI lineage: Eukaryota > Metazoa > Arthropoda > Arachnida > Ixodida > Ixodidae > Dermacentor > Dermacentor andersoni. Next base: position 155,077,467 of record NC_092816.1, on the reverse strand, counting down.
TAAACATTCTAAGGAATTTCCGCGTCCGAAATAAAATATACAGGGTTTGTACAGAGTTAGAGCGATCGGACGGCTGCGCCCAACAGCTCTGATTGGGCGGGATTACACAGCCGGAGTCGTCATAGTGCCGGTACCTCGCCGATTCCATCTACCAGCCGAGGCGACCCGCTTCTACCGCCGCTCACAGTGGCACAGACATCAGATGAAGCCTATTTTTCACATGAAATAGTACTTAACAGAACAAAAGTATTTAGAATGTGCGCGTGTTTCATAAAGCAGCTACCAGTAGTAGCATTACACTAATCCACAAAAAGGGAGGCTTTGAAGAATTGAAAAATTATAGCCGCATTAGCGTACTTGCACCATTATATCAAATTATCAAATATTCACCAAGATGATTTCCTACAACATAAGGGCAACACTGGACTTCAATCAACCAAGGGGACAGGCTGGCTTCAGGCAGGGACATACTACAATGAATCACATCCATATAAACCATCAAGGAATCGAGAAATCGGCAGAATCTCTCTATATGGCTTCCATAGATGACGGAAAGGAATTTGATTCAGTAGAGATACCAGGAGTCACAGAGGCATTACGTAAACAAGGAGTAAAGCATGCTTACGTAAATATCTTCGAAAATATCTGCAGATTCCACAGGTACCTTAACTCCGCACAAGAAAAGTAGGAAGATACCAATAAAGAAAAAGGTCAGACAAGGAGACACAATCTCTCCAATGCTATTCACTGCGTGCTTGAAGAAGTATTCAAGCAATTAAACTGGGAAGGCTTTGGGGTGAGGAACAAGGCCGAATATCTCAACAACCTTGTGTTTGCAGATGGTATTGACCTGTTCATGAACGCTGGGGACATGTTACAACAAATGATTGAGGACCTTACCAAAGAGAGCGTAAGAATGCCGTTGAATATTATTATGCAGAAGACAAGGATAATGATCAATAGCCAGCTAAGGGAACAGCAGTTCCGGATCTGATAGCCTCTAGAGTGCGTCTCTCCATTCTCGACGTGTGCACCACGGGGCTCGGGCTTGTGGTGGGGGTACGGACAGCCTGCTCGTGCGGTGACTGTGGCTACGCCCGTAGAGTTGCTGGCGTCGCTTCCTTCGTTGTGCACGTTGGGCTGTTAAATTCCGTAGGCGAACCCCAAGCAGCTTCACTTCTTTTCGATGGCATGCCCACATGCGTTGCCCTACTTTCCGATTGGGAACCCACCGGGCACGTGTCTTGCTCGTTAAAAGGTTCCGCTGTTCGCCTAAGGTGTCGACGGTTTCTTCGAAGCAATCTTTCCTCTTCTCGAACTGTATCACCTTCTTGATGTGGTGGTAGCCGCTGGCCTCTTTGCAGGTTCTGTTTATGTTTGACGGGCTGCGACTCAGGAGAGATTACAAAATCAGGGATTCTTCTAAGAAGGCTTTGGCGCATCAACAGCTCCGCTGGCGACCTGCCGTCTTCGAGTGTTGAAGTTCTGTAGTCTAATAGTCCCAGCCAGGGACTGTTTTATTTCCTTGCAGTAAAAACAAGTTAATAAATTACTTTGGTGCCTATTAGCCTTTATTATCTGTATAAGTAGGCTTCTCTTTATTGAGTTATGTATTTTTTCTATTGCTATCTGCTGTATGAACACTTGAATGAAAAGGTTTATTGTTTTTGTTTTGTTTTTGTTCTTTCTCTCTTACCCTCCTTTTTTGCCATGTGTTGGTTGCTGCTGCTGCTGTCACGAGAAGGTTTAAGGACTAGTCAAGCTCCTCTTTCGCAACTTTTTTCCTTATATCCTCCATAAACTTGTATATTTATGAAAATGAAATTCATTCATTTCACTGATTTATTCATTTCATTCATTCGTATCATCCGTCTGCCTATATCAATAGTTTATTCTCAGCCACCTCTTTCTGAGGCATGAGCGAGGTAGCCGGTGGAAGTCCTTTGTCTGCTGCTGCTGCTAAACGAACTGTCCGAGCAGAGGCCCAACCCCGTCCCCGCGAGAATCCAGAGGTGTGCTGCGCCGAACAAGATATTGGTGCAGGAAGTCGAGCATGTATCCGTGTATTTCTCCAACCACAAAGGTTCCTTCGTGACAATCAAGAAGTGGGAGTGGAGTCTTTCTTGAAGAGGGAATATGTGTCATGGATAAAATGTTGTTTGTAACTGCACATACAAGTCTTGCTAGAATTATTTTCCTCAATATATCAAAAAGCCGAATCAGCTGAATAGCTGCGCTCACTCAAATTTCGCATTACGAAGCAACATAATCGTCGGCAATTTTTTTCGTGAATGTCGTTGCAGTCAACGAATAATGAAAGAGTGCGCGCACTAAAGTAGCAGCGTCGAAACGTCTCGCACGTTGTCGGATGGCTGAAGCAAAAATATATTTTCCCCCGCGAACAAATTTCTCTCGTTTCTCCGCGACCGGACCTCCGCGACCAGCGAGAGCGATGGATAAGGAGCGTGCGCCGCGTGAAGTCAGCGTTTTTGGGCATCGTAGCGCCTTCATGCGCGCGCAGCTAGAACGTTCTTACAAGTTGCTTCATTACATTACAGCCCTAATGGAACTGAATGGAAGCACAGACGCGTCTAAAAATTCTGGCGTGCACTCCTTTGGCGATGATACTTCGACGATCCCTACGGCTGCATCGTATGGGCCAACAACTTTCCCCGCTGGCCTATATACTCCAAGGTTAATGCTGCCTCCAGGGACAGAAAGTCCCACAATCAACGCACGAGCCGCTTAAGCTTGTGGTGCACGCGAGAGGAAGTTTCTATCTCACTTCTAACAGCATAGAGTATCACCGCGAAATCGTTTGATACACTTTAGGAGAAAAAAATACGCTCACAGAATGGCAACTGTTCTGGCCATATGCGAGATAAGCAATTTCTTGAGCGTGTACATATTTTTTCGTCCATGTCGTGTCCAGCACACACGTCATTCATTCTCATGTCTTGATGCGCCATTAATGTCACGTGATGAATGCATGCCATTCGTGCCATCTTGCCGTGTCATTAGTCATATGTACGCATGTCGCTCATGCCATGCCATGCGTGCTTGTCATTCATATGATGACATAAATGACATGACGTGTATGCTATGTCATTCAGGTTGTGTACCTCATAGTCTTTTAAAAATTGTTGTAGGCGCAAGAAAATAAGGCACGGACAACCGAATAAAGGACGCGAACAGGTGCACTTTGAGTTTCGTGTGCGCAAACCACGAACACTATTGGGAGAAGCGTAGACGCTGCAGCCATTAAAACAGACCCCGCACTTGGCGCCGGAACACCCAACTAACAATCTTGGACCCGCGCTGGGCATGTCCCAAAGATGGTCTCACGAATCCAAATGGTTTCGCCACTTCCCAGGGCAAGCCGTTATTCAGGCAGCACGAAATAGCCCTTTGTCTGCATGGCGTAGTAGCGATGATGGTTACAATAAGCAAACCATACGGAAGAGAGAACAACGACAAAAAGAAGGGCCAGCGGTACACTAACGATAGTGTAGTAGCGTCTCTTTTCGGGCTAGTTGGTACATGGCTTTTAGAAAGGCTTTAGGGGCAAAAATAAGACAACGGCAACAGATTAAAAGACACGGACAGGTACTTGTGCCCCTATCCGGGTATTTTGTTCGCTTGTGCATATCGTATTTTTTGCTCTTAAGTCATTTCTAAATGCCATATACAATCTAGCCCGACAGCAGACGCTACGAAACTAGACGTGATAGTCATATCTGCATTTCATGTCATTCACGGTGTCAAGCTACGCATGTCAATAATGTCATGACATGGCATTCATGTTACGTCATGACATTCCTGACATTACATCGAAAGTCACGCGTGATACGGAAACGGTGGATTGCGATGCTCAAGCATTGGAGGTAACGTAAATATGGCGTCGCTTGCGTAAAGTTGGCTTCTCTGCAGATCATTAACTTTTGACATCATTTTAGACACCGTGATGGCGTTTGGCGAGTAGCGGCGCTAGGAAAACGAAGGCGCAACTATGCACCCTTTCGGCACTTTTACAGGGACACAAAGTGTTCTTAGTTAACAGTTGAGTAAATAGTCTTAAGTTGTCCCAGTTGCTTGCCTATTCTCTTTCCCATGAGCGAAAACGCCGCACGAGCGTATGTTCTAGACCCGTCTCACCACCCCATTGGTTACGCGTCATTCTTGCTCTCTTGCGTTCGCATTGTCTCCTTGTAAGCAATGTTTGTTTTATAAGAATGGTCTTGCGTAAACCTACTTCCTTCAAGTCTACCGTGCTCCTGACATCATAGTCTCTGCTTGTAAATATCAAAATAGTTTTATTTCAAAGCGCTCGGCTCACCGGCACGGGCGGGTCGTAGACGGTGCACTGGCTGAAGCTCCCGTCGGCCTCGACGGGTATGGCCACGTTCCTCCACTCGTGCTGCGACATGTGGAGCAGTTCTTCGGGAGGCTTGCACCAGTGGTCCACGTCGCGTCCAATGAGGCGCAATGCGAGCGTGTGGAAAAACAGCACCACCATGGATAGGATGGTGGCTGCCAGCACCCGCCTCTGCACGGTACCGTGCCCCAGGATAACGTAGACGTTGTGCTGGACGGCCTGCGTGCTGTCCGAGGTGACAAAACCACTCAGAAGGTCGCTCCGATCCACGGGAATTTCGACGCTCCTCCGGCCCTGGTTGAATGCGGGCGAAAGCGTTCTGGTCGAGTGCTCTTCCAGCGTCTTCGGACCCATGGGAAATCGGACGCTCCTCCGGCCCTGGCTGAACGCGGGCGAGGGCGTTCTGGTCGAGTACTTGTCCACCGTGTTCGGATCCACAGGAAATTGGACGCCCCTGCGGCCCTGGTTGAATGCAGGCGAGGGTTTTCTCGTCGAATAATCTTCCACCGTGTTCGGATCCACGGGAACTTGGACGCTCCTCCGGCCCTGGTTGAATGCGGGCGAGTGCGTTCTCGTCGAGTACTTGTCCACTGTGTTCGGATTCACAGGAAATTGGACGCTCCTCCGGCCCTGGTTGAATGCGGGCGAGGGTTTTCTCGTCGAATACTCTTCCACCGTGTTCGGATCCACGGGAAATTGGGCGCTCCTCCGGCCCTGGTTGAATGCGGGCGAGGGCGTTCTCGTCGAGTACTTGTGCACCGTGTTCGGATCCACGGGAAATTCGACACTCCTCCGTCCCTGGTTGAATGCGGGCAAGGGCGTTCTCGTGGAATACTCTTCCACCGTGTTCGGATCCACGGGATATTGGACGCTCCTCCGGCCCTGGTTGAATGCGGGCGAGGGCGTTCTCGTCGAGTACTTGTCCACCGTGTTCGAATCCACGGGAACTTGGACGCTCCTCCGGCCCTGGATGAATGCGGGCGAGGGCGTTCTCGTCGAGTACTTGTCCACCATGTTCGGATCCACGGTAAATTCGACACTCCTCCGGCCCTGCTTGAATGCGGGCGAGGGCGTTCTCGTCGAGTACTTGTCCACCGTGTTCGGATCCACGGGAAATTCGACGCTCCTCCGGCCCTGGTTGAATGCGGGCGAGGGCGTTCTCGTCGAGTATTTGTCCACCGTGTTCGGATCCACGGGAACTTGGACGCTTCTTCGGCCCTGGTTGAATGCAGGCGAAGACGTTCTCGTCGAGTACTTGTCCAGCGTGTTCGAATCTACGGGAATTTGAACGTTCGCACCCATCCCGCTGGAACTGCATGTGGTCGAGGGCGTTCTCGTTGAGTACTTTTCGCCCGTAGGCTCCGGTGGTGTCAGAGGCGAGGCCTCAGGAGATTTACCTTGGCCGCAATACGCCCTGACTTTCTCACGCGGCGGCGATTCCTTCGAGCTCATTCCTACAGGGTAACACAAGCGAATAAATACGAAAGAGATATCTTCCCTTAAGGCTTGTCGTTGATCAGCGTTCCAAGTAGCTACGCTTAGCCAATTGAAGAGCCCCTGCGCGCGCTTCTGATGTTGATGATCATGGCCTCATGTTATGGCTCATACCCACACTGGCGGATTGGCCAAGAATGCCGTGCTGAAACGATTACTTATTCCCTTGAAGTGTTGCATATTCGATGAAAAACTCTGTTTACTGCTACATCTACTTCTTCTCCCACAAAATGTGATAAACAGAGATTTACATGTAAGAAAATAAAGAAATGAGCACTGCGCATATTTTGGAACCGATTATATGTTAATTCAAGCTGACGATCAGTTGACGTGCGCAATCGTGGTACTTGTCCATCACTTAGGAGAAAAAGGCCATGACATCTCTTTTCAGTGGATACCAGGTCATTCCGGTATTATAGGAAATGATGAGGCAGATAAGGCAGCTCGGACTTCAAACCAAGAATACCGCTGCGTCCCCATTCCTTTCTCAAGGACCGACGCCGCGAGACAACTTCGCAGTCTAGCTCGCACGATCCCCTTAACAGCGTGGAATACCGCACATACAAGGCGCACAAGACTGCACAGACTAAACCCGTCACTTCAACTGAGCCCTCCGGCAGGTCTGTACAGACGCGAAGCGTCTTTTCTGTGTCGGTTGTAGGTTGGAGTTGCCATCATGAATGCCTGCGTACTCAGCACTAACTGGAATGGCTCAACGTGTAACATTTGCGGAGGCGAGGATACCATTGACCACTTATTGTGCCATTGTCCTCAACTTCAAGCACAAAGACATTCTTTGTCCAACGCATTGAGGAAATTCGATTATCGTCCTCTGAGTGAACAGACAGTACTAGAGCACCAACCCCACCGATCATCGGCTCAGAAGGCAGGGAAGGCCCTTTTGTGCCTTCTCAGAACGGCTAGTGTGCCAGAGCCGCTTTGACTCAAGTAATGTGCTTAGACGTATCTATACCTTCTCTCTCCCTTCTCTCTCTTCCCCTTCTCCCTTCCCCCAGCGTAGGGTAGCCAACCAGACTCTTGACTGGTTAACATCCCTGCCTTCCTATATTCCTCTCTCTTATTTGGTCACTGGGAAGACAGTGTAAAGAGCTTGGGTACTCTCTAAGAAAATAAGAACGAAATGGGGTATCCAAGTTACTCGTTTTGAGGAGTAACTGACAGGCCACAACCAGTTGTCCTTTTGGAAGGGTAACTGCGAGGGGAGAATCTTTTACTTCACATGCGATTGCTCCTTCAGTTATTTTTTTACGATGCTCCTCAAGAGAGAACGGTCACTGGTTCCCGTGCTCCTTGATGACGGAAACAGCGAAATCAGCAATTTAAACTCGGATAAAAAATTATTGAGCTGAAAAATATAGAATGCACCACAGTAGGAACGAACAAGGGAGAACACTGTACATGAAATGTATATAAAACACCCACCGCCATTGTGGGGAGCCGCCATTAAAAAGGCTTCAAGTTGCCAAGTTCATCCATCGTACGTATCCACTATAGACGTCTGACACTGGAGTTTCGCAAGACGCTAGCGCCATCTGCCGGTGCGAAGAGGCAGTAATTGAGTAGTGCGAAGCCGGACTCCCTTGTTAAGTTGCCTATGCAGCTAGCGACTGCGAACAACGGTTTAACTAGATTTTGGTCCACATTGCGAGTGTTTTGCGGACGCGCCGTCGAATAAGTGTTTTGTCACTTCTGTGGCCGAACTGCCAAGTGCTTGCTGGCTGATGGAGGAAACGGCAGCAACTTCGATAGCTCCGCGCGCTACAAAGAAACGCCGCAATCAACGCTACTGCTGTGTTGTAAATTACCATGAACGTGAAGGACTGAATAACAACGTTCAGTTTTACCGATTTCCATCGCGCTCGTATGAAGGGGAAAGGCGAGAGCGCTGGATAAGGGCCTGTCAACGTATTGGGTAATCGATTTACTTGCATTCCCCACAACACAGTGGCTCGCATGAGAAAGTCCGATAATATTGTTCGGCTGTAATTGTGCTGCGTAGCCCTGACGGAGGAACGCGGCAACCAAGCAGAAACTCGAGAATCTGCAGCCGCCACTTCGTTGGCAACAGAAAACACAACGTTGCCAACCATCCTGTGCACGTGCCATCGATATTTCCACCTGTTAACGGACGTCCGCCTCCGCTTGACTCAACAAGTGGAACGGATGGATTTGGCTGGTCAGTTCAACCAAATATTTTGGTTCGTGTATGAATTCAAAATCCTGTTCTAGAGGATCGCTGTATCGCGAGCTCATTTCTAGTTTCGGTATTTTGTATGTCCTGCGCCGATACAACAAGCACGTTTCGCAATGTGCTGAGCCTGCCCGACTGCGTCTTTCACATGTGAGCAATAATGTTGCTGTAGAAGCACTGGATGAGTAATCGCGAAGTAACGCACGCGTGTAAAAAAATTTCGCGTTTATTTACATATGTATGTGCGCTTGTGTTGCTTGAAGCATCTTCGAAAAGTTCAAAGGTACTGCGCGGTGATGTAGCTCCTGCAAGACAGAAATACGCGGCGCGCTGGCACTGTAGGAATCTTACTTTCGTTATGTTTCCACGCTGTTTGCAGCCTTGGAAAACGTTTTCTGTTTGCCGCCCTGAAAAGGCTATGGAAGTATTTACTCTCTGTATATACTTGCGAGAAAATACATTACGATAAAATCTCAAATACCTGCCAGAACCACTCATATGACTTTTTCACAGAATGAGAAACCACAATTATACATGTGCCAAATTAATTTTTCAATTGCAAGCGAGTCTGTGGCTTCCAATTAAGGCGTAAGTTGCGCACTACGGTGTACACAGTTTAAGGAGTACTGACACAAATTTCGGATCTTGTTTTTTTTTTTTTTTTTTTTGCTGCAATAAGTAGCTAATGACCCCGTAGTCACCGCACAAGATAGCGTTGGTTCAGAGTGCGGCAGGTAATTATTTGGAGTTTTGTTTGTAGCGATCAGTTCAAGTTTCGGTTGGGGGGAGAGCAATGAAATAGGCCAAAAAAGGAAGGTCACCACAGCTGGACACGTGATCGCATAAAACTGTGACGTGCTCGCACCAGCGCGCTCGCCGGCGCGAGAGCTGCGTCTTGCTTTTTCGTCTGCTAGGCCTGCACGTGCTTTGCGATTGGATTGGACAAACTTTGTTAAAGGTGCTACTTTGCGATGTCCGCTCCATCATCGTCGTCCAGCGGCGACTGTTTCCTGCTTGTGGTAGTCGCCGCCGAATTAGGCGTCGCCAACCACATGTGGTTGGATCCTCTACAAAGCAGTGACTCGGAAAGTGCGGCTGGCAACAGCCATCACTATGCATATACACACCGGTACAAGTAGTACGAGCCATTCGTCGAGGGCTCTTTGGGAATGAAGCATATTACGGAGCAGGACACAAGGCGAGGTAAAAGTCGACACAGCATCAGGCTTGGGGCCACGTAGTCCTGCTGGAAGATCATTGGACTATTCTAAGCTGGGCCGTTTTTGTCTACACCAGGCACGCTCGAAATTAAACTAGCAAATCTGGCTGTTCTTCAGCTGGGTCCATCCTAAGCGTGCAGCGGCGCGCTCGAACTCGGACCTCTTCTGCCGCTTATCGATGCCCAGCAAGCCAAGCGAGCTGGCGATCGCTGGGAAACGGTATATGCGTAGCTCGCTAGCCGTCGGATCCCAGGCCCACGGCCCTTGCCACCCGTCCGCAGCTGGTAATAAAGCATCGATATTCTTCAACACGATCAACATCTGCACTTTATGTCGCTGACAAGTGATAAAACAATTAGTCTTCCCGCGCCCTTGGTAGCGATCAGAAAACAGGTTAGCCAGGTGAGCTGCTTAGCAGAGACGATTGCAGAGGCGGCTGAGCTGACTGCTTGCGAGTAAAAATCACGCCAAAGAATTAATATATCGCGCAACGTTATATAACATGAAAACTTTTGAGGTCACTTTTTGAGTTATTTTCTGTTAAAAAAGAACTTTTAGCCGATTTTTGTGCCGCTCTCAGCGGCGAAAGTGGTGAGCGTCACGGGCAGGGAGAAAAAAAAGGCCAGGACGATGGGACCGGCGAGAAATTTGCTCGCAGGGCCCGCCCAGACTGCATTGCAAACTCGTGACGGAGCGTTTTCTCGGTTGCTTACATTATTTTCTTGTTATCGATGCCGCGAGGTTATGCGTATTGCGGTTGGCTGCGCGCACGTACTTTGAAATTTATTTTAAATATTTCTATCTCACAAATAATTCGATCTCACACGTTCACTTGAGTTCGAAATTTTGTGTCAGTAGTCCTTTAAAGGGCTTGCTCCCTTCCGCCGCTTCGGGAGCCGCGAGCAGTTCTAATGAACTGGTTTCGTGAGCTTGCACGAAACGATGACTTCTTAAACCTGGGGTACTCTGCCCAAATGCTTCCCCTTTCTGGAACCTAAGAGGAATGCATGGGCGCGATAACGTAAAACTATTCCAAACTTTTCTATTCCAATTCTGCTATCAGCCCTCCACGATTGGTCAAAAACTTTTTTCCTCCACCCCCACTTCGCCTGTCTGTCACGCGACGTCACGAAAACCGCGATACCTCCCCATCTGATATGATGTGTACACACTGATTATGCATGATTTGACAGAAGAAAGAAAAACAGTTATTTCTTATTCGACCCCTTTTCGCCATTAGCCCTCAGCTATTGGTAAAAAGTTTTCGGGCTGCACCCACTTCACCTGCCTGTCACGCGACGTCACAAAACCGCAAGAACTCACCGCGTCAAAGTGACGTGTACGCGATAAAGATGTATTAATATGCCGAACAAAACTGAATTTTCTTCGGAATAGCCGCAGGCTGCCCCGTTCCGAAAGGAATAGAAGAAGGGTGCCGCCGATCGCTCAGACGCTGGCTACTCGCACCTGCCGGAGAGCATGGGTGTATTTGCGTATAATAAAACTTCTTGCGTGGCCGTGTAACGTTTTCGAGCATTTTCGGCACGTTTACCCCCTCATTCTGCCAACTCTTATTTGCTGAGGGTCCGTTTTAGCGTCATTCTTGAGCTTCCGTTGCATGCCGCCGCGACTTTCGACCAGCCACCGCAAGCTAAGTAAGGGAAAGCCGACCAATCGTAGCCGCCGGCACCACCCTCTTCATCCGGTTATCGACTTTCAGTGCAGTGGCTCAGCCCCATCGAATCCCTCTCCACTTGAGCGTTCTCCTCGCCTCTTGTCAGCCAATTAGATACGACAAGCCGCTCAGTGCAGGCAATGTTATTCGTATTTCAAGCAAACAAAAGTGACCTCCTATGAACGAGGAGAGCGTTTGATTAGTCTGTTCAGACAACCCTATGGGTGACCGCCCGGTGCTTGCATCGGTGGTTACGCAAATTTGACGTCAGGAAATTGGAATAGAAACATATTGGAATAGTTTTACGTTATAGGGCCCCATATTTCCAAAATCCAGTGTAAAAAAATAAATAAAAGGGAAGACAAGAAAATCTGTCTGCTTAACGTCAGCGTCTAAAATATAATATGACAGTGGTTTGTATTTGCACGCTTGCATTTACGTTCAGTTAAATTGTCAACAGCTAACCAAGCATGAGCTGTTGCTTTTTATAGTGAACAGAGCACAGTGCTCATTGCAAGGCTGTATTATGTCACTAAAAAAATGTGCCATGTTATATTACCACAATTTTTTTTCTCACATGGTTAGATCTGTTGAGAGGCAAGACAAAAACCGGTTACTTCTCACAAAACTAATCAGGTTTTCTTCAAAGCACATTACCTGCCGTGGTTGCTCAGTGGCTAAGGTGTTAGGCTGCTGAGGACAAGGTCGCGGTATCGTATCCCTGCCACGATGGTCATATTTCGATGGAGGCTAAATGCGAAAACACCCGTGAACTTAGACTTAGGTGCAGGTTAAAGAACCGCAGGTGGTCGAAATTTCCGGAATCTTCCACTACTGCGTGCCTCATAATCAGAAAGTGGTTTTGGCACGTGAAACCCAATAATTTTGTTTCCAAACACATTTCCAACGTTTAAATGACACTTCCCCTATGTGCTTGTCTCTAGAGAGCATACTTAATTATGACTTTCCGATCAGAGGCATTACAAAGAAATTCCAAGTTAAGATACCCATAGCACTTGTGAAGTTTCATCTTGGTGTGACATACTGTATTTTGAAGGTTTGGTGACACTTAGTCAAATGGTATACCCACATTCTTGTTTTCTCGTTCAAATTCCATGGCAAAGTATTATCATTCTTTGGAGTGAGCTCCTCTACACCACGTGGAGTTCTGCTGGGCTGGCTTTCTGATATCCTCGTGTCCTTGCAGCTGCCTTCTTGCGTTATCTAAAGCGGGTGCCTGAAAAATATTGTGTGGATATGTAAACACGATAACATGGTGTAAAATGACAAGACCGTCAAGAAATAAGGTCACTGCACTAAAAGAAAGTCTTAGCTCTTAGTGTTGCGAATGAAATGCATGCCAAATATCCAAATGACTGCAATAGTCAACTGCTAAACTAACTTAAATTTTTAGCTTTAAGGAAAGAAGAAATAACCGACAGTTCATGCTCGGTCAGCACCAATGTTTTAATACTACCAGTATATTGAGTATTGGTTATTGTCAGATGTCATAAGTCTGTCATTGGCCTGGTTTGTCACGAACACCACTTGTGACACATCCTAAGCATATGCCCAGTGTGTCGCCCTCACGATCTCTGGTTGTGCCACTGCTCAAGCCATAATTTGAGAATCATATCTGCAAACAGGACGCTCCGGAGGGATAAAAATTTGGTGTTCCAGTTCAATGAACATTACTGGATGTGCCTTAAGAATGGACAACAAGGCTTGTTATGGCAAGCATACCCACATTTCAATACTAAGAAGAAACCGTTCACTGCGGCCTGTATCTAACCTTACTAAAAGGTATGAACTCGTTTTCATTTACGAGGTACGCATTGGTGTTCATTTTTGACAGAGTCGACTATTCGAGCAGCTTGAAATCTAGCATTTTACATTCTCGAAGGTATGCAAAAGTTGATGTTAGAGCTAAGTTATTATTTTATTAGGCCAGACGACCGGTAACACAGAATAGAGGCAACATTTTATTTTGATACTTTATTTCTCCACTAAAAATATTAAAGCGATGAATACACTTTGATCTGTCATGCAGTAGCAAAATGCACAGATTACGCTTGTAACCCCCTGAGGAAGGCTGATTTAACTGTTCAGATGACACAACTCTGAAGCGCCAGATCATATTAGCAAATACACAGACATGTCCATAACAGTAAGCGTATGCAAAACGCCCCTGCAACTGCAATTCCACACAGTAGCCGTTATATTCGATTCCGATGCATAACTCGCGGCTTGTCCATTCACCGAGTTCGTATACATAAGCACCCTTTCACAATAGCATGGTACTCGAAAGCGGCAACGCGAGACATAAAATCAGACATATAAGCACACCATTTCAATACATGAGCAAGAGCAGCTCAGTCTTATTCCGCCTGAAATATGAATTTATCATGCATTTTCAGTAAATTCAAGGTAACGTGACCAACTGCACCTTTGCATCATGCAGCTGAATGCCTGCGGGAAAGTTTCTAACTTGCACTGGCGCTGCACGTAACTTGAGTGGTGGCACATTACCTATGGGCGAAAGACATCGTCAAGCGCGAGACTTGTTATAATGAAAGCATGCCACCAGGAAAACCACGCCTTCCTTTTAGTGACTCCTTATTTCAACAGCGTTCCGTACACAGTAGACTACCAAACTGAATAAACTGAAACACACAAAACGCACGCTAAGCACGCTCCGCATAGGCTCGGTATGATGGGCTGGTAAACAAACCATTCGGTGCGTACCCTCGCCTCAGGTCTTATTAAACATACCATGGTTCTGTCAGCGTTTGCGATTTACGAAGCTCTTATGCAAAGTGGCAAGTGATAAAGCCACGTGCAGTTATCCCTACGACTGGCTTTTTCGATTGATATCGAGCGACACAGCGCGCTTGCCTAGCCCGTTGTCAATCCCGTCGGCTAAACGTTGCGACGAATTCCTGGTGACAGCATGTCATAAACGCAGAATGTGCACGTAAGTTAGAATTCACTTACCGTAGAGGATTGGTTTTAATAGCCAACGGCCTTCATTCCTGCTCGCTGGACGGATCACTTTTCTCCGGTGCTGTGCTGTTCCGCGATGTAGTGCGCGCGCGCTGTGGGGCAACTCCGAGTGAAAATGTAGAGCGCTGGTACCGCTTTTCCTTGCACTGTGGCTGCCTGTTCTCTTAGAAGCAAAACGGTGTGCACTTTGCTCAGCGTGCGTGAGTGATAAATCGCAATGTTCGGGGTCAGCCTCCTACAGTTGAAGCAGGAGCTTACGCTACGTTTTGTTCTATATTGCCGCAAGAGTAGAACGGGCATTCTACTCTCTCTCAGAAGGACAGAATCAAAATAACATCTCGCTCTCTCCTATCTGACGGAGTGAACAATGCATTTAATTCCACTCGACATTTTGAGAGAGTAAAACAATGCTTAATGAGGAAATCGGGCCCTTTAGCCCTGCGATACTCTCCCTAGTTTTTAGAGTGAGGCGTCTTGGCTATGTCGAATTCACCGATCGCTCTCTTTATCTCTCGCAACGTAATAGGCGCTTCAAGTGAGTCAGCGGCTTCATGCTCTAACTTTGGCACAAGTCCAAGGAATTCACCCTCAAATGCTTCATCCACCCTTGATTGCCGTCCCAGTAGTTGATGGTAATACTCTACAAAAGCCTGTTTATTAAAGTTATATTGCAATTAACGCGTATTGGAAGGCATTCATTGTGCCAGGATCTACATCCAACGCTTCCACTGAATTTTTTCAACCTTCAAATGGTCATCGACTTTTGATCCCATGAGGCGGGACAATATTTTTAGGACAATTAGAGAGGTTGGGCTTGGGTTAGTACATCTTTGTGTGCGGCCAATAGTGTCTCGTTTCTTTTGTTTTCGCGATACATCACATCCTATAACTCGGTCATTCATGCAGGTCGAACTTTTTAATGCTTTACCTGATTTCTTTGTTTCTTCAATTCTTTTTTTCGCTTTCGGGGGCTCATGCAAGAAGTTCACTTGGCGTTGCGTTTCCACACAGTTCGTTTTTCCACTGAGTGCTTGTAGTCCGTGCCACGTAAAACGTTAAACAAATATTTACTGTCCATGTTATTTCCGTCCCCCATTGTAACGATCACCACATATTGAATGCAGAGGCCACGGCGTACAAAAGTGAGTTAGTAAGATCTCTGTATCCCCTTAGGACAAAACATTATTTTATAAACTTCATAGCGGAACCATACCACATAAAAACCTTGTTACAGAAAAACTGTATCTTTGTCTCTTCAGTTAGCTGTCGTCGCTGTGATGTGTTAGAGACAATTGAACATTGTTTGATCAGCTGCGAAGACGACAACCTATTTTGTAATCTCGTCCAACGGAATTTAAAGAAAGACTAAAATAAACGCTCATAGTGTACACCATGCAGCTCGGTTAACGAGGCAGGACACTGAGACCAGGTTAAGAATCTGAACGCAGGTGCGGCAATGCAAAAGAGACTCGGCATTTTGTGTATGCTATGGGATGAGAGCTTAAAGTTGCGCGTACTTCCAACCATAAGCGACTGCCAAAAGGAAGCCGCCAGATTATTCTTGGGATCAATTAAACTAAGAGACGTTACGTGATGTACGTGTAGCGAGCGCAATGGGCCACGCAAGACGACAGAGAAAGCCGTATTCTCTCTCGCTCAGCGTACCCCGTTTGGCCTACAGATGACTTCGCTTAGGTTTGTAATATCCTTGGAACGGAAGGAATTCAGGTGCTATTGACCAAGGACGTCGGGCAGCTCATCAATGACTGGTGCGTACAAGGTGCATCGTTTAGCTAAGGTATGCGCAATAAGTACATGGACCTTCACTTCCCACGCTTAAAATTTTACGTAATTTTCTCCCGAAGAGGCAAAAGAGATAAAACTTTATTATGTCCTTGATGGGGTTCAGAGGTGGTGGGGTTCGAGAGACTAACCCCCAATCCCCCCTTCCTCAGACGGCGGCCAGTCCTTGCTTTCTGGCGGCGTCTTCGGCCATCCGGACGGCCAGGAGGTGCTCCTCTGGGTCCAAGCTGAGCAGCAATGTCTGCCACGCTCCGTCGTAGTTATGATGCGTGTGTTAGTGCGGGAGGACTAGGCGGGTGAGGCTTTGGGGCATTGCCAGATAATATGATCGAGGTCAGCGCGGGCCTCGCACGCTTTGCAGAGTGGGAAGTATGCATCGGGGTAAATGCGGTTGTAAAGCACGGGGTTCGGAAAAGTTCGTGTCTGAAGGAGTCGACAAGTGGTGGATTGAGATTTATTCAGTGTTTTGTTCAGCGCTGGGGGGTACCGTAACCGCTTTCTGTGGTAGTGCAGGAGAATTGCTCTGAACGTGACCATTCGGTCCCGCGCGTGACCGCGATGCAGAGCAGAGGGCTGGTCGGGATCGGAAGACGCGGGAGAAGGATCATGCGCCCGGTGTGCGAGAGCTCGGGCGGCATCGTGGCCGGCTTCGTTTCCAGCCAGACCCGAGCGACCAGGGGCCCAGATGATCTGGACGCGGCGTTGCCTTGAGGGAGGAGTGCCAGAGAGTATCTTCTGCGCTTGGGGCGCTATCAGTCCTTTTGTGTAGTTACGAATGGCCGTTTTTGAATCGCTGGTGATGCAGTGTGCGTTGGTAGCCGCGTAGGCCAAAGCGATGGCCGTTTCTTTTCCTACTTCGGTTTGCGTGGTGAATATTGATGCGGCCGCGGCGAGGCGGTACTGTGAACTCGCGACTGCGACGACCGCCATGGCGTTTTGGTTGGGGTGTTCCGCTGCGTCCACATCGGTTACGTCAGCGGCTTGGTCGTAGCGCTGTTGTAGTTGTTTAGCTCTTTCTGCACGTCGCTCCGGATTGTGTTCAGGGTGCATACTGCGAGGTATGGGCGGGATAACTAGCTGACCACGAATGTTTGGAGGGATGGGTACTTTTGGTCCGAATTGGGTGGTGTAGGTTATGCTTAGCGTGCCTAGAATGTGCCTGCCCGTAGTGGAATTGGAGAGTCGTTCGTATTGGGTAATACGCTGCGCTTCAATAAGTTCGTATATGGTGTTGTGAATACCGAGGGCGTCCAGTTTCTCGTTAGAGGTGGAGATGGGAAGATGTATGGCTTGTTTATAGGCCCTCTTGATCATGGTTTTGAGACTAAGCTTGTCAGTTGCATTGAGGCTAAGGTACGGGGCGATGTAGGTGACCCTGCTTATGGCGTAGGTGGGTACCAGGCGTATACGTTTGTTTTCTTTCATGCCGTGATGCCGATTTCCGAAGCGTGCAATGAGGCGAGTGGTTTGGTGTACATGCTTATCTAATTGCTTGATTATCTCCGTTGTCTGCCGTTTTGTTGGATGCGTAAGCCAAGGATACGAATGCTAGGTACAGTAGGTATGCGTTGCTGGTGCACGTGGAGTTCTATCTCGGGCGGGTGAGGGCCTGGACGTCGACCTCCCCAATTAGGCTTGTACAGAAGGATCTCCGATTTCTGTGGCGAGCACACCAGGCCACGCGGTTCTACGTATGCAACGACCTCGTTGATGGCTTGCTACGGCGTGTCATGGATGTCCCCGTCGCTGTCCCTGCTGACCCACACGGTGATCTCGTCAGCGTAGAGGCTATGCTCGAGGTTGGGGATGCTAGCTAATGCAGGCGGTAGTCCGAGCAAGGCAACGTTAAACAGATAAGGGGATAGAACCGATCCTTGCGGCGTGCCTTTGCTACCGAAGTTAATAATTTTCGACTGCCACCCTCCGATGGTAATGGTGGCCGTGCGATCTGTAAGAAAATTCTTCACGTAGTTATATGTTCGATGTCCAGCCTGGAGTTGTGGCAGTTGGTGCAGTATGGCCTCATACGTGACGTTACCGAAGGCCTTGGTTAGGTCTAGCCCCAAGATGGCTCTGGTGTCCAGCCTGGAGCTTTTATCGCCATCGATAATTTGGTGCTTGAGCTGAATCATGATATCTTCGGGCTGCCGCCCGAAGAGGCAAACCGCTGCATCGTATGCAGTTCAATAGACCGTGCACGAACTTCAATATTCCGCGATATAAAGACGCTACCGTTTTCGCCGCATGACTCAACGACAAGGAGGAAAGGAGGAGCAACTGCATGAGGAGTAACTGTTGCCGTTCGTCCTTCGGTTCTTCTCTTCCCGACCAGGGATTAAACACGTACGCTCCAAAACTTCCACAAGGCACGCACACTCGTGCACTTAGTCCCTCGAGGGACGAAAGCACCCTCTTTAGGACTAACTGTCCAGTTACTCCCATTTTCCCCGGCATTTTTCTTACATTGTATAGGTATACAACCTACAGACAGACAGACGCAAATATGGTGAAATACTCTAAGAATGCTTCTCGCCTTAAAATAAAAATTTCAGTGCCATTTCACTTTGTGAAGGTGGATGACCAGCGACGCTGTGTACAGTGATGAGTCTATTGATTTACTATATGGTGGTTATTATATCGGTCGAATAAGTTTACATATACGTGTCTTCAGGATTCTACCATGTTTTATTTTATTTTCTTACTATAGTGATCATCGCTTTATTGTCGTTATGGCAGACGGCCATTGGGTGAACGAGGATGCTGGAAAGTTTTTTAGCGAACGCCAACTTTATACATGACCGAAGACGAGTAGTTGCTGCAGCGACAAGTGTATAGCTGAATGCCGAACCTATCCTCGCGGTATTCGGGGTCCCGACGTGCATAGCGCGTACGCTTGGCGTTGACTGCCCGCTCCTAGTCGGTGGTCTCCTTCCGCCGCCTGAGTGCCCATTCTCGGTTCTGTTCGCGAAGGCGATCTTCACGGGACGCTGCTGTTCTTCGCCGGACGGGAGGCGGCTACGCGACGGTCCAGGCCCGTCGACCAACGCGAGCTCGGCGCTATTGGCCTCCCGCCATCGTCGCTCTTGGAGGACGCCTTGCTCTTCCTCGGTGCACACAGTACGCTTCCTACGCATGGTACGGCCAGAACGCAACTGCTGATAACGCCGGTAGGCGGTGTTGACGTCACAGTAAACAAGCGCACACGTGATGTCGGACTATAAACGCGTCTTCAGCGCTTAGTCCGACGTTATCGGCGCGCGGATGAGCGTCGATCGACGTAAGGCGCATCGATTCCTTGGTCCACGCGAACTTCTTCTGCGCACGCAGAAAAAACGGAAACCTAGCCACATACAGCGTCGCTGTAAAAAAATTCGGCATAACCGAGCTCACGATGACTGTCAAAGGTAATTCATTTAGCATTGACTCAATATAGCAACACAACGCATTGCCACCGCCAAAACGAGTTTTCCATGACGCGTGTAATGCCTCGGACTGCTGCTGTATGCTCACTTTCGCTTTCAAAGTGTTTGAGCATTCGCGCCAGCACGCGCTCAATGTTGTACAGCATTCGGTGCCATTGCATGCCACGCAATGTAGCCCCTACTCTCTGCTGGTCGAATACAGCACGGAGTTGTTGGTTCGTCCTGATTGGTCGACGGCTCATTCATAGAGGTCCCTCAGGGGAAGAGCTTCGCAGTACAAGGTTGAATTCATAGAAAAAAACTGGCTCTCCCGTAATCGAGAGCAAATGGAATCATCAAGTGGAATCGGCAAAGCAGATGGCTTGGAGGTGATGCATGGCCCAATCTTAAAATGGATGTAGTGCATGTGCTCTGCGGCACACCCCATCACATCACACCACACCGCACCACGCCATACTGTGCACTTGTTCACACGGACACTGTCCAGCTCAATCGGTTGATGTGGCGTGAACAAAAAGAGAAAAGCAGGTATTGTCGTACTGCTCTAGGCATTCCTCAGGCAGCGACTTATCAGATAGCTTTAGAATATATGCACAAAGAATACGCAGCCGCAACGCACATTTTCACAGATGGCTCTACAACTCCACATCGTTCATCATGCGGACTTTTTGTAACCTCTACAGGGCAACGATTCTCGTTTCGTCTTGAGCGAGCGACATCATCTACTTCAGCGGAGCCATATGGCATTAAGGAGGCCCTTGTGTATGTACTTCGACAGCAGCCGCCAAAGACATGGGTGATTTTCACAGACTCAAAAGCAGCCCTACAAAGTATCTGGAACAGGCACAAGCGTTGCAATAATCAACCAGCAGCATTTGACATTGCTTATCTTCACCACAGGGCTAAGATTGCTGGGCATTGCCTAAAGTTCCAGTGGATACCTGGCCATGCCGGCATTTCGGGAAATGAAAGAGCGGACGAAGCCGCCAGAAATGGACTCCAATACCGCAAGTTCAAAAGAACATATTTTACAAAAGCCGATGCTTCAAACATGGCAAAAAAATATGCCTATCAAGAAAAAGACCGCATCTTGAATCTGCCGCTTCACCAA
Organism: Dermacentor andersoni; assembly: GCF_023375885.2. Lineage (NCBI taxonomy): Eukaryota > Metazoa > Arthropoda > Arachnida > Ixodida > Ixodidae > Dermacentor > Dermacentor andersoni. Next base: position 155,057,152 of record NC_092816.1, on the reverse strand, counting down.
GATAACTTCCTACGTTACATTGACCCAGAAATGAGACCGAAAATTCCACGACCACTTCCTCGACACTTAGAGACATTGTACCATCGTCTCCGACTGAACGTGGCATACACGAACAATTATCTGTACCGCATAGGACTTACCACTAACCCATACTGTGATAACTGTCGCAACTTAGAGACAATTGAGCACATATTACTAGAATGCCCCGCGTACCGCGACGAGAGACAATTTTTTGAGCACCAAATGGACATGATTTTCCACGAACCGTTAACGTTACCGAGCATCTTAGGTCCAATGTCCGGCCCTTCAAAACAGCGACGGGTTTTGGATTTATTGTTCAATTACCTGACAGAAATTGGTCAAATAGGAAAGCTTTAAAAATTGCATCCTTCCCATGCAAAAGCTTAAATTTACCCGCCATGTCACCTGTATATATTAGTATCAGGTCCACTCGGACATTTCATATTTACTTTTATCCTTTTTTTCTCCAACTCTTTTCTGGAATCTTTTAATCCCATTCCCCCTACCCTATACAGAGTAGCATGCCAGCAGTTATATACGCGCCGGCAAAATTCTCTGTTTTTCCAATAAAAAGCCCTCTCTCTCTCTCTCTAGGCATTTCCCCGAGTAACTGCACATGATGGTCATCACCCTTGCCCGACTAAGATTCTTGGCACAGCGTACGGTTTCTTGAGCCACCTGAACGTGAAGCTACTTGCTCGTGGATTAGTGAAGGTTCTGCTTGGTTTGTTTAGGTTCCCATATAATTTACATTCGTGTAGCTGTGCTTTATGATTCTATGTTATGCCATAAGACGTATGCATTTTGTCTGTCTATTTAGATGAGGTGGTGTGAAATCATAAGTTATATTATTGTAGTGCCTGAGTTTGCCAACGAAGCGAGGCAACTAACGTTCTGTGTTGGAGCTAGCCATATTAGCTTCGAGTTCAGATATTTATAAGCTTTTGATTCCAGAGTTCCTGATGTAAAAGTGTTTCCAAATTGCCAATATTTTCTAAGCACCTCATTTTTAGTGCTTCAAGGACGTTCCAATCGTTTGAATGTACAGTAACATGATCTCCAAGATGGTGGCCTAAAGGGTCATCAAACTCGTTATTTTTGCTTGTCGCGCGAATTATTTAGGGCGCTCCAGCTAACGCTAGGTAACATTTTAAAGGCTGGCGACCGAACACCGTAGGTGGCATTGCCAGACGTTCAATGTGTTTTACAGTGAAGTTGTATACTTCTACCGTCCAAGGAAATTTTCGTGTCGCAAGCAAAAAACTCCCCATACGTGGCCGGTCCCGTAAGTAGTGCAATGCCGGGCCGACCTGCGGCGAAAGTGACACAGGCGTTAAGCACACCCCATACGTGGGCCTATCCCAAATGTTGTGCCTTACCCCGCCGACCCGTGGCGAAGGTGATGCAGGCGTTAAGCACTCCCCATACGTAGGCCGATCCAGAAGCTAGTGCAATGCCGGGCCGACCCGCTGCGGAAGTGGAGTTCGTTATGAAGGAGCCCACATACACAGCTTCGCTGGTCATCCTTCTTCACACAGTGGAAGAGCACTGAGTTTTTTTTTTTTTTGCCTTCGAGTTCAAAGGATGGAGTACGGAATGAAGTCTGGTAGACACGCAGAGCAGCGCCAGCACCATGGTCAACATCGTGACTATTTGGCCCCACTTGGTCATGCCGTTGTATATATATATATATATATCAAAACGTTTATTTAAGAGAAAAAAAAATGCAGAAAGCGAGTGGGTGGAGCCCCTAGTCCAGGGCCCCACTGGCTTGAGCGGTCCGCCGTGCCTGGTCGAGGAGCGCCAGTTGCATCTCCCGATCCTCGCTGGCGAGCCAAGTCTCCCACTGCTCCCTTCCGGAAAGTTTGCCGGCTATTTTTGGTGTATTAATTTTGGGTGGCCTGTTCTGGCAGTCCCACGTAATGTGGGCGAGAGTTGGCCGGCCTCCGCACCAAGGACAGCGAGCGCTGTACAGCGTTGGGTGAATGGCATTTTTCAAATAAAGGTTTGGAAATGTGTGCGTCTGTATTCGGCGCCAGTCATAAGAGTCCTGCCTGGATAGGTCAGGGTGTGGTGGACTGTACTTTCTTCGCTCGCGCCGCTGGTGCTCAAGGATGTCTCGTGGTAAAAAGGGGTTTTCGTCAGAGTGGTCGACCGCTCGGTTGACAAAAGCACGAGCTGCGCCGTCCGCTCTCTCATTGCCCTCGAGTCCTGCGTGACCCGGGCACCAGATGATCATGTGTTTCTGCGTTAGGTTAGATCCTAATAGGTGAGTGGTGCTGTGTGGTAGCTTCCCGGTGAGGAATAGTCTACATGCGACTTGGGAATCTGTAAGAGTTATCGATGATTGTCCCAGAGCGTCCTTAGTTTTAATAGCTAGCGCGATGGCTGAAGCTTCTGCGGTATTCGCAGATGCAACGCTAGCCGTGGCGCAAGTCACAAGCCCTTGATTTGCGGCCGCTCCTACCACTGCGAGGGCGTATTTGTAAGCACCAAATCGGGCGACATCTGTGTAGACTGTATCCGGGTTTCCACCGAATTGCTGCATTAACTTTCGAGCTCGAGCACTTCTACGTCCCCGGTGGTATTTTGGACTCATGTTCTTAGGGATTGGGGCTACTATTATCCTTTCACGAAGGACTCTGGGCAGAGATTCGAGTTCTTCTCCCGCATACTGTGGACGAGTAGGGTAACCCACGCGGCAAAGTAATTTTCTGCCAGAGGAGGTCAAGCTAAGCCGCTCCCGTTGAGATATGAGCGTCGCTGCCCGTAGCTCCTCGTAGTTATTGTGAATCCCGAGGGCCAGCAGGCGTTCAGTAGAGGTTCCCTGTGGTAGGCCGAGAGCCGCTTTGTACGACGTTCTAATCAACGCATCTAGGGCCTTTAGTTCTGTTTTCGTGATGTCCTGGAAAGGGAGGCTATATGTGAGACGACTTAGCACAAAAGCCTGAACGAGCCGGATCGTCTCTATTTCCTTGAAACCTTTTCGGTGATAAGTTACTCTACGGATCATACGGGAGATCTGTTTCACCGTAGTCCTAAGGGTTTTAATGGTGTGGTCTACTCGTTTGTTGCTTTGCAGCCACAGTCCGAGGACTCGCATTTTCTGGACCTCCTTTATCTGGCTGTCTCCTAGAAAGAGGTTCACCGGCTCGTGAGTTTGACGGCCTCGACCTCGTATCCTGATAAATTCTGATTTATCGGGAGCACAGCTCATTCCACTGCTGCGAGCGAAGGTTTCAACAACGGTCGCTGCTTCTTGCAGGATTTCTTCTTTTTGTCCTAACGAGCCGCTGGTTGCCCATAGAGTAATATCGTCTGCATATATCGCGTACCCTAGCCCAGGTATGACGTCGAGTGTTTTGGCTAAGCGTCTCATGCCGATATTGAAAAGAAGGGGGGAAAGTATCGCCCCTTGCGGTGTACCTCTATTGGGCATGGGAAAAGGGTCTGAGCGCGTAGTGCCAATGCCTATTGTCGCGATGCGAGAGGTCAGGAAAGAGCGGGCGTAATCATAGATTCTTTGTCCACAACCGATGTCACTTAGCTCAGATAAGATAAGTTCATGTGAAATAGTGTCGAATGCGCTTTTTAAATCAAGAGCCAGGACGAGATGTTCCGCACCAACCGCGGTGTTGCATAGAACTTCTTCGCGAAGTAGCAGGAAAACATCTTGTGTCGACAAATGTTGGCGACAGCCGAATATGTTAGTGGGAAATAGGTTGCGGTCTTCAATGTAAGACGTGAGACGTGTGTGGATCACCTTCTCAAATAATTTGCCAAGACAGGAGGTTAGTGATATCGGCCTGAGATTTTGTAGATCATGAGGTTTTCCTGCTTTCGGAATAAGCACGATTTTGGCCTCCTTCCACTGTTGTGGAACTACGCCCCTCTCCCATATCTGTTCATTAAAATACCGGGTAAGCTGTTCTAGATGCTCGTCGTTCAGGTTCCGGATCATAGCATTTGTGAGCTGATCTGGTCCTGGAGCAGTATTTCTCTTCGCAGCTTGCGCTGCCGCGAAGAGTTCTGCCTTAGTTATCGGAGCGTCTAGCACCGCGTTTTCTTGCCCTTGGTATGGCAAGGTGCATGGGGGAGTGATTACTGCTCCTACGTACTTCTCTTTAAGCTTAGTGAGGAGGGCCTGATCTGTTCCTGAAAATTCTCCGGCAAGTTTTTGAAGAGTGCGGGTATTGGCCGTTTTTGTTTTTCCTGGTTCCATTATGCTGCGAAGTATCGCCCATGTCTTGGAGGTGTGTAACGTTTCGCGAAGTGAGTCGCAAAAGCTCGCCCAACTCGCTGTCTCTAACTGCTGTGCGTAAGCGTTTGCCCGCTCTGATATTTCAGCAATTCTGTGGCGCAGTTTGCGATTAAGTCGCTGTTTTTCCATCGTTTAGTTAGCCCCCTTCTGGCTTCCCACATATGTAGCAGATGGTTGTCAACTACCGGCGTTTCCGCTGTGAGCGCTAGCCGCTTAGATGTTGCTTTATGAGCGTCTCGTATGTGTGTTGCCCACTCTTCAGCGTTCGCCGGTGATATCTCCGGCATGGGGATTTTGCGATAATTTACCCAGTTCGTGATTACCACCTGGCCACAGGGTCGCCGAATTTTCGGGGAGCCTACCGACACACTGATAATGAAATGGTCACTGCCTAGATTCTTGCCTAGATTGGTCCAGAATACCTCGTTGACATTATTTGTCAATGTGAGATCTGGAAAGGTGTCTGCACTGACGCTGTTACCTAATCTTGTCGGGTTTTGAGGGAGAATGATGAGTTGGAGATCATATGCTTCGGTCGCTCGCTCGAGCTCCCGGCCTTTGGGGGTGTCTGTTCGGTAACCCCAGCTGGTGTGAGGAGCATTGAAGTCCCCAAGAAGCAGTAGTCTATCCTGGGTGCCGGAGTGACACATGACGTACCGAATGATGGCCTCAAAATCGGCCCTCCTTTCTTTAGGTGGGCTATACACGTTCGTGATTATGGTTTTTGCCTTGCTACGCTTCTGCGGTAGTATTGTTACAATTTGATGGTTGATGCTGCTAGTCGCCAGATAATCTATACTGATTGCTATGTCCTTGAGCACCATCGTCGCGACCTTAGGGTAGTCTGGGTGGGTTATCGTGTAGTAGCCAGTCAATCTAGCCGGCTTGTTACCGATCTCCTGCAAACAAATAACATCAGATTTGACTGGCACCGTGTTAATGTATTGTTGTAGAGCTGCCGCCCGTTTGTGGAAGGTGCGGCAGTTCCATTGCCAAATTTCGAGATATTCGTGATGTACTCGCGTTCTACTCGCCATGAATAGTGCTTTCGCTGTCCGAGGTCGATATGGGTCGCGGGCGGCGGTTAGATTGAGCGCTGGGGCTAATGCTGGCTCGCTTACGAGTCGCGCTGTTTGCACTGGCCACAGATTCATCGACGTAAGTTTTTAGGCTTTGAAATTCTGCGTACATCTGCTGCTGAAAATTTTGCATTGTTTGTAATTGATGCACAACTTGTTGAAGTGTAACCTCCACAGAATTCGGCGTCGTTATAACCTCGAGAGACGTGCCTGCTGCTTTAGTATGTGCTGTTTTGTTCGTTTCGGTACAGCGACTAGCTTTGAGGGAGGCCAACTCTCGCTTAATTTCTGCCAAGCTCTCGCGGAGGAGCTTGTTCTCGTTAATGATCTTCCGATATTCGGGATTTTCTGTTATAGGAGCAGTAGGAGAAACGACTCGTGCCCAGCTTACCGTGTTATCTTGTGGCGTTTGCTTGGTCACAGTGCCGAAAGCCCCCGATTTAGGCGGTTTTGGTGATTGGTAATGAGATAGGTTTTTGGGATTGGAATTCTTTCGGGTCCGCGATCTTGACCTGGATCGACGGCGAGTCTCTGATACCTCCGGCGAGGGATCGGATGCGGATTCTCCATCATCGGAAATGAACCAACGTAGGCGTTGAGGTGGCTTCGTTGAGCTGTCCTTCCGGGTAGTCCGTTGAACGCCAGTCCTCGGCGTTCTATTGCTTTGGGGTTTCAGACGTTTTTGACAACTTCGGTCTCCTGTCATGTGACCCTCCCCACAGGCTGCACACTTGGGAGCACACTCATGTCCGGCTATAGGGTCCCGTTGTCCACATGTACGACATACTGGAATGTCCGGCTGGGGACAGACGTCCGATCGGTGACCAATTTGGTGACACACTTTGCACACCTGAGTGGTAATTTTGTAGGGATAGCAAGCAAGTTCTCCGCCGTTGTAGTAGACGTACCGCGGTGTAATACCTCCAAAAAAGGTGATAATGGCCGTTTTAGTGTTACGGAACATGCGCGCTTGGAGAATTTCAACCCCTTGCGTGCGTATGCGTAGATTCGCTTTTAGCATTTCAGGCGTCATGTGCGGGTCCAAGCCGTGAATGACACCCTTGGTTGTCCCGTCACTTGTCGCTACGTAGGCGTTGACCGAGTGAGGCCGGCCGTTGATGTTAAGCATTTCAATACGTCTAACGTAGTCCGCCACTGTCTGGTGCGGCGTGGACACGATAAAGATGTTGGAGCCCGGCTTGATTCTGAGCAGAAATTGCTCACCTGATATTTTCCCGTTGCATGCAGCAATCACGGCATCCGCCAGGAGTGGACTAGCCAGGTTCTTGACCGGTAGCCCTTGATGCGGTCGCACCACTATCTTAAAATCATCCTTTGGCAGGGGGGGTAACCGCCTGTATGCTGGTTTGTGTTTAGATTTTCCGGTTGCTTGATCAGCGGAAACTTGCTGATTCTTCAAGATCCCCGAATATTCCAGTGCTCTGGTCTTCTTCTCTTTCGCATCCTTTTTTTTCTGCCGAAGCGTGAGGACCGTCTGCCAATCCCCATCTGTTTGACTTTGGCTCTCTGTCCCGGCATTCTGGTCGCTGGGTCCTTTTGGTGTCGTGAGGTTGTGAGCAGCGGAGTCTTGAAAATCCATGCTGTCAAGCTCCTGGCGGCGCGTGTCCGTCACCCGCGAGGGTCCGGGACGCGCAGGTGCGTCAGGCGGTTGATTTGCAAGAGCCATCAAGCGGTCGGTGGGAAACGGCAAGAAAGCCACTTCCCATATGGCTTCCGGCGAAAGCGGCCCGGCCAAGGGCGGTCGGTGAAGATGGCGTCGTCTTCGTGGTTAGGGAGCGCGCCGACGACACGTCCGTTCCCTTCCAAGGCGAAACTCTCTGGGGTCAGCTGGGATCGGTCGATGCCGCTGGCCTTCACGGACACATTGGTGCAAGCAAAACTTACGTTCGAGGTAATTAGCACTGCGTAATTGGCTAGCAATCACGGAGCCGATCTGTGGCTAGGGACGAGCGCTTCTTCTTCGTCGTCTTCCATGCCGTTGTAAACTGGGACGAGAAGCATCACCTGCAGCGTGATTGCCGACATGGCGCATTGGCTATCGATCGCCGTCTCACGGAGCGCCTTTACGTAGAAATCAAAATTCGCACCGCCCCTGGAAACGAGCGCGGACGGTGGGCGCCGGCTATGCGTGGATACGCTGGCCGAGCCGGTGGTGATCGTCGGGCAAGCCGTCTCTCGCTTCTCTAGTTGCTGCTTGAGCGCCTTGAGCATACCATCGTGCCCTTCACCTTGGCCAGGTCGATGCCATTCTGCGCCGTCACGTACAGTACGACTCGCGCGGCCAGCCGAACCCTGTGCGTGTCGACGAGCCAGACCGGTAACTCCTCGACCATGTAGCAACAGGCAGCCGCCATCGCTTAGATGATCGCGAGAAATACATGCGATAGCCACCAACGCGGTATGGCCTGTGACACACGCTACAGTAGCGGCACCACCAGCGCTGGACCGACGCTCGTAGCCAGGAGGCTGTAGAGGGCACGATGTTCGTTGCCCGTCACCTCGTAGACTATGACGACGACCAGCGCTTAGGTGGCACTGGACTGCCGCATACCCAGTGACCCAAGTTGTCGACTAGACTATACAGCAGCCAGCAAAAAAATGTCCGTTGGGACAACAAAGACAAACGTTGTCTCCTCGACAAGACAGCAACCTGCAGCATAGCTAGTAGCGCAAGGTGATTGTTGCTGCTGTTTTAGTGAGGCTGTTAGCCTCTATTTGGCCGGGACCTTACGCGGCGTCGTCCTCACGGAAAAAAAAAGAACATGCTTCAGCGATTGAAGCGCAGAGCCCATAAATTCTTTGGAATCATGCATACTACTTATTGCACAACATTCGCTTCAATAACCAACAAGCACAAAACAAGCACCGAAACCACATATTTGATAACAAGAGGCTGTCGCTAACAATACGAAGCACGTAGCATTCCCCGCATATGTTTCCCGGAAAAGATTACTGTTGTCGCGGCGATGGCAGCTTTGCGACATGGGAAGCGACGTCAGTAGCCTTTCATGTATGAAAGAACCACACTAGCAACTCATTTCAATGTTGCAGCAGCACCGCTTTAGATAGGCAACGCATATTTAGGACTCCGGAGTTGCATCGTGAATACGGTGAGCGGCAAGGGGAAGAAAAATGGCCATATTAACAGCGGCGGCGTGCTGTCGTTTCGCGTAGGATTCGAAAACAGCGGGAATCTGCGCGACCACAATTTCCTGTCGCTCGATAATGTGCCGCCGTAGGAATAAAGTATTCACCCCGCATAACTCGTACTGGAGGTTCTCAAGAGCTGGGACGGGTATCCACTTTCGAAGGGCCGGGATGGAGAGTGAATTTTTTTATGCGATTAGCATTCTTTGGAATCTTATCACTACGCGCTTTCTTAATCTGTAATTTATCATTTTCACAGGTATTCGGGCTCGATCTGTATTGTAAGGAGCAGTACAATATATTCAAACGTTCCCTAGGAAAGGTGTTATCGAATGGGTTTGTCATAAAAATCGCAGTACTGCATGGGAAGAGAGCCTATAGTTGAGCATTTGAGATTACATGAGATTACTGCAAATTACACTAAGTCTGAAGTACACCTAGCAAACATGACACGTGCAGGCCACGGCGAAGAAAACCATGCTTCAATGGCCTTCGCGATAACTTCTAGCGACTTAGTCGCCTCGTTGGGGAAAGTACTATGAAATGCAACCACAGAGGCTGCTCAGGCATACAAAGATCATGTATTATTGGTTAGGATTAAAATAAGTTACTGCAATCGGCTTTTATAAACGCTTTTCGCTAGCGCATCGCTTCGTTTAAATATACAAAATTCAACAAATTTGCCAATTAATTATTCGGAAGATTGTCACCCATAAGTACAAATACACCGCATATGTTCGGCCATTCCTAGGTCTTTTACCAGATGCAGTTGACCCGAGCACTGATCTCAGCTTGAAGAAATCGACAACTCTATTGAAGTGTGTTCATTATATCACTCACTTCAAATGCTTATTTCTATCGGAACGATTTGCAATATCGGTGCTGATGCAGTTTCTAAAAGAAATCAATCTGAAAGCAGTTGTATTACATAGCTTTACTACTAATGGCATGACCAGGACCCCGCCTCTTTCATAGGCGCCAATATCTAAAATGCTTCCATCAAATCTTTTCGTTGAGGTTAGAAGGCACCCTGCTGTGCTGAATTATGAGTGCCATGACTTGCGCAATCCCCTTTTAGCAATGGTATACTCGGCTCACACTTTAGGGCGCGATAACGTCTTACGACATTAATAAGGATCAGCCTAAGAGCGATCGCACAAACTGTGTCCATGAAAAGGCGGCAGTCCTGCTCGCAGGCCCATTCGAGGTATCGGCATGCATAGTTCGCACTCTCGTAGCCGTCAAGGGCAACAAAGGTGATCGGTCTGTCACAAATATCTGCTTTCTACCTACTAGAACGGTTATTTATAGTCACACTGCGGGAACGTGTCTCCTAACAACGGCAAGTTCGGCCGGCGGGGGAGTTGCGCCTACTTTTACGGATGACCACTCTACGTTTGATCAGCCACACAAAAGGAACAAACAGCGTGAGTTGCGTGGCATACTCAAAGAAGTACACTTTCGCAAGTTTCAGTCAGAATGCTCGAGGCCGTTGCGAGGCTATATGCCTCTTTGAGACAGCAAGACCGCCCCCCCGCAGTCATAGGCAAATAGACGGCGCGGCTGCAAGCAGACCCGATTCCTCGAGGTCCCCGAGTACGCAAGAAAACGACGCGTTATATCAATTGCTCTTGGCGTAAGCATCACTGCACATTTCCGCGGGTGGGGTCCCATGGCTATGCCTTCTATAGCACAGGGCCGCAAAGGACAGTTCCATCGAAAGAGCAAAAGTTTCACCAGAGCAATAAAAAACGCGGTGTCTGATGCAGTCGATGTACAATGAAACATTTGTAACGAAATTCACTAAAAGCAGAGTGTCATAATATGCATGGAAACACGAAACAAAACTAAATATACCATGCTGTTTGCAGCGAAAGCAAAAGATGTAGCTAGGTAACAATTAAAGATGCGCTCAGCGCGAAATGGGTCCTAGTGACGGTGGCGAAACGACCGTGCTGTTTGTTCCTTTCTTATTCTGCTGCGAGTGTCTCGCACTCTTGGACGAATAAAGGTACTTGTCACTTGTGCTAACCACTGCCATTGGGGACATCATCCCAGACGGTGTTAGCACTTCTGGTGACGTCACGTCGTGTGCTGGCTTGCGACGTCGTTTGTGACGTTTGGCCTTCATGGCGACAGACTCCGTGCCCTGGGCCAAGGATGCCTTCAGCGCTTCCTTCCGTTGCTCATCGGTCAATGCGGCCGGCTCCAGTGTCGACGGCTGCATCTTCTTGTGGACAAATATTTCGGGCAGCCACTGGATCGCCATCCCGCTAGCGAACACGATCAGCGTCATGGTGATGTCGAATACTAGAGCATTGTTAGAAAACATCGAGTTCAGAAACGTGGCCAGCAGCGCGCCAGCGCGCCCGACCGAGTACGACACGCAAAGCCCTCTGCTTCGTATCGAGGTGGGGAACACTTCCGTCGTGTAGCCGTAGTTCACCGACATGGATACGGCGGCGCTGCTGTTGACCACGAGTCTCGTAAGCACGGTCCAGGGCACGGTGATTTTCAATTGATGGAGTGCGGCCTGGAGGGCGCTGGACACGCAGAGCAACGCCAGCACCATGGACAACGAGACTCGTTGGCCCCACTTAGTGATGCCTCGGTAGGTGGCGATGAGCAGCAGCACGTGTAGCGTGAATGCCAAGACCGCCCAATGGGTATCGAGCGCCGTCTCACGAAGGCCTGTTCCGTAGAAAGCAAAGCACACTCCGAACCAGGAAATGAGGACGGATACAGCGCGCCGGCTACGCGTGGATACGCTGGCCGAGCCGGTGGTGCTCGTCGGGGGCGCTGTCTCTCGCTTCTCCAGCTGGTGCCTAAGCGCCTTGAACGTTGTCCTGGCCTTGGCCAGGTCGATGCGGTTCTGCGCGGCAGCGTTCAGTATCACGAGCTCGGCTAGCCGAATTCTGTGCGTTTCAATGAGCCAGACCGGAGACTCGTCGATCATGACGCACCAGGCACCCGCCACCGCCGTGACCGTTGCGAGGAACGTGTGTGATAGCCACCAACGCGGATTGGCCAACGACACGAGGGACATCAGCGGCATCGCCATCGCCGAACCGATGCTCGTAGCCAGGAGGCTGTAGAGAGCGCGATGTTCCTCGCCCGTCACCTCGTAAAGCACGATGAAAACCAGCAGATTGGTGGTGCTGGTCGTGGCGGCAACAAAAGACCGTGTCACAACGAACACGGCGAAAACCTGCGACGAACTGGCAGCAAGGCTCGCAAGCAGCATTGTGAAGGCGCCGGCAAGGATAATGGGCCTGCGCCCCTCGCGGTCCGCCGCGATTCCTGCCAGTGGAACGAACACCATGGGGGCCATCATGTATGTGGACTCCGACAGCGCGTAGAGCCAGTGGCGGCTACACACCAGGTCCCAGGCGCTGACGATGCTGTCTTCCTGTCGGTCACCGGCGTAATCCCACTGGTTGCAAGACACTACTCTTCGTCCTTCGCCGTTTTCTCCCTTCGAATAAAACGAAAAATGCATCAATGACTCATTTCATCGAGTACGCCAACGCCGCGACGGCACCAACTAGCACACGCCAATAATAGCTTATGTCACACCCGGAATAAGACGAGCTGGTTTTCATGTTAGCAGCGAACTCAGAGGCAAGAAGCTGAACAAGATGAACTCGTTGTGCCATGCGCACTCCTAAAACATTATAGTGTTTGGAAATTAAGCTGCTTCGTTTTCATGCGTTTGCACTCATAGGCTATTTTAGGCACTTTCCTAGGACTATCTATCTATCTATCTATCTATCTATCTATCTATCTATCTATCTATCTATCTATCTATCTATCTATCTATCTATCTATCTATCTATCTATCTGTCTATCTGTCTGTCTGTCTGTCTGTCTGTCTGTCTGTCTGTCTGTCTGTCTGTCTGTCTGTCTGTCTGTCTGTTCATCCTTCCATCTGTCTGTCTGTCTGTCTGTCTGGGTCTCTCTCTCTCTCTGTGTGTGTGCGTGTGTGTGTGCGTGTGTGTGTGCGTGTGCGTGTGCGTGTGCGTGTGCGTGTGCGTGTGTGTGTGTGTGTGTGACCGTTGTCGCGCCTACCTGGGTCCTAAGGTGGTCTGTGGTGGTCGCATGGCTTACGCATCGGGCTCCTGTGTTCAGGTAACAGGGTTCGACAACAACCATACAACCAACTTGGACCACTGAGAAGGTGCCAATGTGTGCAACGGTGCCGCTTTTGGACGAGCCTTCTTCACGCCGGCATCGGTCACTGCAGATGCGCGACTGTGTAGGATGTGGCTCTGTGCTACTCTTCGATGAACCTCTTTAATGCCAACTTGGGTCACTCGTCATGTGCGAATAGGTATGTGCCGCTCTTACATAAGCACCTTTGACGCCAGCTTGGGAAACAAGGTACGGGAATGTGGCGTTCTGCACTGGATCGTTTAAAAATATGTCGATGCTAATTGCAATTTTACCCACGTCACAAAATTTCGTCAAGGAGGGCAACCCAGCGGATTAGCAGGCTGCGCCACGAATGCACTGGGCATGTGCCGCTCTTCAACGAACCTCTCGCCCACTCTGGTGACTGAGTACGCGCCCTAGGGTGTGCAGCAAGCAGCGGAACGATTCTCAGGGTTCGCGGGCATCTGCGCACCAAGCTCTTCGTCACGGGGGCCATGAGCGGAATTCTCAGCAGTGCCTACAGATGGCGAACCTTGTACAGAAGGAAGCGCGAGAGATGAGCCGCCCTGTTGGATGACGTCTTTCTCAGCGTTCGCCCGCAATAGCGTGCCATGAATTTCGGAGGCCACGCTCAGGCTTCGCGGCGACGGCGTCAGATGGCGCCGAGTGTTTATAGGGAAGGACAGAGGAGGAATTCCGCTGCAGTCCATACCTCGTTCATAACTCGTTTCGACGGTTGCAATGTGTTGTGTCACTATATCTATTCAATGGCAAATGCATGACCGTCGACAATCATCGTGGAATGGGCGCTACCTATTTTTTTTTAGCTTTAGCTAAACGGCCTGACCTATACTTTTAAGTGGCAGATATAAGAACACACTGTCGCTCTAGAGTCAGCAAAAGCATTTCAACTTTTGCGATCTTCCTAGAAATATACTTGAAGGACACTGTCATATTTTGTATCCCTAAAATTCATTGCAGATTTCGAAGCGCAATATTTAGATGTCAAGATAACAATGTTTACATGACGAACTTTGCGAATACTACAGGATACCTCCGCCTGGGCGTGCGTATCCAACACTCGTTCCAAAGGCATTGTTCCCACAGAAATGAGCTAGCTTCGTTCAAGCGCCAATGACGAAACGGCAATGGGTGCTGTTTGTCGCAGTGCCCATTGGCCTCACGCGACGCATCAACTCGATGTTTTCGTGACCTACTGTCGTCGCATTAAAAAGAATTAGAATGAGCATGTGACATTACCAATGGCCCTAAAGAAGTAAGCCATCGTGGGCAAAAAAAAAAGTGATGGATAATCAACAGTGTCAAGCAAAGAAAAACGTCTTTCACCTTGTTTCTAAGCGCACACATGTCTGCAGATTTATTTCCACAGACAGTGCCTGTGAAAGTGCATGCTTAAACACGTTTTTTCATAATGTAGATTATGTACCGCGCTCATTTTATCGCACTTTTCTGTGCACAAGAAAACCAGCCAAAATACATGCAAGCTGACACACAAGGAAACATCTCGTCCCGTCCAATTTATTAAGGTCCCAATTTCTTATTCTAGAGGGAGTCACGATTGTTTACCTGACGTAACTGTAACATTCCCATGAGTGGCGATGTTTCGAATACTTTTTTATTCGAGCAATAGTTTACATCAACCGGCGAAGAAATTTAGCAAAGGTTTCTAATATTTACCTGACGCACCCCGTTATTGCAATATATATATGGAGCCTTATTTTGAAGCCATTTACGTAGATATCACACCTAAACGTTTGACTGACACCAACCCTACCTTAAAACCCAATGAAAAATGACCGAAACATCCATGACCCGCGGATTTTACCGTTATCTAAAATTTATTAATGCTCTTCAAATTCCGAAATGGAAGTATCGTCGCCCCACTGCGCCTCGGCTCTCACGCTTTCGCCAAACCCTCCTCCTTCGCTCTCCTCCTCGCGTCCTTCATCCCCCGCTGCGCTCAGCGTTCGCTCTTTCTTGCTTTGCTGTGCTCGTTTGCTCGTCGACGCCGACGCCCATGCTCGCTACAGTAACGGGTGCCTAAGAGCGGGGCTAAAAAAACTTTCCGCGGGAGAGAGCCCGGTACAAACGCTCTGCATTACACCTTCGTTGGTCCAGATGTTGGCCTTTCGGTTTCGCTTCTCGTTGATTTCGCCGTTCAAGTTTTATATAGCTGCTCATGGTAACATCCCTACAGCATTTTTCGCACGCTACCCGAGGAATATTCAGATGGCTTTTCTTTTTAGATACTTTTGGGGTAGCTGTGCCCACAACATATTTAGCGTGGCGAGGAATCTGCCTTTTTCTTTACGGGCATTAAAAAATTGTCGTAAATCGCCTCTCTTAGAATGGTTACTAGTTTTGCTCGAAGAGACCGACACTGCTTGCACAAGAAAGTCAAAAGGCATACTTGACTAATTAACTAATTTCCTCTAACTGTTAACGAACAACTTCAGAGCACATACTGCAATTTTTCAATTCCAGCGAGTGAGTTATCGAGGGACGTTCAATTGGAGAGATACTTGAAACTGGCAATACTTTTTAGGTTACCGTCGTCCAACTAGCCGCAAATGTGTACTGTTCTTTCACTTACGTTGTTAATGAATGCTTCTTAATAGATTTTAGCTCCATAATAAACATAACAGCAAGGCATGTCGTCTCACAAATAAGGAACACCTATGCACAAACTGGCGTCGTTCTCAAACTTCGTTCCAAGTTGATATACGACTTGTGAACTAGATTTCGTAAACTGCAACATCGCTAAGAAAGACCGTCTTTAATAACTAATCATAGATGAAGTTGTGCGACGACAGGATTCGAGGCGAGGACCCCGAGCAGCTCGATCCACTAACCAAAGGGTGTTATAATGAGGGTCCGCTAAACCAAAGCTCACAAAATATAAAAATACAAAAAGTAAATAAAGAATCGTATATTCGAATTCGATTGGAAGAATGAACATTCTAAATTGTTAGAATAATCGGTTGGATACAAATATTGGAATCAAATCGAATATGTTGCAGGTTGTGCGCGAGCAAACGCAGTCCTTTCGTTGTATCTAATCTCAGAATATTGTGGCGATATTTTATTTTATTGTCTGATAATTCCGTGCTGCCGGCTAAATTTCACTTGAAAAGCTTACTTACCCTCTAAACGGTACAACCGTGAACAAAGCCAGTGGCTGGGGCTTGCGGACAGCGAGGATGCCTTTTCTTTTTTTCTCGTCTTCTTTTTCTTTTTATCAGCACCACCTCTGATTCTCACTTTACTGCTTCATAGCCCGTGCGATGAGTGACGACTGGCACAGGATCAAATAGCTCCGTGTTTACGGGCATTTGATGCGGTATTTAAAGCGCAAGTTGATGAGAACAGCTACTAAGAATTGATAAATTTTCCCAGCTAACATGATGCAAATGCCTAACGTTTCGATGCAATGGCTTAGTTGTCTAGTTTGAGAACATTGAAATTGCAGTTGCAAATTTCCAACTTATCAAATTAACCTAACTTGCTAATAAATGCATGCGCAAATCACTACCCAATATTTCATTGAATATTTAAAGCTAAACTATGCGTATTCGAAAACCTTGTTCTAAATTTTTTTTAATTGCACCATTTTTGGAGGCCAGTTTAGCCTTGACTCATTCCCAGTTCTGCGAGCTGCTCTCGCAACTGCGGCGGCAACGCGCACAAGATAACAATAAAAATAATAATAAAAGACGTTACAATGTGTGTTGCTAATTTTGTTCGTCGAAAAGAATATAGTGCTTTGGTACCCCCTCCCCCACTATTTCACTGCAGGGGGCCCCCATCACTTCCACTAGCCCACAAAGGGTTCCTGACACAATTATGGCCGAGAACCACTGGTCTAACAATTAGGGATGGTTCAAGCGAGAGCGTCGAGACGTGGGCGCGTTTTATTGCGATGGCAATTATACAGACATTCCCGGAGCATTTTTGCTGTGGTTGTCGCTGTCGGCGTCGGCGTGAGCGTGATGATCCGTATAAAGTGCAAGCGCGATAAAATTGTCGACGCGCACCGTATTTGCGAGTAAAAGTGTGTCACGGTGGGCCGATGATAGCGACTCAATCTCGCGCATGCAAGGGAGGAAAGCGGAGAGGAAGCGCGCCGTCTTCCATCTCATGCAAGGCTCCGGAGGAAGGGGAAGGAGGGGATGTAGCACGATGTTCATTGAGCTCGCTCCTGCTGCCGTGCGTCCTCATTCAAGCGTTCAGACAGCGAGTTTCTGCGATCATCGAGTGAGATGTTTGCATGTTTGATTGTGCGCGCGTGACACCATGCTTGTTAATTTTGTTAATTACATATGTTCCAAAGTTGATGCTGCCTACGAAAATACTATCCTTACTTCGTATAGCTGTCAACTTAGCTGCGGTTGCAATCGATGCTTTGGCTTTCGGACGAAACTGCAACTTTTTTTTTTTATCATTCAACGCCATTTTTCTCCGTCATCAATTATTATACATAAAAATACGGATACCTTTAGTTCTAAAACGTTTTCGGAAGAACATTACTCGGAATGAGTCTATGATCTCCCTTCGAGTCAGGATCTGAACACCATATTTGCTGAAAGATGTTTAGGCGTGTTCCTGTGCCTATCGCACAGACTGGTGCACAGAAAGAGTTGCAGGCTGACAGCTCGGGTTATACAACTTTGCTTGCTGGAGCCAATTCTACCACAGCCTACGCAGCCTATGCAGACCACCCAGACCATGTCGGCTTGTGCTACAGTTTTTCCGCACGTTGTAGCCGGAGCACACTGTCTAGAATGACAGCCGCCGTTGCGTGGGTTCCGCAGCGAAACATCGCGTCCCTCAAATAGCAAGAACATGCGTCCGCGTGTTGTCAGAACACCGGTGCATTCGATCCAGTGAAACGCTAATCACAACGAAGCAAGGCGGGCTCGCATGTATACGCGCAAAGTGATCTCCGTTAATTCAGGAGCAGAAACAATGTGCTGGCGCGTCTGCGGCGGAAGCTGCAGCTGAACGAAGGAGGCGCCCAGAGGTGGCGTTAAGGAACACGAGGATAAGTGACAACGTCGACAAGAACCTGCTCTTGCAAAGCGCGATATGGACGCACGCATCGTGTCCAAAGTGAGCCCGCCGCAGTACGGGAACGCGACGTCAGCACAAAGCAACAACGCCGACGAGACCCTGCAGTTCTCACCGATGCTGCTCGCGGTCATCGAGTTTGCTCTGTTCAGGTGTCCACAAGTGCCACAATACGGGCGTTTATTTAGTAAGCATACGTCTGCTGCAATTCAGATTGCTACTACAGATACGAACCATACACTTCGTGTAATATTCGAAGATGCTGCTATCTAATTCACTGCTTCGTCCTTATGGCGAAACTGGGATTCTTTATTTAAATGGAAAACAATCATAAAGATAAACTCTATACAATTTGCAGAACAGGCCCAAGAGCGTTTAAAATTACATATACGATGCACGCTCAAACAACGAAGTCTGAGCTTTTCCACAGTTCTGCTTTTCATAAAAGCGCCAGAAAAGACCGTGAGCAGGCACCCATCCCTATGTCATAGTATCTCTAGAGGAGACGTCGCCCGATATTCCACATTACCATCTGGTGAGGAGCGATACCGGCACTATGGAAGTCCGTAGGGTGATAGCATTCATTCCCACATTCCAGAACATTAACTTTCTTGTAATTTCATAGGAACACCAACAAATTGCTTCGAAACTTACAGGTTAATAATTACGAGGAAGGAACGTGTGGTCAGTCAAAGCTGTTTAACGCGAAATTCAGGACATTGCATGAATTCGGGTCATTTCCGTCTTTCGGCTTCGAACGAGTCTGACTTTGCAAATGGATTAGTTTAAACAAAATATTGCGCTATAAATGCAAACAGTTCGCCGCAGGTATGCCTGTATGCGCAGTTTTATTGCCTTCCAAGTCTAATAAGATTGCTGCCACATTTGGGCAACAGGAAATAAAGGGCAGTAAACTGACATGACGGGCCGAGACGAAGATCACGCAAATCTACGTATTAAACAACCTTCCCACGTCAGCTGAAAGATGTCACAGCGCCAGGTCTCCGTCTGCTCTATAACCTATTCTGTTCTTAACCGTCAACGTGTGGGGTCATACACGCGTTCGAAATAAGAAGTAAGACTCGAACGCTCACCGGCAGCGGTGGGTCGTATACGGTGCAGTCACTGAGGCTGCCGTCGGCCAAGACGGGTATGGCCACGTTTTTCCACTCCTGGACGGGCACGTGCAGAAATTCGTCGGGCGGGCGACACCAGTGCTGCACGGGACGACCGATGAGTCGGTACGCGAACGCGTGCAGCAGAAGCACCGTCAGGCAAAGCACGGCGCAGAGCAGCACCCTCCTCTGGAACTTGCCGTGGCCCAGAATGACGTAGACGTTCTCCTGGATGATGGGCCGCGTGTCCGAGGAAGACACGAAGCCATCCAGGATGCTCCGCGGCGGCGACGCTACCTGATCTGAGCCTGCATTGGCTCCCGATTCCATGGCGCTGTTTATCGGCGAAGCGAGAAGGGGCGTTGCTGTTGGTACGAGAGGCGTAAGCCGGCAGTGACCTGGGCGCGGGCGTGTGGGGAGGCGACGGCAGCGCAGTCGCGAGAAATGCCGTCGCTGGTCTAACCGCCGCCGAAATTGGTGGTGGTTGTGGAGGAATGGGATGCCGTCAACCCACGTTATGACGGGTGGGAGCGTCCCTGTTTTTCGGGTCGAGTGATACTGCTGCAAGGACTCGAACAGCTGCGGACAGTTCACTAGCTTCTTCTTCATAGCTCGTGAATGCGTGCGCACGGTGAACGCGCCGCCGAGCGCAGCTCAAGTTTCGTCGTTGCCTTCAAAAATGGAGCAACAGAATAGTTTTGTTTTTAGGTTTTTTTTCTCCGAGCATAGTGAGGGGGAGATGCTTGCGACTTTAAACAAGCGCAAACGATTTTAGACCCTAAAAAAAATTGGTAGTGGCTTATCTCGGCTATGCCAGGATATATGTAGCGAAAGCTAAGGCATAGCATGGTTAGCCTTGGTTAATTTTGATTGCAAGTCCAGGTTAGTCTGGTTGTCTAGCTATGTTGCGGCGTTTAGCCAGTCGTTCGGCGCTTTGTTCGTCTGTTTCCTGGGCAATTCGTTTCCTCTTCCTTTCGTTCTGATGTCGATTCCAGGCCTCCTCCTGCTTATCAGAATTGTCGCCATCCATACTGCCGCCTCAACTGTGGCTGTGGCGCACGCGAGTTCTCCTTTTCAATTCTCCGACATATTATCAGGCATGCGACGCAGCAGACGAGAGAACGGCGGCGAGCGCAACGACGAGGAACGCGGTGTGACGTCACACCAAACGCCGGGTGCGGAAAGGCGCGGCGCTGCGCACTGGCGGAACACCTGTTGCTCGGTGCTACTAGTGGCGCATGCGCAGTAGTGGTTAGGGAGTGAGAGAAAGAGAAATATCCGCGATGAAGCGCGCCTTGTGACGTCATGTGCCTCCTCGGAGCACCTCCACGGCGAAATCGCACAGTTCGCGGCCAGTAAAGCTTTCGCTATAAGAAGACAGAGAGATTAAGTGGGCGCATCGTGTTGTGTGCCACGGTTTGCCCGACTAGGACGTTCGCTTCGCTGTTTGCTACCTGTTTTCTTCTACCGCATCCCCGTTTCGCCGGTTTCACGACCAGCCAAGTGGAAAGTGGAAACGAACGTCCATCACATTGGAACAGAAGGCAGAGGCGTTGGAGTCAGGCCGTGTGTTAGGAATGCTGAAGATTCCCTTGCTCTTTCATTAAAATGGCATTCCCTGCGGGGTCGTACATGCGTTTCGCGGACCGTAAAGTCGCCTTCCATGCATGTTTGAAGTTGCGCATCCCATTAGGACATATTGCAGTAAAGAGCAATAATGGATAAAACTATGTAATGGATGTCACTGATTTCGGCTTCCCGTTCAGCTTCGTTATAGCGAGGTGTTACTGTACATGCGAACCGAGAAATTGTTCTTGTCGGCAACGTCTGCGCCGATTTTGGTGAAATTTGTTGAATGTAAACGTAGCTGTCAAAGCCTAGCGATTGTATCAAATTATAATTGACGCGCTCGAACATACACACACGCACATGCGTGCAAGCAGTACACACCCGCTCCTCTCAAACACATGCACGGAGGCACAAGCACGCACACAGGCATGGACAAATACATAGACAAGCGCACACAAAAAATGCGAACGCACATATACAGGCAAACACGCCCAAACAAACTCGTGCGCGCGCACTTACTCAGCCACTTTATCAAATAAAAATGTAGGCACACAAACACAACAAATACACACGCGCAATTGATCACGTAATCACGCACCTACACGTACGCTCATGCAAGAACAGGAACGCACACAAACGCATGCACGCAAGCAGGCACAAAACGCGCACACGAACGCACAAAGAAACACGCACGCAGGCACACATTCACAAGTACAAACACACAAACAAACAAGCATGCGCATAACAAGCTTATACGCGCATACACTGTGGAGGCTCATACTGCTATCGAGTGACGTGGAAGGGGACACTCGACGTGCCTTCTCAGCACAGCACAAGCAGCGCGTGACAGCGATAAGCTTTCGCTTGATTTTTCGCACACTCAGTTTGCAGATGAGTCAGGTTAAACAAGCAATCCAGTTTTCTTCTTTTCGCTTTTCCTTCTTTGTTATGCACCGGGAGATAACGCAAAATCTCACCTGTATATTTTTTTTTTTATCAAATAGGGTTATTTTAATACGACACCTTCTTGGTATAGGATACCGGTTGGTAGGAGGAGTGCTATTGTGCGTTTTACACGGCACCCATGGTAATTTCACAAATGATTCAGTGCCAGGAGGGATCGGTTGGGCTTCGTTTGAACTCACAGAAGCGTTTAGAAATGTTAGTTTTGAAGGTAGACTAGAAAACATCAATGGAAATAAATGGCCGGCTAAAGTGCACAAATAGTTGCAACCCGAAAGCGTGGACACGGAATGAAGGGGAAGGTCAAGGAAGTTGGCATTCAAGGACAGGTTAATTGAAAGTGTAAATAAACAACCAGGATTCACCAAAAAGAAAGTGAGATAATAAGAGACGCCAAATTGGGTGCAAATGACTGAAACAAAAAGCGCACGAAGATTTAGAAATACAGCAACGAAAAAATCAGGAGAACAAATATGTTTGATAATGCAAAGAACTGTTATTTCAGGCTCAAGCTGACTGCGTGAGCGCAATAACATACCGGATCAAATATGCCTCACAGGGTGACTCATGTGTGTGCCGCAAAAAAAAGAAAGAAAAGAAGACCTTTGGCAGGGTGCGGGCAGTGCGCGGGCGGTCGAAAAGTTTCGTTTTCGCCCGACTTTGCGCCGACCACGCTTTCGCGTTTCATCAGATTCGTTATCGCGTAGTGCTGTGCTGGTTTCGCTGCCTCGCGAAACTCGCACAAACAGCAAGTAGCAGAGAATTCAACTTGCACGTGATGTCACGGGGAGCACGAACGGTCTACGCCCCTTGACGAAAAAGCAGCTACAGCGGCGAAACTTGACCCGCGGAGCCGCCGTCTGTCATTCGCCGTTTCACTCACCGAGAGCAGCAATGGGTGGTGAAGGCGTTTGCAACGCCACCACTCCCCCGGTTGGGTGGCGGGAGACATCAATTTCGAAAAAGGCATTCTGACCCTTCAGATGCAATTTTCTCGTAAGATAACTCATTTCTTGGCACGAAACAAGCGCTACGAGGTCTCTGTAGCGGTATTCAAACAGTCCACGTCGACTTATTATGTGCGTTTAGTGTCCCTTTAAGGCAGCGGTACCCATAGGGAGTCTCCACCTTCCGGAAGCGTTGCAATTGAAGAAAAGGTGTGAGTAGTAAAGTAAAAGACGATTGAATTATTAGTGGAAGAACAGCGCACTAGAAATTGATAGAACTGGAGTCATTGCAAGGGTAAGTAATGGTACAGTATAATGCAGTGGCGTAGCCAGAAACTTCTTTCGGGGGGCTAACGTTCCAGCTGGGCCTCCTTCTTGCAGAATTTGTCGAAGCATCAAATACATGAATAATAACTGCATTGACATTGCCAAATATGCTGCAAATGAATTATTTAACGCTACGCAATGTCAAGACAAGTAAAATATGTATTTTCACATTAAAGAATATGCTCGTATGTCTCAAAAAAAATTTCCCGAAATAACTGATATCAATGCTTCCATGTTTCTCTCCATTCAATAAGTAAAAAAAAACATCACGCGAACTTTAGAACTATATCAGTTTGAAACCGGCAATGCAGTGCATACCGCTGCTTTCAAAAATGTAAAGGCCACGAAATGAACAAGTTTAGGGCAAATATTTTAACGAAGCTTTGTCATTCAAGAACCTTGTTTACCATAAATGACGGCCTTTGCTTTCTCCGGGGCTGGTGCATTCAAATGTTTCCACTGTAAGCTTCGCCGTCGGGTTTCAGGCTCGTAGTAGCGGCACCATGATTCGCCACCGGTCACAACTGCCGACAAAAAGTCGTCGCCCTCATTCTGTTACCGGATTCGCTCCGTCTTCTGGCGGTGGTTCAAAATCTTGGGCATCCATTGCGCACACATGAGCCGATAACCGAGATGTTCAGGGATTATGGTGTTTCCCGAACCGTGACTGATGTTCACACATCCTACCAATTCATCGATGCTTATCCTCCGTTCTTCTATAATCAGCTCATCAGCCTTTGCAATTGCGTTGGGGCTGATAGAGTGGCGGCTTTGGTGGCCCGGTCCTGGATTGTCTTTGCAACTTTCACGTCTTTTTTTGAACCGTTTGCTCCAACGCTTCACAGTGTCCAATCAAATGCAATGTTCAACGTACACGGTCGTTCCGTCGAGTCAACGTTCCGTCGAGTCCGCGTAGCAGGGATACCAGGTCTTCGGAAGAAAAAGTAGCCGAGAAAGTCCAAAAAGTAGCCAAAAAAGTTGCCAATTTGCGGCAAAAGCTTTATTTGGAAGCCAAAAATCTAGCCACGGTGCGACAAACGATCATTTGCCCATTCCTAACGCGAAAATAAAGAACAGGAGAGAAAGATCTGTAGTTTCCTGTTGAGCCGAGGACAAACAAAAATAACAGAACAACACAGTAGTTATCGCATAATATTGTATCGTAATTTAACACAATGTCTGACCAACTGATGTTCTTTGATAATTTCTGCTGTACACTTGCGGTGCTTTCTCATAGCCGAACAGGTTTCGCCAGTTGCAGTAGAATAAACTTGCTGAACGCGGTCCTTGCACAGATGGTTATATTAACGCTATGCCACTATGACTTCATTTTAACGTTCCCCGTGCGAACTTAATGACGTCACACACTTTTTCCGTTCCCTGGTACGCAGTCGCATAGTCAGATAGACATTGGCACCTGCGGTGTCATGGTTGAAATGGCGTGTTTTTCGTTGTTGCAGGCGTTTGTGACGCGAGAACTATGGTCTTCGAGATTCTCTATAGAGCTAACCGTCACTGGTGCGATACTAGGACGCCACCTATTGCTTCCCCCCTTCGAAGGGCGCAAAAACATTGCCTATAAGATTGCTTAATTCCTGTTACTCAGAGGGATCTGCCTGGGCCTGCTCAATTATCCGTCAGTGACCGTCCCGAACTGCCCGAGATATCAATTTCAGCTAATGAGCATTACAATGATGCATCTCGGGCAGTCCTGGGGAGCCCAGGGTGACGAGTGGAAGAGGCCCACCACACATGTGGTAGCTATGATATATTTTCACCTCCTGAATTTGCTTCCAGAGCTTGCAAGACGCACCAGCGTGGCCTTGAAGATCTGATGCTTCGAAGGAGCCGTCGAGGGGAGTGCGATTCGGCCACTAGCTATACCAATTACCACTTCCAAAAGGAGGCATATAGTAGCCAAGTCCCTAAACACAATTTTCGGTCGCCAGGAGCTTCTCAAAGTTGCCAATTTGGCGAGAAATAGTCAAGTCTCTTAATCCTACCCGCAGTGATCACGGCGAGCGACCAAACATTGTTTCTATTTCTCGTCTGCTAGCCAGAAAGCGTCGAAAACATTTCCCGCTGAAAATCCACCCGGTCAGAGAAAAACGAACGCGCATCGAAATGTACCGCGCGATGGTCGGGGCAACACGATAAAAACGCATGCGCTCTGGCGGGCTCCCGCTGCCCGCGGGTAACGAGAACAAAAAAAAAACCCAAGAATGGAAGAGGCTCAAGGGTCCTCGCGAATAAAAGTCAAAGTAGAAAAATAAATAAGAATGTAGCTACCTTTGCTGGCTTAAGTGTCTTGACACGGTTGCTTTGGTACAGGTTAAAAAAAAATGTTGATGCTATTTTCTGTGACATGACGGTAAAAACAAACCACCACAACGCTTTGTCTCATCGGACCTTGTTGCGTGCTTTGTCAACTTGTCTGACAGTGTGTTGATTTGGCTTCTCTCGTCGTATGGTCCCATTTACTACTTCAGTAAGGTCAATGCACCTTTGGCGTCAAGCACTTTAACAACATTAAATCCACAAAGTTCCGGAATTGAAAATCTAAAGCAGGAATTTGGAAATCTCAATGCACCTTTCGCACGAAAAGTTTATGAGAACTTTATACCCGTAAAATGTCCGAAATAAAATTTATGCGCTCCGTAGATTCCGCGGCCTCCAAGAGATGCCCCGACGAGCCCGCTCACCATCAAAACGCCTCTGGAAACATTGTGCTCGGATGGGGCTCCTGGCGTTGTGACTTCCAGTACATGGCCGTTGCCACGATATTCAGCCCGATTTCACAATGATCGCGCTGAAATGTCTTTTCGAGCGTCAAAAGGACATTCTAGACAAAATCCAGAATGATTTCCAGCGCCGGGGGTTGATTAGGTCGGCGGTGCATGACACCACGAAAAGATTTCAGAAAAGGGAGGGCGGAGGGGGGGGGGGGGGGGGCTCAAGCCCCATAAGCCCCCGCCCCTGGCTACGCCCATGGAATATTGGTAGAGGTTTTAAATACGAAAGATCTGGATCAGATAGGTCTAGATGGTGATAAATCTAGTATAACCTGCCTAACTCAAGCACCCTATATGGGACAGCGGGAGAGAAAGACTGTATTGGAGCAGTGATTCTTATTGATGAGTCAAAATGGTCGGTCCATCTATTCCGGGGCTTCCGTCGGCCATGTATTGCTATTGCCGCATGGTCCACGAGTCATTTCTGGCAAGTCAGATCCGCGTTAATCAGGCTGGCCTACCATCAAGACATGTATCTGTTATCTGGTGTTATAGTTTTGAGATTGCATTTGTGTGCGCAGCACCTTATAGTGTGCAATGAATATCTCGCGCGATCGCAGTGCGAGCATTGTGGCGGAAGATAAATGTACGGGTAATAATTGCGTAGGGTTACGGTGAACAGGCTGAACAGATGTGTGTTTGTGTGGAGCTGTCAGATTAACACCACCTCCCTTCTGATGAGCGAGGGTTGAGGAGCCGCGAATCTCCTAATGCAAAGACGAAGCTTCCGCACAATCTATCTATATGTGGAATGGGTTGCGGCACGAAGAGAATGAATGGAATCGGCTGCCTCATTTCAAAAGGATGCCCATAAAATCATCATCAACATACAAAGTGCGAGCGTCCCTACCCACAAGAAGAAACGAGGTTTGAGACGGTATGTTAGGGCAGGTTGCGTATTGTTTCATTAGAATGTGTGCGCCTGGCTTGCAACTATAGACCAACTAGAGCAGGATAATGATAAGCTAGTAAAGCTAGTCGGAAAGCTAGCAAATGAACTCAAGAGCGAGCAGAACCAGAGGAATGTGGTCGGAGATAGGCTAGCCTACATCGAAATGAAGCTGAGCGCTTCGATGCGAGCACCACGAACGGCCCTGGCTCCCAAGTGGGAACCGATCAGGAAGCGAAAATTGCCACGCCGAAAATCAGTGGCGCTGACGTAATCGATGATCGCGAAAAGGCTACCACTCGTAGTGCGGGCAGCGGAAGACCAGTACAAAGCGAAGAGCGAGGCCAGAACAGGAGGGCGAGGGACAGCCCCAAACGCAGCTTCCGGAGACCAGAACTAACGGCTTCAAGTTGCCTCTGTTGAGAATTTTAAGGTGCGTAAACTAGAACCGGTAATAAGAGAGGGAGGTCGAAAGTAGGTGCAAATGAGCGAGTCCAGATCAGAGCTCTTCAGGGGAAGCCGGTCAGCGAAGTGACAGCGAAGGCCAACGAACATCTGTGAGATGCGATGAGGGAGCGGCGCCTGGCAGTGTTAACGGGAGGAGTAATTGACATACTCTATGAAAATAGTCATCATACCGGCATCAGCATCGTCATCTCAACCTCACCTTTTGCCTTATAAAGTGAACCTATGGTGAATCACGAATTACCCAAATCAACAACAATGTGTTTCACAGCACTGCGGGTGACATGCTCTGACAGGAACCGAGCTGATAAGCAACGATAAGGAGATACGAAAAGAGAACAAATTATCTGAAAGAGCAACGATAAGGAGATACGAAAAGAGAACAAATTATCTGAAAGAGGGAAAAGAAGAAGTCGACCTGTGCGGATGTGGAATTCTCGGCTCCCGCTTCTGTACACGTTTTCGCACTGATTTATGTGATTCCTAGCAACGAAATGTGCACTATTCGACGCACTTTCTTCTAAGGAACACGCCGATGTCCGATTTTTCTTCCGGTCAGTGAACTCTTTTCAATTTCCGAGACTTTTTAGTTCAGACCACGCAGCGGCTCAGCTAGCCCTACCCGACTAGGCCTATCGCCGGGGGCGAGGAGCGAGCAGGCCCAGGCCTCGCTCGTACGTGTGCGCGGCAGGATGCCCGCTATGGAGACCGTCGTGGAGGGAGAGGACATCTCCCAAGAAGAAGCGAATCGCCCAGGCTGGACGACGGCTATGGGCAGAAACAAGAAGGCCAAACCGGGACCGACCGTTCCGGACCGAGGCAACGAGGGACGAGCAGAGACGAAGGGCGGCCGCCGCACGGCTGGCTCGCAGAGCGCGATCAAGCGCCTCGTCGCCGCATCGAGGCTCCCCCGGCTACCGAGGGACCACATTCGCATCATAGTGAGGCCGAGAGACTGCCTCGACGTGAAAAAAGTGAGTCAGATTCGCCTGGCGCAAGCGCTAGCAATGGCGGCCTCGCTCCCGCCGAACGAGACCGAGGAAGACATCGTTTGTCCGAACGCAACCCAGAACATTCTCGTCGTGTCCACGCCGACTGAGAAGAACGCCAACGCATACGCCGGAATTCAGAAGCTTCACCTAAGAGAAGGCGCATACAATGTGGCCGCATACATTGCGGCGCCGGACAACACCTGCAAGGGGGTCATCAGAGGAGTGGACCCCGAAATCAACGAGGCCCAGCTTCAGGCCATGATCGTGAACCAAAGAAATCCCAAGGCCTTGGAAGCCAAGCGGATCAAAAACACCTCGACGGTGGTAGTGCTCTTCGACGGCATGAAAGTGCCGAACTATATCATGTGTGGCGTAAGCCTAATACGCTGCACGCTATACAAGCGGCAAAACGACGTGTGCTACGGGTGCGGTGACTTGTGCCACAGAGTCGACGTGTGTCCAAATCCTCACAAGAAGAGGTGCCGCGGCTGCAGAGTCAACGACCCGGCGGAAGACCACCAGTGCTCGCCCAAGTGCGCCCTCTGCGGGGGCCAACACCCGACGGCGGACAACAAGTGCAAGCAACGATACCAAATCCCTTACGTCGTGCGGCGCAGGAGGCGCCGACGCAGAAATGCCAAGAAATCGCGGCTGCAAAACCAGCCGCAACAGGTGGAAGGTAGATCACGCGATTCCAGCGTGGCAAGCGCACCCAGACGGGGACGTTCGACAACGCCGACACTACGACAGCGCAGCCGATCGAGAGGCCGTTCCCTCTCCAGGGTGCGCTCCCGCTCCCAAGTGCGCATTCAAGAGGGGCCGACCTGGGCGGACCGGGCCAGGCCAAAGCCGCAACCGAAATCACAATCAAAGGTAACGCAGGTAGCATTGCCAAAGCATAACAAGGAAGACCCTAGAATAGCTCAGCTAGCGGAAGAAAACGCGCGCCTCAAAGAGGAGATTAAGAAAATGAGGGCGGATTTCGAATCGTTTCGGAAACAAGGTTCCACTTCTCAGCTAGCCGAACAACAGCAGCAGCAGGTGGCGCAAAGTACACCAACCCCGCAAGGGGAGCAGTCGGTCCGCTCGGTCAAACGCAGGGCCCCTCCCCTGACGGAGGAGGGAAACCTGGCGGAACACGAGTCCAGCAGCATCCTATTGGGAATTAAGCAGTCGATTAGCTCTTTGCAGCTAATGGTCCAGCAACTAGCTGAAAGCATAGTAGCGCTCGCGGCAAGAGTGACGCGCATCGAAGCACACATGGCGCCTGCAGGTGCTAAACAAATCCAATGTATCAATCATGGCGAACAACCCAACTAGAGAGCTGGTCGTGTGGCAGTGGAATTGCGCTAGCTTCAAAAAGCGCACGGCTCCGCTGCTACAGTTCGTTGCCTCACAGGCGGACAAACTGCACGTCATAATCTTACAAGAAACTTTGGGTAGCGAGGCGACCTTGCCCGGCTACCGGGTCGCCTCGTCGAAATTCGAACAGGGTAAGCGCGGAGTGGCAACGCTCGTCGCGAACAAATGCTCTTTCCAGGAACGAGATTTCAAATTAGGTAATGCGAAAGCGGAGGTAACCGCGATCGAAATCATACCGAACAGTTGGCTGAAAAACAGCGTATTCGTGGTGAACGTGTACAGTCCACCGTCTGACCGCAGACAATCGTTCTCGTCCATAATAACGAAGGCGGCCTCAATGGCCAGGGGGGCCCCGCTAATTGTGGCAGGAGATTTTAACGCGCCCCACGGAGCCTGGGGTTATGCAAGGCCAATGCCTAAGGGAGAACGGCTATTGGAGGCAGTCACTATGTGCTCGCTAGAGCTGGTGACCGACCCCCGCTATCCTACTCGACTAGGCACGTCGGTGGCGCGGGACACGACGCCCGACCTGACCTTCGTCAAGAACGTGCGAGGGGCCGAGTGGCGCAACCTGCACGAGAACCTCGGCAGCGACCACTGCATACTGGCGGTGACGATCCCCGTCAAGGCGACACCACCGAGACAATTTCAGGTCACCGACTGGGACGCCTTCCGCAATATAAGGAAGGAAGACAAAAGTGAATATGCGGACCTAGACAGCCTTTTTAGAAGGCTCAAAGAGGATGTTAGCACCGTGACGAGGGTTGTCCAAACTGAACTGAACGTGGAAAGGATGGACGCGAGATTGGCACACCTATTAGAGGCAAAGAATTCCATCACGGCCAGGTGGAAAACGCAAAGACTAAATCGCAGACTGCGAAAGAAAGTAGCGGCACTAAACCGGGAAATCGAAGCGCACTCGATCGAGCTTTCCAAGCAACAGTGGAACGAGGTGTGCGCGTCGGTAGACGGACAAATGAGAACCGGGTGCAAATGGAACCTCCTAAAGAAACTGTTAGACGACAAGCAATCCAAAGGCAATCAGAGATTGGCAATTGATAGAATTTTACACAAACAAAAGGAGCAGGGCAAAACGGAGAGCGAGTTCCTAAAGGAGCTGGCGGAGACGTATCTGCCACTGGGCCCGTCAGGCGATGGCGACTATCCACAATACGCCGGCACAGATGTCGAAGAACTCGACGCGCCCTTCACGGAATCGGAAATTTGGGATGCCTTACAAGGCCTCAACGGACGCTCCGCGACGGGCCCTGACGGGGTCTCGAATAAACTGTTAAGAAACCTAGACGGAAAGTCGGTCGAGAAGCTCACCGAAGAAATCAACAGAGCGTGGGAAACGGGACAAGTACCAGAGGTCTGGAAAGAGGCCTCGGTCATACTAATACCGAAACCCGGTAAACCACTTGCGGCGGAGAACATGCGGCCAATATCGCTGACCTCGTGCGTAGGCAAGACGGCGGAACATGCCATACATAACCGAGTATCGCGGTACATAGAGAGAGAGGGCCTCTTCCCACATAACATGGTGGGCTTCAGACCGGGCCTCTCCACACAGGACGTAATGTTACAACTCAAAAAGCACATAATCGACGGCATAACCAGAGACACCAGGGGCATACTGGCCCTGGACCTAACGAAAGCGTTCGACACGGTGAAACACCGATTTCTAATGGAAGCGATCTCGGTGATGGGGCTCGGCCGGAAATTCCACTCTTACATAGGCTCCTTCCTCAGAGACAGGAAAGCCACGATCAAAATAGGACAGGCCACGTCCGATTGGTACACGCTGGGCGCGAGGGGCACCCCACAAGGGTCGGTGCTCTCCCCGCTATTATTCAATCTAGCATTGAAAGGGCTCTCGGACCGGCTGACGAGAGTGACCAACGTCAATCACGCCCTGTACGCAGACGATATTACGGTGTGGTGCCCGGGAGGGTCCGACGCAGAAGTCGAGCGGGCTCTTCAAGAGGCGCTGGACACAACGGAAGATTACCTGAAGGAAACGGGACTCCGTCTGTCACCCAGCAAATCGGAACTGTTGCTCTACAGGCCCTCGAAACAAGGCATGAGGAATTTGACGCCGATCGATCAAATACCAATCAAATTACACACAAGTGACGGCCAGCCGATCCCCAGAGTGGACACTATAAGAATTCTGGGGCTGCCAATTGAGGCTAAAGGCGGTAACACGCAAACGGTCATGAGACTCACGTCCAAAACGGAGAACATACTCCGGCTGATCCTCAGGGTGACCAACCGCAGGGGAGGGCTCAGCGAGAGCAATCTCATCAGACTTTACCACGCCTTCCTCATGAGTCACGTAAATTACGTAGCCTCGGCGCTAAAATGGACCAAGAGAGACGCGGCCAAGATAGACACACTGATGCGCAAGAGCATCAAGAGGGTTCTAGGTCTTCCGATCACTACAAGCACGGAGCGGCTCGATCGGCTAGGGGTCCACAATTCGCTAGCAGAAATCATCGAAGCACAGACCAAGGCACAGGTCGTGCGGCTGTCGACCACCCGGGCCGGCAGACGCATCCTAGAAGAAGCAGGGATAAATGCCGAGGCAGAGTGCAACGCACGCAGCGTCGCGCTCAGCGCGGCGGTCAGGGGCACTTTCAAGGTAGAACCGCTTCCGAGAAACGTCCACCCGCAATTCAACGAGGGGCGCCGAAAGGCGAGGGCCCGAGCACTGTTGAAATCGACCGCCAGCTGTCCGGGACTGGTGGCATTTGTGGACGCGGCCCAGTACGGGCGCAGCGACCGGTACGCGGCCGTCTCGATACGCTGGGATGGTACGATCATTAACGCAGCATCGGTCAAGGGGGTAATGTCCGAGGTGGCCGAACAGGTGGCAATAGCCATGGCAATGAGGGACCCCAAACGTCCTTACGTATACACATATTCGCGATCGGCGGCCAGAGCGTTCGCCTCGGGCTCGATATCGCGGAAAGCGGCGGCCGTCCTCGGCAGTGAGGGAGCCGCGGGTCATCACATCCTCAAATGGTTTCCAGCCCACATGGGGGCCGACGTGCACCCCGACTTTCTCAACGCCAACGAGCTGGCACACGGACGCGCGCGAGGACTCACGCACCGCGGCGATCGTGGCGAGCGAACTGGCGGGGAGGGAGGGGAGCACCGAGACCCGCTGCTCACCTTCAACGAAATAACAACACATTATCAGCTGTCGAGGAGGACCTTCCCACTCCCCCACGCTAAACTTACTAGACCACAGTCATCTATATTCAGAATGCTGCAAACAAGGTCGTTCCCCTCGAGAGGCAGAATGAGCCTTTATTCACCGGACGTAGAGCCGCAATGTCCTGATTGCGGCGTATCGTACTGCTCGCTATCGAACATGCTTTGGCAATGCTCCGCGTTAAGCGGCACCGTGTTCAGCGCAGAAGAAGATTGGATGGACGCCCTGCGAAGCGACGACCACCAGACCCAGCTCCGGGCCGTCCAGAGGGCTCACGAAAGGGCGGAGCCTCACGGGCTTCCCGTCCCAACGTGGGTGCGGCCCGCGACCCCTGCCGACCACTAAACCAAGAGTGGGTGGGAAGGGGTTCCTCAGGACCCAATAAAGTTCTTTCCTCCTCCTCCTCCTCTGAAAGAGAGACGCCGGCCCTATCTATTACGCGCTGGCCTCCCATCTGCACAAGAGCAGGAGGATAGAGGAGAAAGAATTGTAACGAGCCACGCACTAAGGGAATCGCCGGAAGCGAAGCTATCTATACTATTTGCTTTGATTAACGATGATTAGAGGAGATGCCGGTGGCGAATGTTTAACCTCTTCACAGTTTAGTGCAATACGAGAGACCAGGCGCCAGAGAGAGAGAGAGAGGGAGAGAGAGACAGAGACCTTATTGTAGGAAAGGCAGAGAGGTGCACCTAGGATATGACATTCTTCCCTGCTAGCTCTACAGGAGCAGGAACAAAGAGGACAAAAGTGTGGTCAAAGATGGCGATAAGGATATTTATTTATTTATTTATTTAATTGTTTATTTATTTATTTATTTATTTATTTATTTATTTATTTATTTATTTATTTATTTATTTATTATTACCCTCAGGGCTTACAAGAAGCATTATAGAGGGGAGGGGCTTTAGTATATCAGTACATTTAAATAAATACAAGGAGAAGTGAAGAACAATTATACCGCAAAGAAAATACAGCAACAACAGGTAAATGAGCACAAAAGTAACGAAGCAAGAATAAACGCTTAAAAATCAAGTAACAAGAATAGAAAAACAAATAAACGGGATAATAGCAATGAAAGAAAACGAAAGGAATAGGTGACAACGCGGTAGTGACGCAGGCAGGTGGTTCCACTCAAGACATGTTCTCGGCAAGAACGAGTATGAGTAGGCAACTGTGCGCTGCGCAGGTGCATGAACTTTGAAGCGATGATCGATACGTGCAGAGACATAACATGCTGGTGTAATGTACCGGGACTTGAGCTTGTGGATATGATAGTAGATGTTGTGAAAGAGGGAGAGACGAGATAATTTTCTTCGGGAAGAGAGAAGGGGAACGCCAAGAGCAAGTTTCATGTTATACCCCTGTCAAGCGGGCAAGTTAAGTGCACTTACGGAGAGTGCACTCGGTTTTAAGTGCACTTTCCCAAATCTTAACGTCGCAGCGGAGTGTACTCTCAGATGAGTGCACTCAAGTCGGAGTACGTTCACGGAACGCACTTTGCTGGCCGAGTGCATAGCCTCGCCGCCAACGGTTTGAAGGAGTGCCTAGCCTCGCCACCAACGCTTTCAACGACGCAAAATGTAATGCATAGAAAAAGGACACAAAAGTTCATTTCAGTTATTGAACAGCTTTTAACAATATAATTTGTGTTTAGCGAGAAGCGAAACAGCACAATAAGGAAACGAATTTATCATGTACGCAACTAACGGCGCCAGAATGATGCGGCACTGCGGCGCCGCCATGTTCATTCAGTTCGTGTTTATTTTGGTGTGAAAGCGTGCTGACCACGCTAGTCGTGCTTTGAGCCGTGTGCGTGGCATTTTGCAGTGTAGCTAAATATCGAACTAGCCATCTTTGCTCATATATACTCGCTCATATTCTGTTCTAGCAGGATCATGAGCAGGATCAACTGCCGCACGCCGCCGTGTTGTTTTGGATTGGCTAGGCATTCGTCTTGGCCAGCATTGACTTGCAACACACTTATAATAAAAACATCTTCGTTTTTTGTTGAGACAAATAGATGAAGTTTGTTTTTATATATAATTCTACTTAAAACAATCGCTTTTTAGCAGCTTTCTCTTGTTAATTTACATATTTAAGAACGCACTCTTAGTCTGTCGCCATTTTTTTTTTACTGCGAGTGCACTCAGTTTTCCGTTAAGAAGCGCGTTGCCTAAAGTGTGACTCAAGGTCCCGAAGTGCACTCCCCGTAAGTGCACTTAACTTGCCCGCTTGACAGGGGTATTAGTAACGCTAGAAGTACGGTGATAATTGTTAAGAATGAAACAGACCGATCGATTTTGCATACTTTTAAGGATATTTATTAGAGTAGCATGCCCAGGGCCCCATATCGAGCATGCGTATTCGAGGTTAGGTCGGACATAAGTGACGTAGAGTTGTTTTAGTTTCGGTGGAGCTAAAGAAAAGTTACGTCTGAGAATCGCCAAGCATGCGGTTAGCTTTCGATGTGATGTATTCGATGTGTCTTTTCCATGAAAAATTGTTAGCAATATGCCCACCGAGATATTTGTAAAAAAGTACCGGGTCAAGGGGAGTATCATTAGGTATGTAGACGGGGCAAGCTGACTGGTTACGTGAAATTCCGATTGTTTTGCATTTAGAAGTGTTTAGTTGCATTAGCCAAAGCTTGCACCATGCTGTGTTATTGAGATCATCCTGGAGTGTTAAAGTATCGTTAGTGCTTTCAATCTTCCGGTATATAACACAGTCGTCAGCAAATAGACAAATGGAACTTGCAATTTCGTTAGGAAGATCATTGATATAAATTAAGAAAACTAAGGGTGCTAAAACAGAGCCTTGAGGTACCCCTGAACCGACCGGAACTACAGGAGAATCATTAGCATTAATGCTTACATATTGTGTACGGTTAGAAAGAAACTCTCGAATCCAGTTGAAGACCATGGGATCAATATTTAGCTGGCCGAGTTTTAGTAGGAGTAAGGGGTGGTTAACTCTGTCGAAGGCTTTTGCAAAATCTAAACATATACAGTCTACTATAAAGCCAGCGTCTAGAAAAGTATGGAGATCGCTACAAAATGTTAATAACTGCGTTTCCCATGAGAAGGACTTACGGTACCCATGTTGACTGTTATGAAAAAACCGGTTTGATTCCAAAAAGTTGACAAGATGACAGAAATTATGTGTTAGAATATTTTACATGGTACTGATGTCAAGGAAATAGGTCTGTAGTTGTATAGGTTATGGGTGTCGCCGGACTTGTGAAGTGTAATCACCTTTCCTTTTTTCTAGTCTCTGGCCAAGGAGCTATTGTTCAGAGATTATGTAAAAAACAAGTTTATTATAGTGGAACTATATTCGGTAGTACCCTACAAGAATTTGGCCGTAATGCTATCAATACCGCACGAAGAGGAACTGTTTAGATTGTTAATAATAGAGCAGATACCAGATGAGTCGAGTAATATCGGTTCCATTGGAAAGAAACTAGGTGCTATGAACAGGGGCGTAGCCAGGGGGGGGGGGGGGGCTTATGGGGCTTCAGCCCACCCACCGAAATTTTTTCGTGCTGTCATGCGCCGCCGACCAAAACAACTCCCGGCGCCGGAATCATGCTCGATTTTGTCCAGAATGTCCTTAATTCACGCTCGAAAAGACATTTTAGCGCAAACATTGCGAAATCGGGCTGGATTTCGTAGAAACGACCATGCATCGGGAGTCACATATCATAACGCAAGGAGCCCCACCGAGCACAAAATTTCAAGGGCGTTTTGATGGCGAACGGGCTCGTCTCGGCATCTCGCAGAGGCCGCGGAATCTACGGAGCGCTTGGATTTCAATTCTGAAACTTTGTGGGTATAAAGTTCTCATAACATTTTGATGCGAAAGGTGCGTTGACATTTCCAAAGTCGTGCTTTAGATTTTCAATTCCGAAACTTTGTGGGTTTAATGCTGTTGTAAACATTTGACGCCAAAGGTGCATCGACTTTTCTAAAGCCGTACATCGGGCCTTACAACGAGACGAGCCAAATCAACATACTATCAGACAAGTTGACAAAGCACGCAGCGAGGTCCGATGAGACAAAGCGTTGTGGTGGTTCATTTGTGCCGTCAGGTCACAGAAAAGAATATGAATTTTTTTTTTCACCTGCGCCAAAGCATCCATGTCAAGACACTAAAGCCACCATTGTAACTGAGTTCTTATTTATTTTTCTACCTAGAATTTTATTCGCGACGATACATTGAGCCTCTTTATTTATGTATTTATTTATTTATTTATTTGTTCTCGCAACCCGCGGGCTGCCGATCCAGCCAGAGCGCATGCGTTTTTCTCGTGCTGCATCGACAACCGCGCGGCGCACTTGGATGCGCGTTCGTTTTTGTCTGGCCGACTGCATTTTCGCCTGGCAGAGTTTTGGGCGCTTTCTGGCTAGCAGATGAGAAAAATGCACAGTCGCTCGCCGCCAGCACTGCGGGGACTCGACGGATTGCAACGCATTCGCTTGAGCACAACCTATCCGTAAAATTTTGTCTCGCCGGTGTAGGATACCGAGCAGTATGCGTATGGTTTTCTGTGGACCAAGCGTCACACGTTTTCTTCGATATTCCTTCGGTAGCCACACTAGGTGCCCAAAGTAGACATTCGATTGTAGCCCCAACATGCTTTCCTTTGCGTTATTCTATTTCGCTGCCCCCCGCCCCACAAAAGAAAAAAAGAAGACATTGTTGCGGCGCAGCGAATTGTCGCATGGTGAAAGTTCGATTTTGTTACTTCTTTTGCGGAAAGTAATGGGCCACGGGACGCTTCAGTTGCCGGATACTATTATATTATTGCAAAAGTAGCTATATGAAGAATCCAGGCACTATCCGGCCGTTGCCCTCATGTTCCGTTTAAATAAAGGCCAAGGGCGATAACATCGTGACCGCGCGCCGCATGCTCTATGTGCGAGTGAAAGCGCGGGGGGGGAAGGGGGAGGGGGTGAGCCGACGATAGTGGCTGTCTTGTGTGCGCAAGGGAGAAAAGCTGGGACGAAGCGCGCCGCCTTCCGTCGCACGCGATACATTTTGGGAGTGCAGGGAGGGCGGGGGGTGCTGTGATCTGTGAATCTGTGGTTGCGCAACCTGTTTATTTGCCTTGTTTGACGCATTATATATAGTGACTTTTTCTTAGGTACGTAGCTTTATTGGAGACTTATACGTATA
The DNA here is from genome assembly GCF_023375885.2 of Dermacentor andersoni. Lineage (NCBI taxonomy): Eukaryota > Metazoa > Arthropoda > Arachnida > Ixodida > Ixodidae > Dermacentor > Dermacentor andersoni. The sequence goes on along the minus strand of NC_092816.1, from coordinate 155,019,561 downwards.
TTTAACATCTTGTTGCGAGGTTTTATGTATATGCGCAGTGAACTTTGTTTCCAGTGACGATTTTTTGCCCTGTATCAAGCTGTATCTTCACATTTGTATATTCCATTCTATCTTCGCATTTCTAGTGTACCAAGGCGAATCAAATGAAAGTGAGACAACCCGCCCCGCGCAATAATGGTTCGGTTCATTATTTTCGAGGCATGCGCGTAGCACATGTGCATCTCATTTACAAGTGACGTGCAGAGGTGAGGTTAAATGTTTCTTAATGCTCCCATACACTGGGTTGAACATGGTTGCGTGACATAATGGACACTCCAAAAGTTGAACAGATTGGTGTCATGAGGTTTTTGACAAATGAAGATGTTTCCCAAAAAGAAATTATTCGCCGTATGGCTGCCGTATGCGTTGAACATTGCGTTTCATTGGCCACTGTGAAGCGTTGTAGCAAACTGTTCAAAGAAGGACATGAAAGTTACAACGACGATCCATGGCCGGGACAAAGCCACCGTGCAATCCCCCCCAACACAATCGAAAAGGCCGTGGTTGCTCAGTGGCTATAGGTGTTGGGCTGCTGAGAACGAGGCCGCGGGATCGAATCCCGGTCACGGCGGCTGCATTTCGGTGGAGGCGAAATGCGAAAGCACCCGTGTACTTAGATTTAAGTGCACGTCAAAAAACCCCAGATAAGTGTGACGACTTTTTGTCTGCAATGGTGACCGGGAATGACTCATGGTGCCGCTACTAGTAGCCTGAAACACTACGGCAAAGCTTACAGTGGAAACAATTGAATTCACCACTCCCAAGGAAACCAAAGGCCGTCATTTCTGCCGAAAAAGTGTTGACTTCTTTTTAGATCGTTAGGGGCCATTATTGATCGAATTTTCTAAACCATGGAGAGACTCTAAATCGTTTCAGATATTGTGAAAGGTCGGATCGGCTGCGTGTCGCAATCAAGAACAAACGACGTGGAAAATTGAGCATTGGGAACATCTTGCTTCACGGCATTGCCCGTTCCCACGTCGCTGTTGTGGTTAATACAAAACTGGCAAAGTTCAAGTGGGAAACGCTGCAACATCCCTCATGCAGCCCAGACCTGTTCCCTTGCGTCTTCCACATTTGATAAAATTTGAAAAAAAAACTGCTCAAGGGAACCAGATTCGTGTCGGAAGATGACGTGTAGTCAGTTACAGATTTTTGAGGCAGCAACCCAAGGAATTTTATGAGACGGAAATTACGCGACTCGTTAGTAGGACAAGTGTCTAAATAATCATGGTGACTACTTTTAAATAAAGTACTCCGTTTGTCATATATTCGCATTGGCTCACTTTCATTTGACTCGCCCTCGTATGTTTTGCAGAACTCCTGCTTTTTATATGTGCTCTCTGTGGCAACTATAATTTCGGAGCAATTACTCGCAGTACACGACCGGTGACAGCTGCTCCTGCGCAATACTTTCTAACAAAGGACAGCGTCATTGAGATTTTTTGCTGGTCGTTGCATATGTACGAAAATGTAAACAACGTTGTTGAATCAATGATATATATATATATATATATATATATATATATATATATATATATATATATATATATATATATATATATATATATATATATATATATTGATCCCTCGACTAATTCTATAATGAGGAGGCCGAGCTGCAAAGTGAGCCCCCCCCCCCCCCCCCCCCCCCCGAACGAAATTTCTGGCTACGGCACTGGCTATGAATAGTGGAGAGCTGCCAGAGTGAGTGGGGCAAAATGAATGGGTGAAAGCGATGTTAAGTGTAGATGAGCAATAACGGCTTGGGATTATCTCACCTAATTCATTAGTAAGAGTTATACCTTGACTATCGCGGCTTTTCACGAAGTTTCAAAAGCGTCTCGGATTCGTTCTGAGTAACGATGGAAGCGTGGTGTTATAGAAATTAAATTTAGTTTCTTTTAAAGCATTGGAGTAGACTTTTGCTGCAACGGCATCAGCGCACCACTTGTCAGTAGTTGACGATTGTTTTGCAGCAAGGAAAAGTCTGCCTTTTTTGTTAGATAGTCAGTTAAGGTGTCTGGTGTACCACGGCGCGTTAGATGATTGATAAACCTTTCTTAAGGGAATATATTTGTCTATTAGATGCATTGCTTTACCTTAAAATGCCCACAATTCATCGACTGATGCGTCGGTGTAAGGCGTATAAAAACTGTTGAGGAAGGAAGAAAGATCGGTGTTAATAGCGTCAAAGTTAGCTTTATCATAATCTCTGATAAGTTTAAAGCGCTTGCCGGTATTCCCTTGATGGTCCGTAATCGGTATCACGTCAAGCCTGTTCCCAGGAACATGCATCCGGAGCGAAATGTTGGTAGAAGAAAGGCCAGGGGAGCATGCCTGCTGAGACTCATTCGTGATGAGAATCAGAAGGTTGGCTTCGTCGATGCTTCTTTTAACGAGGAGAGAAAGGTGTTTACCGTAGTTGTCGTGGACAATGAGGGCAGTGTCGTCAACGCTGCTACCGTTCGGACTGATAGGCCAGATGTCGCGGAGCGAGCGGCTATTGCCCTCGCCATGGTTGACAGGCGCAGGCCTTTTGTATATAGCGATTCAAAGTCGGCCGTTAGGGCCTTCGAGAAGGGCTCGGTGGCTAAGGTTGCTTTTAAAATTATGCAGACATGTGAGATCTCTCAACACTACTTATGTTGGTTCTCTGCTCACCTTGGGATGATCGAGGGAGCCCCTCCGAATCTCAATGAGTCCGCTCATGAGGCAGAGCGAGATCTTACCCTCCGCTCTTTCCCGCGCAACGGCGTGGCGGTACTCCCCGAGAATAGAGACTCCCCTTCCACATACAATGAAATCACGAAGTATTACCTTCTTAATCGCAGGGTTTACAGTTTGCCGCATCCAAAACTAAACAGGGCTCAGGCACTTACATTACGCTTACTACAGACTGGTACTTATCCATGCCCACAGAGACTGAACATGTTTTATTAAGTGGACATAAATGAGACCATTGGACTGATGGAAAATTAAAATCACATAGAAGAAAAACTGGTATACCGGGAAATCTGACTGAAATCTGGCTTAGGCAATCATGAATTGCCTAGCAAAAAGAGCTGTTGGATTTAGGCGGGCGGTAACAAATTCCAAAAACCATCTTTCTAAAAACAATGGGTATACAACACCACACTATATCTAAATTACATGGAATGTTCAAAAGAGTACATTCAAAGCATTCATTCATGGCAATGAGGACACCGCCACCCGTTCTCTCAGCGAGGTCACGACGATATACGGTGAATCTTTTCTCGCAGTGAAAAAGTTCACGGGTTGAAATTTCGTCAGATAGCCAAGTTTCAGTCAGCAATATTATATCAGCGCCTGTATCATTAATTAAGGCGCTTAGATTGTCTCTTTTCGCGATAAGACTGCGAATATTTGTAGAAAGCACGGAAAGCACTGACGGGTTGCCACCACCCCTCGCACTGTCCTAGCTAGCGGCAGAGTAGGTACGGCCTGAGTGGGTCGCCCTCGGGGAATGGGCATCGGTACTTGGCGAAGTGGTGTCGGAGTGAAAGGAAGTTGTTTCGCAGACGGAATTCTCGGAAGCATCATACTTGTAACCCTTTTTGTTTGCATATAGCCTTTTGTACCGCAGTTTGAAGGGCGTTTTTAGACCACATAGGACGGGATGCGCATGTCCAATAACCAAGTAACAATGGTTTCCTCAATTTCTCGAGCATTGATACACGTTTAGTCTCGAGAGCTAACAAAGGTTAGTAAGTGACCAAGCTCCTCGGTAGAGAGGCTCGCTAGTTTCCCTGATCATTGCCTTTTCGACGTAAACGGTCAGGTACCGTTAACTCTCAGTGGATTTCACCTGAGTCGTTCAGATAACAGATGGGGGCAGGCTGAGCTCGGTTTCGGAGGAAAGTGACGACGATCGGTATCCACATTCCCGCAGAATCTGTGTTCCTTTTAGAATACTATGGTCTGATTTAAGGAAGAAACACGAGGTAGATGGGGACTATTCGTTGGGCCTCCTTACAGGCATAAATCTTTCTATCTAATCACTTACGTGTGGATATTTTTTCCGGTTATGAACAAAATTCGACGTAGACTTTCGTAATCATGTAATGTTGTAGAACCAATTGTAGTTTTGGATGTTTTACTGCTACATACTTCCGCTGAGCAGGCGCGTATAGAAAAAACAAGACTGCAATCATTTCGAGGGCATTCCTTCAACGGATTCAAAGGTGCTTAAGGATCCGCAGTAGATGATGATATATTCAGCTTTTTATAAACCCAATGTTTACACCAGTTTCAGAACTGCGCTGCAAATATCTGTAAAAAAATGTAGCCGCCTACCTGAGAGTAAAGCAGTCATTTCGTGTGGCATAATTTAACAGAGCACAAAATTAAAAAAATATACACAGTTCCGAGACATATTATAGAGCAGGAGCGCCCTAAGCAGGCGCTCAAGCACATTCGTAATTGGACAGAACTAAGCTTATTCTTTAAGAAAATGGTAGGCCATCAATAAATAGTGTTCCTCACATCTAGAGTTTGTCGGGCGCCCTTCTGGTATAGTTTATAGGAAACTCAACGCACGTGTCACACGACAAACTTCAAGTCACAGTGAAATAAAAGCTAAACACAGCTGTTCAATTTCGCTAGCACTAAAACCGAAGAGTCACTTCACCAAGTACTTTCTAAAAAGCCTTCCCTATTGTTACACAACCGAATGTTTGCCCTAATCGTTATCAGTGAGGTCTGTCTCAAATCGATGTGGTGTAATCGATATCACGTGGCTTCGCAAGAACAGCCAGCGCGGCATTAAGACTCGGCACAGGTCATTCGGTCACAGCACTTGCAGACCGCGAGCGCGACTTCTTTCTGGTACCCGCATTTTGCGACAAGGATGCCTTGCGAGCCTCTCTCCGCTCCTCGGGTTTCCTCGGCACCTCGAGGAGACGGTGCTGCCGCCTTCGCTTCAGGAACACTTCGGGCAGCCACCGCACCACGGCAAGGCACACGAACATCATCGCCGCCGCGGCACCGTCGACGGCGAGCACGCCTCGATGACTGCTCGCCGCCGTCGAGGCCACCGCGAGAAGGGCGCCGAGCCTGTCGAAGGAATACGACACGCAGAGGCCGGTGGCGCGAAGCGCGGTCGGGAATACCTCAGTCGTGTAGCCGTAGGTGACGCTCATTGCGGCCGCGCACCCGCATGCCACCAGGACGCCGCACAGCGACACCAGCATGGCATTCTGGTGGAAAACTGCCACCACGTGCACGGGCGTGCACAGGCAAAGCAGACCGAGGAACAAAGTCAGCGTACCGCGGTAGCCCCACCCGACCACGGTCCGGGCGGCACGCACGTAGAAGACGAACTGTAGCAGAAGGTGCGCCGCCTGCACCCACGGCGTCCTGGGCGCGAGTGAACGCAGCTCGATCGCGTAGTAGCCGAAGTTCAGGGTGAACCAGCACGCGGACACGGGCACGATGTGTTCCTGCTGCACGACGGCGCCACAGCTGACGCTTTCCTTGGGAACGTTGCCAATGGTGGACTCGCTCACTTTCTGGTGTCTCTTGATCTGTTGTTTGAGGGCGGTGAACGTGGTCCTCGCCGTGCCTTCGTCCTGGCCGTTGCACTTGGCTGCCGCCAGGAGCACGCGCTCGGCATCGCGCAACCTGCAGGTGGCCAGGAGCCAGCTGGGCGATTCATCCAGAAGCAGGCAACAGGCGGCCAGAGCCACCGTTGGGACCACGATGATAACCTGGGACAGCATCCAGCGTGGCTCGAACAGTGCAACGAGTGCCAGGAAAGGTGGGCACATGATGGCCGCCAGTCCGGTGGCCCACACGCTGTACGCGGCTCGCCGCTCGTCCCCGGTCACTTCGTAGAGCAGCGTGAATAGTATGAGCGTGGACGAGCTACAGGCGGCGCACTCGAAGAATCGGGCGAGCAGGAAGAGCACCAAGGTGTCAGCCATGGCCGTGCAAAGGGTGGCCAGCTGCAGGGCGCTCACTGTGGCCATGATGACCGGTTTGCGGCCCCACCTGTCCGAGAGCACGCCGGCTAAGGGGGCAAAGGGCATCGCACCCATCATATAGACAAGCGAGGAGCACTGGTAGAGCCAGCGGCGCCCGCACACCAGGTCGTAGTTGCTGACGATGCTGTCCTCGGTGCTCCCGATGTCGTATTCCCAATTGTGGCAGTTGACTACGCGGCGCTCCTCTTCCAATCCGATCTGCATTGGATACATGCAGAGCGCGGTTTCGGAATACGTCAGTTTAACTCGTCGAAAATCTCTCTACATACGCGAATCAAGTTGCATGCGAGCATTGCTCACTCATTGCATCGTTACTCGAGGTGGCCGCATCTTCCTACGCTCGGTGAAATGTGCACCAAGCAGGCGCAGTTCACGAAGACGCGACACAGCCTAGGGACAAAGGAAATCTGCACTTCTTACTTTGCTGGACTAAGGGTTCCGGATGATCTAAATTAATTGTGACTACTCCGCCTACGCCCTGATATATACGTATCAGCAGTTTCTAATTCAGAATAGCAATCATGAAGTTCGGCTTGGTCGCAACCGTATTGCGTTACTGCAACTACTTTCAATCCTAATCCTTAACTGAAAGTATCTAAGAACTACGCAGAAGCCTAAATGCATTATTATATTATTAGAGGGAAAACAGCAAGAGGACTACATTTGGAGAGATACTATACGCACGGTAGAAGCTGCAGACAATATTGCTAATCGACCGACGATACTCGGAGGCTATACATGACATCAGTAGCTCAACATCTTTGTCAAACATCGCCCTAACAGTCATGCAACGATAATTTTTCAATAAGCCTGGTAGCTCAACGTGGCCGAAAGCTCATTTGGTCCTTCCATAGAACTTCCGCTTGAGCATAGCTTGCCGGTTCACTATATTGTTACGCGAGAAGACGCAGACGCGACTCTACATGCAAGTAGATTCACAGATCTATACGCTACTGTTTGGCAAAAAGGCAACAGCGCGCGCTAACCGCTAATCGTCGTCGTCGTCTGCGCACCACGGACCTTTGACGTCTTTGGACATCAGGAATACTGGCCTGTAGCAATAGGAACGGCTTTTGAGTGTGATAAATTTTCGAAGCTATTTGTGATAGGCCTGTTTCCTTGGAAGTCGCTGCACGGTGGCGGTGAAGCCGGTAGTGCAGCACCACGGCGCGGTGACGCAGCTTCATTTCGCATGCACAGTTCTCGCGCGACGCCTGCTGCTGCGATGAATGTTGCTTCGCGAGAAGCGCGCACCAGCGGTGCCGTTCGCCGCTCTCCACCAGTGGTGCTGGAACTACACCCTTAGCTGGGTAACCCTTAGTATAGGTGCACAAATTCGCATTTATAAGGTACATTGTAACTAATATATTATAAGTTACATTGTAACTAATACAAAATATAAGGTACATTGTAACCAATATAAAATAAAAGTTACATCGTTACCCTTGAAAAATATGCACCTTTAGAGGTTACGCTGTACACACTTAGCTGGGTAACCCTTAGTATAGGTGCACAAATTCGCATTTATAAGGTACATTGTAACTAATATATTATAAGTTACATTGTAACTAATACAAAATATAAGGTACGTTGTAACCATTATATTACAAGGTACATTGTAACCAATATAAAATAAAAGGTACATTGTTGCCCTTGAAAAATATGCAGCTTTAGAGGTTACGCTGTAGTCCTTTATTTTCTTAAAGCAAATGTAACCTCTAAAGATGTGTTAAATTTAGGGGTTACTTCAGTAACTTATACGGATATTTTCTTCTTGATTGCATTCTATTTTTACAGCCAAACTAGAAAATTTGCACTGTTCCACTACAAGATATTGCCATATCGAATTGGGGCGATATTGTCATGCCTGCCAGCTGGCTATGTTCTCACCTCAGATTATAGTTATGCTGGTGTTTAAACTGTGGGACTACAAAAGAAGAGACTTTCACTGTCAATGCATTTCATTAAAGCTTTAAAGAGAGCATGTAATTTGCTCGGGTTGGTATCGACCCAAACATTTTTCTTTCAGTCCCTTAATTCAAACTTCTACATGACAATCTGTGGCGAGGAGAAATCAGAGGCAACTGACAGGCATCGCAATGTTGGCCCCATTCGAGATGCAGAACATGTTCGATCATGACGCCATGGTAGATTTTATAGATTAGCTATAACAATACAGCGCAATCACAATAAAGACATCTGAATAAATAGCCGAAGTAACCCCTAAATTTAACATAGCCTTTGGGGATCAGTTCCTGCTTGACTGCCAATATAACTTAGCTGTAAGTTTCTAACATATACTGCCTCTGAGTTAATGTCCCTCTAAAATATGTGGAAGCCAAAAATACCTTCAGTTCCTAGAGTTTTACATACTTGTGCAGAAAAGCCACTATTTATTAAAAATCCATCTTCCAAAGGCACAAAATTACTTGAAGTACACTCAATGAAGAAAAACACTTGGGGAAGCGACATATGCATGAGTATTGTAGATTGGCCATAATAATTAAGTTCAGGTGAGCAAAAGCATACTGCAAAGCGCTGCTGGCAATAATATTGTGACAATGAGTTGTTTTAATGTAGCTGAAGGCAATGTCATTATTTCACTTCCTAATTATGCACCTAGCCTTTGTAATAAGCTGTTCCGTTTAATATTCTGTGAATGTTCTCGAAAAATAAGTTGGAGTACTCTCTCAGGTACGAAATTCTTTATTACAAGTTTATTGTTCAACAAGGTCTGATACAAAGATACCATCCATGAGACCTCCCATATACAGTCATTGAAGCACAACTGTGTGAAATGACAAACATCAGAATTGATGCTATTTAATAACTGCAATACTAGATTTCTGCACAGGCACAGAGATATATACCGATCTGCTCATTGAGCAAAGGGCAAATAGAGTGCATTACATTTTGCAAAACAACCATCTACGTGGGTGAGTTAAATGCTTAAGCTATGTTTATAAGAAATTCTGAGGCCTATGAATACACAAATGAAATAAAATTAACCAGCCTTCACCACAAGGGAGAGGAACAAATGACTAGAGCAAGTAAATGCACTGCTTGTGACTAGAAGTAAACAATGTATGACGTGAAAAAAACAGCTGCTTATGGTGTAAGCCTCTCCCACCTTTGGAGCTAACCAACCGCATTGAAGTAAATCGCACACTATGTTTTTTTTTTTTTCTTTCACTTCAGAGTGAAAAACATGGAAAGCAGCGCGAACAGCACTACTCCCTAGATTGCATTTTTACTGCTTAGGAGCGCAAAGAGACGTTTCAGACGGGTAGAAAGCAGTCCTTTCACTAGCTTGTCTCCTGGCAGCACAATCTTTTTGCACGAGAGCAAGCATTTGGTAAAATGCAAATGGATATTCTAGGTTCTTAACATAATATGCCAAAAGGCAAAAAATAAGTGCCCGTTGTATTTCAGACGTGGAGACAGTGATGACTTCGGCTTGGCTGCCAGCAAAAATACATATCTTGTCAGGAGCGCTGTAAATGTGAGGTGCTGTTACTTGGAGCTCATCAGCTGGCAATGCCATCTATGAAAAGAAATTAAAGATGACATAAACCACTGCCCGAAATTTATTTATGTAGTTTAGAGCACGGCATGCATGTCGCATTTTCCCACATAATAAAACAAAGAGATGTACGAACAAGGGCAAAAGGAGAGAAGTCAGCTAGGAAAGCTGGCACTAGTAAACCGGGCAGGTGTGTTACTCACAGTCAACATGGATTGACTGTGCCTTAGTAGTTTGGATTTCCTAACTCACTGAAAACAACTAACGCTCAAAACTCGCATCTCTAGCCTAGTGTAGGTTGAGCCAGTTCCCCCTGCGTTGTTTTCTTTATTGTTCGCATCTCTTACCAAAGTTTTTCGTGGAAGAAATATCTCCACAAAAAGAATGAATAAATTGCCCTCCTATCTGTTTAAAAAATTTTATTCAGACCAGGATATAAGCAGAACTTATTTATCGTCTGACATCTGTAGCCCATTATATTAATGCTCGTAAATGAAAGGCAAGAAGAGGTCGCACAACAAGCAAGACAATGCACAAGATCTTCTCCCACGGCATAGATGTAAACCACATATCGGCACCATCAATGGCATATTAACCAATATATATATATATATATATATATATCGGGCTGGTACTGGTAGTATAAAAAAGAAAAAAGATGGTACGCCACACACTGTTATTGCACAGTACATTTTCCGAACGTTTCGCTTGGACAAAGGCTAGTCCACCAGTCAAAATGTACGTCGCACTTTTTTTTTCTTTATACGCACTCATGTTCACTATACTGACGTCACTACATATAAACGATCTGTCCAGACCAACATTACTTGCAAGAAAACCTAAGCAACAACTATTACTATTAGAGCCAATTAGATCAATTTCATTTTATACACATTAGGACACATGATTGTATATGAAAGCTGATGAGAATCGTCGTAAAAAAGCAGGGCTGTTCAAGCAGCAGTACTTTCATATAGAATTCAAATATAATAGAAAGATGAGCCCTGAATATAGAATCAAATCTATTATATATGCATGAACTAAAGTACAGTGCGTAAATTGAGATTTTCTGTCATTTGGTTTCAAAGTTGTTGCAGTTGTCAGGATGACAAGCAACTTCAGAGAGAGGCACTAACTCAAATTCCTTTCATTTCTCAGGACACCTGCACTGTACCAGCATACCTCAGCTTATTCTGGAATATTGTGGTCACTTTGGTCTACATCTGCATTCTTTTCAGCAAAGATGCATCCCAACGACACTACACTAGCGGTAAATATCCCTGAACGGCAAACCGGCCTCCAATGACGTAGAACGTCTACCGCGCGAGAGGTGTCTAATGTAGACGGAAATTCGGCCGGCGCACCGCCCGCCACCAAAGCCACCTTGCCGCCTCACGTCCGACGGGCCAATCGACGACCGCGAAGCTGCGCGCCTCCGCCACCGGCAACGCAAACATCGGCTGCAGCTTCTGTTCCACGCAAATCCCCGCAAAATAATTTCCACTACATAAAGTGATGCGTACATTGTACATGTTACGCAAAACAATATCCACTGTCAAACGTTAAACACGAACGAGAGCACGGATACCTATCCAGCTCCGCTGCACTGCATGGCTCCCGACGGCAGACGACGGGCGCGGCTGTGCTCGCATCACTGCCAACGGCGCCGCTAATATTAGCGTATTTTCTGCATTGTGTATAATCATTGCGAAGAGCGACAGCAACGGAATGAAATATTGCGGCTTGTGAGCGTCGGTGATTCATTCCGAAGCGCCATAAGCCTTCGCTTCGACGTGAACCGGAAAAGGCCTAGCGACGATATCGGCGCCGCCGGTATCGATGAGGGGCGGTAAGGCTGCCGACGTTGCCAGAACGACCACTCCTCGGTCGCTACTTCGCTGTACGGATGCGACACGAATGGGTCCCGGCAACAACATATTATCACATCCTATCTACGGCAAGTAAATCTCGCCGTTCGCGAGGAAAGCCGCCGTCGAACGACGGCCCGCGAACGGCGCGCGGCGGCCTGCCGTGCCGGTAACGTGGACGTGTGTCGTTTTTGAGCGTGGAAGAAACACGGATGCATTTCCGCGCATATCGCTGCTTACCCTTTTGCTTTCTCTCTCTCTTTTTTTTCTGCACTTCCCTGACCTATAATGAAAGAAAAGCTGCAGCCTAGCTATATGCTGAATACAGACAAACCAGTACAATGCAAGTACACTTACCAAGTTCGTCTATTTTCCCATGCGATCCGGGGCTGCCGTCGCAGTAGTCACAGCGAAGGTTCGCCGAAATGAGGACACTGAAGCGCTCACAGTCACAAAATGGCTCTTTGCAGCGGCCGCGCATTATCCCAAACAAGTCTCTGTTCGTCACTGCCATTGCCACTGACTAAATTGGCGCCGAGACTATACGCGGCGTGCACGCCGATGGCCGCGCCACTGGTGGCGGCCTTGCGCAGAACGCATGGGAGAGGAGCGAGCCGCGCGCCGTAGCACGCCGTAGTTTGTTGCGTCGCTGATAGTGCTTCTCCGTCTTATTTGTGTTTTCAGAGCAAAATAAGCAACACCCTTCGCATGTGTGGGATGGCCAAAGCTTCCGAAGAATGTCGAAGAAGAATTGTTGCAGGGTGGGGGGGCTCAAATACCGGCGAAAACGTGCCGGTGATACGGTTCTAATTATTCCCCGCAAAGCCTCATCAGCAGGAGCAACGGTGGCAATGGATCGTAGCTTCGGCGCGAAATTTCTTGTTCTCATCCTTTCCTTTGTCGCTTCGGTGTTTTTTTCTTTTTTATTATTACTTTTTTACTCAATTGTAGTTAGACGGGTAAGCGACGAAGTTCGTCTGCACTGCAACCTGCGGTTGAAAGGCATTTCGCTAAAGTTCGGAATGCCGTTTGCCGCTTATATTGTTTTCCGCTTCTTTACCGCGTTGGGCTAGCTAGGCAGCACGACTGCATGAGCGCATTGTTTTGCATGTTAAAGCTACAGAAGTTTGCAAGAACTGAAATTGTTATTTTTATGTGGCCCGGTAAATCCTCGCACCAGCTGTCTCGCACTTCATGTTTTTACATTTATTTTATGCGTGGCTTCGCCCATGTTTAACTGTTGCTAGTTGCTTCATGCATAACTCTTGATTCGTTTGAGCTGCGAGGTTTTCACCCTGCCTCGTTTGTAAAGGGTATAAATCACGCTGTGTCTTATCGGAATGACACCAAGGAAGTGCTTCTTTAACAGCTTTATTCATTTCGCCCGAGGGCACCTTAGATATTGTGGTTTTTTGGGAAATGTGTTTAGAAAATAGGTAGCTCAGGGCGAGGATTGCTAATAGTTACTGCATATGGTATTTTTGTTCTATTTTTCGCTGATCCATTTTTCGCTGAGTAGTTCGCGTCACATCATCATACCTTGATGCTGCCTGAGCAGACTTAACACGCCGAGTGATTTGTTTGTTTCACAACGTAGTCGCTTCTTGCAAGTGAATTTTGCACTCAGCTGAATTATTTCTTATTATGATTACGCCGCATAGGACTAAACCCGGCCTTGCCGCCAGCGCTGTATCTAATTTGACTGGCGCTGCTCTGCCTTTAAATATATCATGTGGCCATTCTCTCTAGTAACATTTAAAAAAAGTACTGCAATGTTAGTCACACTATAGCTTTGTACGTTTCCAAGCAGTTCCCTTAGGGAATTTAAAATTGCAAAAACTGCAGCGCGAACGGCAGTTCATCGGCGGTACAGCGCTAACACGCGCTTTTATTAACCCGTGCGTTTGGTGGCTTCGTTGACTATAGTGTACGCGTTTCTATCAATAAATTCGCAATTATTCTACTTCAGGCGACTTTCACTACACTTATTCGGCGGCGTCACATGTATTCATCGGCAGAAAAATCACAACGGTATATGCAGACATCGCACCGTGCGGATTTGTTATCTAAGTCTGCACTAACGACGGGTGCTTATTATTGAGGTACAGAAGCAGCATTACGGCAAGGGTAGAATTAAAGAAAAAAAAAACGGTCGAGACATCGCATTAGTCAACAAAATTTGTCGGCTAGTTTACATGAGCTCCACTTCATGTAAATGGTCTTCATGGCGTTTGTCTGCGGGACGCACCTGGCGCGTATGTGGACCATGTTGCCCCAAACACCGGTAACACCTTGTTCATACCCGCTCCCACAGAGGTCTGCGTCTTCCCTACAGCTGTCACCGCAGAAGAAGCAGTCTGGCGCCCGAACAAAGGAGAAATTGCAGCCGCGAACTTCAGTCACCCTTGCTGCAAAGCGTTGTCGTCTGCTACTGCTCCCACGCGTATTGTTGGAAGCGCCCGCTAGGTGGCTATCAGTGGCGCCTCTATAGGCGGTGCACGCGGCCTATAGCAACAAAACACACATACACAACTCACAACGCCATGTTTGCAACTACTTCCCGTCATGCAATGCTAAAAATATATACGGAAACGCGGAGAGATGACATAAGAACATGGCCGCTACTTCTGTACTGAAGTACAGTAACTGAAGCACGATTCGGACATTCTGATCCGGCTGCACATATTCAAACGAAAACATGTTCGTTGAGAGTAAAACGAAAACACAAACTTATGGACATAGTGCGCTCTTGGAAACAATGCTCCTGCATTGAACAGAATTATTCTTTATAGCTATCATGGTGGTAGAACTTCAGCCAACTGTACTTTTCATATGTCTACACGGCTCCAGGGTAATGGAGTGGCTGTATGCGGCTTTTCCGTGCTGGGTTTGCTGCGCTGACATGCATTGGCGCGTTGCATCAACCGTGTTGCTGATGTACAATATAGGGAAATGTGGCGTGTTGCAGACGTTGACTCGTACCGTTGCTGAGTGCACAAAAAATAATGGGAGAAACGTGCCAAGCGTTTTAATGATTGCATTTTGTTTGCTCCGAATTCGCACCTCGGCTGCAGAGATTCTTTGCTAAAATGCTCATTTGATATATCTTCCGTTGGGGCAACACTCATTAATTTCTTTGGACGCTTTCTAGGCAACGACGCATTGCGCTGGATGGCTGTAATATGAGGAAAATGTTCGTACATCAGTCTGCGATTGAGCTTGCTCCATGAATGCACCCAACCAAATTCGCACTGAGTAAACACGGCAAAAGGCCCTTCCAGGTTCCTACCATATAATAATAATAATAACCATGCTTCTTTTTTCTCGCCTCATGAAGAAGGCAGAAGTGCGAGAGGAGCATTATTTTATGATGTTATAAGCTAAACGTATGTCAAAAGGGCTCCCCAATCCGTGAATGTGAGACCCATGTGTCGGCAGCGGCATGCGACGGCAACGAGATAGATTTGTGCAGGACACATGTAGGGTCTGTGAAAAGCGCTAATTGTATATAATATTTGCTCAGTCGATGGTTGTACTTCCGGCAAGAATCGTCATTAGTCTTGCAGAGCGTTCTTTTCCCGTGGCCTACTTCCGATATGCGGCTCTGCCGGTTCGATGAGTAATTTGCTCTCAGTCAAAATTTGCGACTGAACACCCGCACAAGTGCTCATCAAGTGGATCAACCATGTGTGCACGCAGGTAACTTATCCTTCGCTTTGTTAATGTGTAAATTGCGAACTTCCCCTCCCTATATAATGTCTGCGTGGGGTCTCGGTTAAAGGTTACTAAAATTCTATAGGTTACAATATAGAGGTTACATGCTGGCAGCAGATCAATGTAACTAATAAGCAGCACCCGTCTCACTCAGTTTCGTCATTGTAACCCTTAGCATGAGCAATATAATGAAAACATCAAAAGGACGGTCGAAGTAACCGTTATTTTATTCGTTACTCACGTTTATAGGTATACTTATAGGTTACCAAGATTAGAGTGTGCTCTCGATTCATGTTTCGACACGTTTGAGGTGTATCTTTCGTCGTTCTTCACGAGCGATGCCAATTCTCTATTTTTGTTTATGGCGAAAGAAAACACTCTGCTTATTGACGTTTCCTTTAATTTCATTCCCTGTTCGAACGCAGTTCTCGAACCACACGTGTCCAGAACTGTAGCCGAGGTATTCGTGTCACCGAATTTTGGCATTAAGCGGCTCTCTCAGCGGCTCAAGCGTGTTCACGAATGCCGCCTGGCACCCGCCAACTTCTTGGACATGCGGATGCTAAGGTCCGGTTAACCAGTCATTATTGTCTTTCAATCAATGTCTCTAGTCGCTTGTTACGCTCAAGGCTGTCAAGCCGAAGGATTGCGGCCCTTTGAATCTAATAGAACTGGGGTGACTTCTGAAGGAAGGAGCGCAAAACCAAACCATGACCTCGATAACGACGTGCCAAAAGTAGAAAAAGACCTGAGTGTCTTGCCAAAAAGAAGTATGCACTGCAATTTTGTCCGCATATCCAAACTCACGTTATCTCGACCACGTAGAAGACGCAAAAATTAGGAAAACAATAGCACGTGCGAATCAGGGCGAATCAACACCACGTACACGCGATTTCGCGTCATGCGATTGGAAGTAACGCGTAACGAGTAACGCGTGGGAACGCTGGTGTGGCGGTGCGCGGACGCGTGATCATGCGGCTCTGTTCATATTTCGCGCGTTTTATTTATAACGCAGAAGAAATAATGACGCCAGACATAGCACACTGAAATCAACCAAATCGGATGTTTTTAAACGCAATTGTTATTTTTCTATGAAAATTTGCGAACTCAATTCACGAATTAAAAAGTTCGTTATTTATTCTCATACAATTATCGATATTTCACTTATGAAAAAAAAAAACTCCTCGTGCAGTACATCACTGCTGACAGAATACCATTGGTTACATCGCCGTATATTCGTTGGAAGCAATGGAGCGCCATGGTCAAAAGCGAAAGTTTGATTCTGATAGCCGATCATCCATTATGCGCGAGACATTTCGTAACACTTCAGCTTCTAGCTCAGTTTGCGTGGCGTGCATTAGCCAACGTAGGATCTCCGGATCGTTAATATGGTGTCACTACAATATTTATCCGCACTGCGGCAAAGCTAGATTACGATTAGCAAGGAGTCTAGGTCGAGCGCGTAGTAAGCACCTCATAGCACGTCACATTCAAATTTATTTTCATCTCAAGGAATTCAGCCACCTGCAGTGTAGATAGACTATCACACGTTCCCATACTGAAGGCAGCGCTGTTACAGATGAGTTAATTTCAGTGTAGCTGCCATAATCGCGCCTAAACATGCTAAGGAATTTCCGCGTCCGAAATAAAATATACACAGTTTGTACAGAGTTGGAGCGATCGGACGGCCGCGGCCAGAAGCGCTGATTGGGCGGGAGTACACAGCCGGCGTCGTCGTATTGCAGGTACCTCTCCGGTTCCATCAAGCAGCCAAGGCGACCCGCTTCTACCGCCGCTCGCAGCGACACATACATCAGCTGAAGCTTGCTTTTCACATGAAATAGTACTTAACAGAACAATAGTATTTAGAATGTGCGCGTGTTTCATAAAGCAGCTACCAGTACTACCATTACACTAATCCACAAATGGGGAAACTTTAATAATGGAAAAATTATAGGCGCAATAACTTACTTCCAGCATTATATAAAATATTCCCCAAGATAATTTTCAATAGCGTAAGGGCAACACTGGACTTCAATCAACCAAGAGGACAGGCTAGCTTCAGGAAGGGACACACTACAGTGGATCCCATCCATGTCAACAATCAAGGAGTCGAGAAATCCCCTGAGTCTCTCTCTATGGCTTTCATAGATTACGGAAAGGAATTTGATTCAATAGACATACCAGGAGTCACAGAGGCATTACGTAATCAAGGAGTACAGTATGCTCACGTAAATATCCGTTAATATCTTGGAAAATATCTGCAGAGATTCCACAGGTACTTTAATTCTGCACAATAAAAGTATGAATATACCAATAGAGAAGGGGGTCAGACAAGGAGACACAATCTCTCCAATGCTATTCACTGCGTGCTTGAAGAAGTATTCAAGCAATTAAACTGGGAAGGCTTTGGGGTGAGGAACAATGGCGAATATCTCAGCAACCTTGTGTTTGCAGATTATATTGACCTGTTCTACAACACTGGGGGCATGTTACAACAAATGATTGAGAACCTTAACAAAGAGAGCGTAAGAATCCAGTTGAATATTATTATGCAGAAGACAAGGATAATGATCAATAGCGAGGTAAGAGAAAAGGAGTTCCGGATCGCCAGTCAGCCTCTTGAGTGTGTCTCTCACGTGTTGACCTGTGCACCATGGGGCTCGGGCTCGTAGCGGGGGTAAGGAGAGCCTGCTCGTGCGGTGACTGTGGCTGCGCCCGTAGAGTTGCTGGCGTCGCTTCCTTCGTTGTGCACGTTGGGCTGTGAAATTCCGTAGGCGAACCCCAAGCAGCTTCGCCTCTTTTCGATGGCATGACCACAGACGTTGCCCTATTTTCCGATTGCGAAACCACCGGGCACGTGTCTTGCTCGTTGAAAGGTTTCGCTGTTCGCCTAAGGTATCGACGGTTTCTTCGAAGCAATCTTTCCTCTTCTGTGCGAACCAAGTACGAGCGTGGGCACACCAGCTTAAACACCCTGCCTTTGACGCGCCGGCTGCGGTTAATCATAGCTCGAACAATATCACCTTCTGGATGTGGTCGCAGCCGCTGGCCTCTTTGCAGGTTCTGGTTATGTTTGACGCGCTGCAACTCGGGAGAAAGTAGAGCGTCAGGGATTCGTGTACGAAGGCTTTGGCGCATCAACAGCTCCGCTGGCGACCTGCCGTCTTCCAGTGTTGAAGTTCTGTAGTCTAATAGTCCAAGCCAGGGACTGTTTTATTTTCTGGCAGTAAAAACAAGTTAATAAATTACTTTGGTGCCTATTAGCCTTTAATATCTGTATAAGTAGGCTTCTTTTTATTGAGTTATGTAATTTTTCTATTGCTATCTGCTGTATGAACACTAGCATGATAAGGTTTATTGTTTTTGTTTTCTTTTTGTTCTTTCTCTCTCACCCTCCTTTTTTGCCATGTGTTGGTTGCTGCTGCTGCTGTCACGAGAAGGTTTAAGGCTAGTCAAGTTCCTCTTTCACAACTTTTTTCCTTATATCCTCCATAAACTTGTATATTTATGAAAATAAAGTTCATTCATTTCACTGATTCATTCATTTCATTCAGTCGTATAACATCCGTCTGCCTATATAAATGGTTTATTCTCAGCCACCTCTTTCTGAGGTATGAGCGAGGCAGCTGATGGAAGTCCTTCGTCTGCCGCTGCTGCTAAGCGAGCTGTCCGAGCCCAGGCCCAACCCCGTCCCCACCAGAATCCAGAGGTGTGCTGCGCCGAACAAGATAGTGGTGCAGAAAGTCGAGCATGTATCCGTGTATTTCTCCGACCACAAAGCTTCCTTCGTGACAATGAAGAAGTGGGAGTGGAGTGTTTCTTGAAGAGGGAATGTGTGTCATGAATAAAAAGTTGTTTGTAACTGCGCATACAAGTCTTGCTAGAATTATTTGCTTCAATATACCAAAAAGCCGAATCAGATGAATAGCTGCGCTCACTCAAATTTCGCATTACCAAGTAACATAATCGTCGGCAATTTTTTCGTGAATGTCGTTGTAGTCAACGCATTATGCAAGAGTGCGCGCACTAAAGTAGCAGCGTCGAAACGTCTCGCACGTTGTCGGATGGCCGAAGCAAAAATATATTTTCCCCCGCGAACAAATTTCTCTCGTTTCTCCGCGACCGGACCTCCGCGACCAGCGAGAGCCATGGATCAGGAGCGTGCGCCGCGTGAAGTCAGCGTTTTTGGGCATCGTAGCGCCTTCATACGCGCGCAGCTAGAACGTTCTTACAAGTTGCTTGATTACATTACAGCCCTAATGGAACTGAATGGAAGCCAACGACGCGCGAAAAAATTGTGGCGTGCACTCCTTTGGCGATGATAGTTCGACGATCCCTACGGCTGCGTCGTATGGGCCAACAGCTTTCCCCGCTGGCCTATATACTCCAAGGTCAATGCTGCCTCCAGGGACAGAAAGTCGCACAATCAACGCACGAGCCGCTTAGGTTTGTGGTGCAAACGAAAGGAAATTTATATCTCGCTTCTAACAGCATAGAGTATCACCGCGAAATCGTTTGATACACCTTTTCGAGAAGGAAAAGCGCTCACAGAATGGCAACTGTTCTGGCCATATGCGAGGTAAGCGATTTCCTGAGCGTGTACATATTTTTTCGTCCATGTCGTGTCCAGCACACACGTCATTCATGCTCATGTCTTGGTGCGTCATTAATGTCACGTGATGAATGCATGCCATTCGTGCCATCTTGCCGTGCCATTAGCCATATGTACGCATGTCGCTCATGCCATGCCATGCGTGCTTGTCATTCATATGACGACATAAATGACATGACGTGTATGCTATGTCATTCAGGTTGTGTACCTCGTAATCTTTTAGAAATCGTTGTAGGCGCAAGAAAATAAGACACGGACAACCGGATAAAGGACGCGAACAGGCGCACTTTGAGACTTTCAAGTTTCGTGTGCGCAAACCACGAACACTATTGGGAGAAGCGTAGACGCTGCAGCCATTCAGACAGACCCCGCACTTGGCGCCGGAATACCCAACGAACAATCTTGGACGCGCGCTGGGCATGTCCCAAAGATGGTCTCACGAATCCAAATGGTTTCGCCACTTCCCAGGGCACAAAGCCGATATTGCCGCGACCCCATCTGTGCCCAACCACGCTGACGATAAAGACGACGACCTCGTCTGTGCAAGCGAGGCGCTAGAGAAGAAGTCTGGAGTGAGCGCTTGCCCGAACTCTATCGAATAAATACCGCTCTCCGCTCTTGTCTCCAGTGAGCCGTCACACTGGTGGACGTGCTGGGTATCACATCATCACCTAATGATAGGGACGACTCCTGCGAGTAGCCCTGCGTCCAGCCCTTCAAGGCATCATCCACGCGTCGAGACACCTGTGCACCGCGCAAGCTGCCGCCTGCAAGGTCTGTGCCCGGAATTCGGCTTCTTGCAAGGAACTTTGCCAGCGACCTCACCGACTCAGGAAATGGCGCTTGCAAGTCCAACACAGGTGACCATTCAAAACAGTCTAGTTCCCCACTAGCTTCCACGGTGACACGTATGAAGACGCCGAAGACTGGCTGGACCAGTACGAACGCATAGCTAAGGTCAATCAGTGGCGTCCGGGCCAGAAGCTTTCCAATGTGTACTCCGCTCTTGAAGGTAGCGCAAGGACGTGGTTCCAAAACCGCGAGGCACATTTGACAACGTGGGACGAATTTTGCCGTCGGCTACTTGACACCTTCGGAAGCACTGATCGCCGCGATAATGCACAACGCCTTCTCGAGTTGCGCATTCAGAGGCCCAACGAAAGTGTTTCGATGTTTGCCGAGGACATGTCTCGTTTGTTTCGCCGCGCGGATCCCAACATGACTGATTCGAAAAAGCTGAGCCATCTCATGCGCGGCGTCAAAGAACAGCTATTCGCTGGTCTTGTACGTAACCCGCCTACAACAGTACAAGAGTTCATTAAGGAAGCCACAGCAATCGAGCGGGCGCTGCAGCAGCGTTGCCGGCAATACGAACGCCTGACTAACGATGCGCCTGCAGGAGCCGCAGTACTGACAGTGACAGACGAGACCTCGTTGCGTGAACTAATAAGATGCATTGTGCGCGAGGAGATTGCGAAGCAAACTGCGACACCGAAGGAGTTCACTGTTGCTTCGGTAGCTGAAGTTGTCCGCCAAGAAAACCGGCAAGCATTTGCATCACCTGAGCCACTCCCTGAACCTTGTCCCGAGCCACGCTTCGAGCCGCGCGCATACAGCTACGCAGACGCTGTTCGTTGCCCGCTTTCTACCGCGCCAGTATAGCAGTACCACCAGCGGCCACCCATTGCTGCCTGGATACAGAGGGAGCATTTCAGGCAACCCCAGCTTCCCAGGACCGACGTATGGCGCACCGCTGATCGCCGACCATTGTGTTTTCAACGTAGCGAACCAGGGCATATTTATCGTTTTGCCCTCATCGCCAGGGTGGCACCCAGGAAATGTCACCTGCCACACCGCGACAATTTCCAGAGAGATATCGACGCTTCGACGACAGTGTCACTCGGGAACAAGGCAGCTCAGCTAATCTCCGGTCGCACTCGCCGTCTCCGTTGCGTTGTTCTTCGCCGAACCGTCGCAGTTTCGCCGACGTGGTCAGAGGCCGCTCTCCAAGCCCACGGCGGGGAAACTGAAATCGGCGACCTCCGGGGGGAAGGTTGCAAGTCGTCGAACCGCCGAAAGACCTCCAACATTACAGAGAAACGAGCAGAGCAATCCGTAGAAACGGAACGCCGACGAATTTGTGAGTGCCGACCTACTCTTAACGATTGATGGGCACGACGTGACAGCTTTAGTTGATACTGGCGCAGACTTTTCGATAATGAGTGAGCAGTTGGCAGACCGGCTTAACAAAGTCAAAATGCAATGGACGGGCCCTTATATTCGAAATGCCGGGGGCCAGATAATGACACCTATAGGAAAATGTACTGCATGACTCCAGATAGGAAATGCAGCTTTTGTCGCCATTTTTATTATTTTAAAAGAGTGCTGCAGATCCCTCATCCTTCGAATGGACTTCTTGCGCGAGCACTGCGCCGTGGTTAACATACGGGACGGCGAGATAACCTTGTCAACTAGTACAGACACGAGCAAAGACGAAGAGCGCCAACGTACATCGTTACGCCTCGCCGACGACGACGTCTGCATACCACCACTATCATGCAGTCTTGTCTCCGTCAGTTGCGGAGAACAATTTAACAAGGACGGTGTAGCCGAACAACTAACTGCACTTCTGTTCCATCAAGGCGTTGCCATAGCTCGCGGTATGGTTAGCCTAATCGGTGGTCGCACAGAGGTACTTCTGACAAATTTTGCCAATGAACGCCGGCACATCAGTAAAGGCACCGCTGTGGCGTACTTTGATGAAATTGACCACGTTCAACACTGCTTTGCTGTCAAAAAGGAATCGACCACCGATACGATGCCACATGCACCCGTCGTCGATGTTGACCCAGGTTTAGCGCCGCAACAGAAACAAAGTCTCAGGGAACTGCTTGATGATTTCAAGGACTGCTTCTCTACAACCTCCCGAGTACGTCAGACTCCACTGACGAAACACCGCATCATTACGGAGGAAGCAGCAATACCCATCCGACAGCATCCGTATCGCGTGGCTGAGAAAGAGCGGGAAGCAATACAGCAGCAAGTCAAGAAAATGCTAGAAGATGATGTCATCCAGCCGTCAAAAAGCCCTTGCGCATCGCCCGTGGTACTCGTAAAGAAGAAGGATGGTAGCCTGCGGTTTTGTATTGATTATCGCAAGCTCAATCGGGTTACAAAAATGATGTGTATCCCTTACCACGCATCGACGATTCCCTCGAAAGGCTACGGCATGCACGGTACTTCTCATCGATGAACTTAAAAAGTGGATACTGGCAAATAGAGGTCGATGAGTGGGATCGCGAAAAGACGGCTTTTGTAACACCTGATGGGCTCTATGAATTCAAAGTTCTCCCGTTTGGTTTGTGTTCCGCCCCAGCCACGTTCCAAAGACTAATGGATACTGTTCTCTCAGACCTTAAGTGGAAGACTTGCTTAGCCTACCTAGATGATGTCATTGTTTATTCTGCCACATTTGATGAACATCTCAGACGGCTACGGTCGGTTCTTCAAGCCATGCGGTCCGCTGGGCTTACCTTAAAACCTGAAAAGTGCCACTTTGGCTATGAAGGACTACAGTTTTTGGGCCACGTAGTAAGTCACACAGTTGTCAGACCTGATCCTGAGAAATTCGCAGCCGTCGCAAAATTTTCAAGGCCTAGAGACAAAAAGGCAGTCAGACGCTTCCTGGGCCTATGCGCATATTACCGGCGATTTATTGCGGGTTTTGCACGCATCGCCTCACCGCTTACCTGCTTAACCAGAGAAGATGTCACGTTTGTGTGGGGCGAGGAGCAGGAGGCGGCATTTAACGAGTTGCGGCACCGCCTACAAACTCCGCCTGTTCTTGCCCACTTTGACGTGGATGCGTCGACAATGATCCACACCGATGCCAGCAACGTAGGTCTAGGCGCCGTCCTTGCTCAACGGCAAGACGGCGCTGAGCGAGTCATCGCTTACGCGAGTAGAACATTGTCACGTGCCGAGTCGAACTACTCCACCACCGAGAAGGAATGCTTGGCTGTAGTATGGGCAGTTACCAAGTTCCGCCCGTACATATAAGGCCGCCCATTTCAAGTTATAAGTGACCACCATTCTCTCTGTTGGTTGACCAACGTGAAAGATCCATCTGCACGTTTGGCACGCTGGAGCCTACGGCTTCAAGAGTACGACATGACAGTGGCCTATAAATCGGGAAGGCAGCACTTAGACGCTGACTGCCTTTCCAGATCGCCGATCGAGTCGTCAGGCGGAGACGATGACGAATCCGCAGGTTTTTTGGGAGTTGTTCATGCGGCCACCATCTCTCAACAACAGCAACAGGACCAGGAGCTCGCGTCACTTATTGATTTCTTAGAAGGCCGCACCACAAACAAGCCCAGATTGTTCTCAAGGCACGTGTCATCATTCTGCCTACGCAACAGTGTTCTTTTTAAGAGGAACTCCTCTCCAACAGGGAAGAGATATCTGCTAGTCGTCCCTAAACCTCTCCACAATGAAATTTTGCAGGCCTGTCACGACGAAGCTACCTCAGGTCACTTAGGCTACACAAGAACATTAGCACGGATCAAAGAGAAGTATTACTGGCCACAGCTCGCAGCACAGGTGAAGCACTACGTTCGAACGTACCTTGACTGTCAGCGACGAAAAGTGCCACCAAAGAAACCTGCCGGATTATTACATCCCGTTCCAGTACCGGAAACACCGTTTGCACAAATTGGGATGGACCTTTTGGGCCCATTCCCCATATCTTCTGCCGGAAATAAATGTATCATAGTTGCGACAGATTACCTCACGCGATATGCTGAAACCAAGGCACTCCCTAGCAGCACAGCAGCTGAGGCCGCACATTTCTTCATCGAAAACGTCGTCCTGAGGCACGGTGCTCCAGCGGTCATCGTAACCGACAGGGGAACCGCGTTCACGGCTGAACTTTTGCGAACTGTACTCGCCCTCAGTGGTACGGCACAAAGAAGGACGACAGCCTTTCACCCGCAAAGCAATGGACTTACGGAGCGCCTCAACAAGACTCTCGCAGACATGCTGTGCACGTATGTCGATGTGGAACACGAGAACTGGGACCAAATATTACCCTATGTAATGTTTGCTTATAATACGGCTAGGCAAGAAACATCAAGAATGACTGCATTCAGTCTCCTCCAAGGTCGAGAAGTAACTACAATGCTGGATCATATGCTTCCTCATGATTCCAGCGATTCCGAGACTGACGCCGCAGATTTTACAGAGCGCGCCGAAGAAGCAAGACGGCTCGCGCGCGTTCGCATAGCCAGCCAGCAAGACCGTGATGCCCGACGTTACAATCAACACCATCGATGTGCCGTCTACCAGCCCGGCCAGAGAGTCAAGGTTTGGGCTCCAGTACGCCGCCGAGGCCACGCGGAGAAACGTCTGCGCCGATACTTCGGGCCGTACAAGGTTCTACGACGCCTTAGCGACGTCACCTATGAAGTCGTTCCTGACAGCCCATCTTGCTCGAGGCGCCGTCACGACCTGCCTGAGACTGTCTACGTGGTGCGCATGAAACCTTATTTTTTTGAATGACATGGACACTCTGTGGTTTGCTGGACACCGGATACTACCCGCCGAGCATCTGGACGATGCTCCTTCTGGAAGGGGGCAAATGCCGCGACACCATCTGTGCCCAACCACGCTGACGATAAAGACGACGACCTCGTCTGTGCAGGCGAGGCGCTAGAGAAGAAGTCTGGACTGAGCGCTTGCCCTAACTCTCTCGAATAAGTACCGCTAGCCCTTTGTATAGCCCTTTGTCTGCATGGCGTAGTAGCGATGATGGTTACAATAACCGAACCATGCGGGAAGAGAGAAGAACCACAAAAAGAAGGGCCAGCTGTACACTAACGATAGTTTAGTAGCGTCTCTTTTCGGGCTAGTTGGTACATGGCTTTTAGAAATGGCTTTAGGGGCAAAATACGACAACGGCAACAGATTAAAAGACACGGACAGGTACTTGTGCCCCTGTCCGGGTATGTTCTTCGCTTGTGCGTGTCGTATTTTTTTCCTCTTAAGTCATTTCTAAATGGCATATACAAACTAGCCCGACAGTAGACGCTACAAAACTAGACGTGATAGTCATATCTGCATTTCATGTCATTCATAGTGTCAAGCTACGCATGTCAATAATGTCATGACATGGCATTCATGTTACGTCATGACATTCCTGACATTACATGGAAATTCACGCGTGTTACGGAAACGGTGGATTGCGATGCTCAAGTATTGGGGGTAACGTAAAAATGGCGTCGCTTGCGTAAAGTTCGCTTCTCTGCAGATTCATTACCATTTGACATCATTTTAGACTCCGTGATGGCGTTTGGCGAGTAGCGGCGCTAGGAAAACTTAGGCGCAACTATGCACCCTTTGTGCGCTTATACAGGGACACAAAGTGTTCTTAGTTAACAGTTGAGTAAGCAGTCTTAAGTTGTCCCAGTTGCTTGCCTATTCTCTTTCCCATGAGCGCAAGCGCAGCAGGAGCGTATGTTCTAGACCCGTCTCACAACCCCATTGGTTACGCGTCATTCTTGCTCTCTTGCGTTCGCATTGTCTCCTTGTAAGCAATGTTTGTTTCATAAGAATGGTCTTGCGTAAACCTACTTCCTTCAAGTCTACCGTGCTCCTGACATCATAGTCTCTGCTTGTAAATATCAAAATAGTTTTATTTCAAAGCGCTCGGCTCACCGGCACGGGCGGGTCGTAGACGGTGCACTGGCTGAAGCTCCCGTCGGCCTCGACGGGTATGGCCACGTTCCTCCACTCGTGCGGCGACATGTGGAGCAGTTCTTCGGGAGGCTTGCACCAGTGGTCCACGTCCCGTCCAATGAGCCGCAATGCGAGCGTATGGAAAAACAGCACCACCATGGACAGGATGGTAGCGGCCAGCACCCGCTTCTGCACGATGCCGTAGCCCAGGATGACGTAGACGTTGTGCTGGACGGCCTCCGTGCTGTCCGAGGCGACAAAACCACTCAGAAGGTCGCTCCGATCCACAGGAATTTGGACGCTTCTCCGGCCCTGGTGGAATGCGGGCGAGGGCGTTCTGGTCGAGTACTCGTCCACCGCGTTCGGATCCACGGGAAATTGGACGCTCCCCCGGCCCTGTCTGAACGCGGGCGAGGGCGTTCTCGTCGAGTACTCGTCCACCGTGTTCGGATCCATGGGAATTTGGACGCTTCTCCGGCCCTGGTTGAATGCGGGTGAGGGCGTTCTCGTCGAGTACTTGTCCACCGTGTTCGGATCCACGGAAACTTGGACGCTTCTCCGGCCCTGGTCGAATGCGGGCGAGGGTGTTCTCGTCGAGTAATTGTCCACCGTGTTCGGATCCACGGGAAATTGGACGCTCCTCCGGCCCTGGTTGAATGCGGGCGAGGGCGTTCTCGTCGAATACTCTTCCACCTTGTTCGGATCCACGGGAAATTGGACGCTCCTCCGGCCCTGGTTGAATGCGGGCGAGGGCGTTCTCGTCGAGTACTTGTCCACCGTCTTCGGATCCACGGGAAATTCGACACTCCTCCGTTCCTGGTTGAATGCGGGCGAGGGCGTTCTGGTCGAGTGCTCTTCCAGCGTGTTCGAATCCACGGGAAATTGGACGCTCCTCCGGCCCTGGCTGAATGCGGGATAGGGCGTTATGGTCGAGTACTCGTCCACCGCGTTCGGATCCATGGGAATTTGGACGCTTCTCCGGCCCTGGTTGAATGCGGGCGAGGGCGTTCTCGTCGAGTACTTGTCCACCGTGTTCGGATCCACGGAAACTTGGACGCTTCTCCGGCCCTGGTCGAATGCGGGCGAGGGTGTTCTCGTCGAGTAATTGTCCACCGTGTTCGGATCCACGGGAAATTGGACGCTCCTCCGGCCCTGGTTGAATGCGGGCGAGGGCGTTCTCGTCGAATACTCTTCCACCTTGTTCGGATCCACGGGAAATTGGACGCTCCTCCGGCCCTGGTTGAATGCGGGCGAGGGCGTTCTCGTCGAGTACTTGTCCACCGTCTTCGGATCCACGGGAAATTCGACACTCCTCCGTCCCTGGTTGAATGCGGGCGAGGGCGTTCTGGTCGAGTGCTCTTCCAGCGTGTTCGAATCCACGGGAAATTGGACGCTCCTCCGGCCCTGGCTGAACGCGGGAGAGGGCGTTATGGTCGAGTACTCGTCCACCGCGTTCGGATCCACGGGAAATTCGGCACTCCTCCGGCCCTGGTTGAATGCGGGCGAGGGCGTTCTCGTCGAGTACTTGTCCACCGTGTTCGGATCCACGGGAAATTCGAGGCTCCTCCGGCCCTGGTTGAATGCGGGCGAGTGCGTTCTCGTCGAGTACTTGTCCACCGTGTTCGGATTCACGGGAACTTGGACACTCCTCCGGCGCTGGTTGAATGTGGGCGAGGGCGTTCTCGTCGAGTACTTGTCCACCGTGTTCGGATCCACGGGAAATTCGACACTCCTCCGTCCCTGGTTGAATGCGGGCGAAGGCGTTCTCGTCGAGTACTTGTCCAGCGTGTTCGAATCTACGGGAATTTGAACGTTCGCACCTATCCCGCCGGAACTGTACGTGCGCGAGGGCGTTCTCGTTGAGTACTTTTCCCCCGTAGGCTCCGGTGGTGTCACAGGCGAGGCCTCACGAGATGTACCTTGGCCGCAATACGCCCTGACTTTCTCACGCGGCGGCGATTCCTTCGAGCTCATTCCTGCAGGGTAACACAAGCGAATAAATACGAAAGAGATATCTTTCTTTAAGGCTGGTCGTTGATCAGCGTTCCAAGTAGCTACGCTTAGCCAATTGAAGAGCCCCTGCGCGCGCTTCTGATGATGATGATGATGGGCTCATGTTATGGCTGATACCCACACTGGTGGAGTGGCCAAGAATTCCGTGCAGAAACGATTACTTATTTCCCTGAAGTGTTACATATTCGATGAAAAACTCTGTTTACGGCTACATCTATTTCTTCTTCTCCCACAAAATATGATAAACAGAGATTTGCATGCAACAAAATAAAAAAATGAGCACTGCGCATATTTTGGAACCGATTATATGTTAATCCAAACTGATGATCAGCTGACGTGCGCAATCGTGGTACTTGTCCATCACTTAGGAGAAAAAGGCCATGATATCTCTTTTCAGTGGATACCAGGTCATTCCGGTATCATAGGAAATGATGAGGCAGATAAGGCAGCTCGGATGTCAAACCAAAAATACCGCTGCGTCCCCATTCCTCTCTCATGGACCGACGCCGCGAGACAACTTCGCAGTCTAGCTCGCACGATTCCCTTAGCAGCGTGGAATACCGTACATACAAGGCGCACAAGACTGCATAGACTAAATCCGTCACTTCACCTCAGCCCTCCGGCAGGTCTGTACCGAGGCGAAGCGTCTTTTCTGTGTCGGTTGTAGGTTGGAGTTGCCATCATGAATGCCTGCCTACTCAGCACTAACTGGAATGGCTCAACATGTAACATTTGCGGAGGTGAGGAGAACATTGACCACTTATTGTGCCATTGTCCTCAACTTCAAGCACAAAGACAATCTTTGTCCAACGCATTGAGGGAATTCGATTATCGTCCTCTGAGTGAACAGACAGTACTAGAGCACCATCCCCCCCGATCATCGGCTCAGAAGGCAGCGAAGGCCCTTTTGTGCCTTCTCAGAACGGCTAGCTTGCGAGAGCCGCTTTGACTCAAGTAATGTCCGTAGACGTATCTATACCTTCTCTCTCCCTTCTTTCTCTTCCCCTTCTCCCTTACCGCAGCATAGGGTAGCTAACCAGACTCTTGACTGGTTAACATCCCTGTCTTTCTGTATTCCTCTCTCTTTTTCGGTCACTGTGAAGACAGTGTAAAGAGGTTGGGTACTCTCTAAGAAAAGAAGAACGAAATGGGGTATTCAAGTTACTCGTTTTGAGGAGTAACTGACAGGCCCCAACCAGTCGTCCTTTTGGAAGGGTAACTGCCAGGGGATCATCTGTTACTCCACATGCGATTGCTCCTTCAGTTAATTTTTTCGATGCTCCTCAAGAGAGAACGGTCACTCGTTCGCGTGCTCCTTGATGACGGAAATAGCGAAATCAGCCATTTAAACGCTGATAAAAAAATTATTGAGCTCAAAAATATAGAATGCACCACAGTAGGATTCTAACTCACAAGTCAATTACTCTGACTACTATACCATGGCAGCTTCTTTTTTTTTCTTTTTTGCCGGTTTGGCGAACGAACAAGGGAGAACACTGTACATTAAATGTATATAAAGCACCCACCGCCATTGTGGGGAGCCCCCATTAAAAAGGCTTCAAGTTGCCAAGTTCATCCATCGTACTTATCCACTATAGACGTCAGACACTGGAGTTTTGCAAGACGCGTAGCGCCACCTGCCGGTGCGAAGAGGCAGTAATCGAGTAGCGCGAAGCCCGACTCCCTTGTTAAGTAGCCTATGCAGCTAGAGACTGCGAACAACGGTTTAACTATATTTTGGTCCACATTGCGAGTGTTTTTCGCATTTAACACCCAGACAGAGAGCTATGAATTTATCCGCTAGTCGGACGCGCCGTGAAATAGGTGTTTTGTCACTTCTGTGGCCGAACTGCCAAGTGCTTGCTGGCTGATGGAGGAAACGGCAGCAACCTCGATAGCTCCGCGCGCTGCGAAGAAACGCCGCAATCGACGCTACGGTTGTGTTGTAAACTACCATGAACGTGAAGGACTGAATAACAACGTTCAGTTTTACCGATTTCCATCGCAATCGTATGAAGGGGAAAGGCGAGAGCGCTGGATACGGGCCTGTCAACGTATTGGGTAATCGATTTACTTGCATTCCCCACAACACAGCGGCTCGCATGAGAAAGTCCGATAATATTGTTCTGCTGTAATTGTGCTGCGTAGCCCTGACGCAGGACCGCGGCAACCAAGCGGAAACTCGAGAATCTGCAGCCGCCACTTCGTTGGCAACAGAAAAAACAACGTTGCGATCCATCCTGTGTATGCGCCATCGATATTTCCACCTGCTAACAGACGTCCGCCTCCGCTTGACTCAACAAGTGGAGCGGATAGATTTGGCTGGTCAGTTCAACCAAACATTTTGGTTCGTTTATGAATTCAAAATCCTGTTCTAGAGCATCGCTGTATCCCGAGCTCATTTCTAGTTTCGGTATTTAGTATGTCCTGCGCCCATACAACAAGCACGTTTCGCAATGTGCTGAGCCTGCCCGACTGCGTCTTTCACATGTGAGCAATAAAGTTGCTGTAGGAGCACTGGATGAGTAATTGCGAAGTAACGCACGCGTGTAAGAAAACGTCGCGTTTATTTACATATGTATGCGCACTTGTGTTGCTTGAAGCATAATCGAAAAGTTCAAAGGTACTGCGCGATGGTGTAGCTGCTGCGAGACAGAAATACGCGGCGCGCTGGCACTGTAGGAAGCTTACTTTCGCTATGTTCCCACGCTGTTTGCTGCCTTGGAAAACGTTATCTGTTTGCTGCCCTGAAAAGGCTATGGAAGTATTTACTCTCTGTATATAATTGCGAGAAAATACATTACGATAAAATACATAATAATATAGGAGATACTTAAGTCTTGTGTTCAGGACATTTTCAATATCAACCAACTTGAAATGCTTAGATTTTTATGCTGATATGCCTATAAAAAACATGATACGCTCTGTACTTGCGAGTTGCAGCACGCCGAAAAAACACATGAGACTTCTTTTATATTGTACACGTACTTCGCCCTGCTGAGCTTCCTCCCTTTCCGAAGCGTGGATGGGCGGAAGAAGCTTTGCAGGTCCTTGATTGTCAGGAAACCGTGTCTCAACACAACCGAAAAAGGAGGCTCCATTTTGGCCTATGCACCTTCGCTTGCGGACAGCTCTTTTTTCACTACTCAGTTCGTACCAAGGCTGCGATGGGGGCGCTGGTGACGAGTTTTTTTCCGCAACGCCGCCTGGACAGAGTCTGAGGTGTATGGAAGCTCACTTTGACTCTTGAGTTCATCTCCATCATATAAAATGCTCTCAGTAAAGTATTGCCTCGTAGTGCGGGCCTCTATATAAGCGTCCCGGACTGACATACGCACTTCCCATAGACTGTGCAGGCGCAGTAACATCACCATATCCAAGGGTATGCTTACAATGTGTGAGACAGGTAAAAACCGGATGCCTCGATGTAACAACGGGAGGTCCTCTTATAAGGTTCATTGCAGGATGTCACACAGCAGTACGGCGTCCCGGCATTCGAGGAAGATAGGTAAATGGTCTCGGGCATTTCGCACAAAAGACAGTGAAAAGACCACAGAAAAAATAAGCATTTTTCTTCAATCCAGGGCGTAACTGGCAACGTACTGCAGTGAAGCTGGAAAAAGAAAGTTTTTGCTTAGGAACAAATCGGCATCCTTTTAACTCTTTTGAAAACGCCACCTCCTGGACCTGCACCGTATATGGTCCAGTAGAAAGGCACTGGTAGCAACACATCGCATACATCTGTGTACAGTCTTCTTCTGTTAACTCTAGGCAAGTTCTCCCGATGAAGACGAGTTTTCAGACGGTGGAAAGCTTAAACTTCACTTAAGAAATCGCGAACACTTGTACATCTTACATATTTCGTCGACACAAGAAAATTAGGTAACACCGCACTTAGCCTTACTTGTACTACAGTTCGCAAAAAGGGATCACTTTGATTCTGTTTCAGGATCTTCCGTTTGGGAGATTAGTACAACATGCGCTATCCTATAAGATGGAGGAAGACGCTTTTCGTGGTATGCCTGCATGATTACGCGGTGCAGATCGACCACTAAATCTTTTTAACACCTTATAAAAAGGCGCTCCTATTGTATATGACCCACACTCTAAAAAGAGAGAGTTCAGGGAACTCTTGAGGGAGTATCTGCTTGTCCCATATTTCACTCCCTCTTTGTGAGTAGATTGACCCCCTTTGAGAGTAATATAACTCCCGCTGACAATTTTATTACTCTACATCAAGGGAGCGCTAGTGCTCTTCCATAGAATGCCAGTATTCTCCCCACAAGAGTAATAGTACTCCCCCAAAGTGCTTCTACTCCTCCAAACGAAATGTTTCTACTCCGCCAAACAGGGCTTGTACTCCTAACCGAGGGATTGTACTCCTTCAGAAAAGAGGGCTAGTATTCTTCCTAATAATGGGAAAACGCGCACGCTGTAGAGCCAAGGTCACGTTAGAAAATATTCGCAGTACTTACATTTGGGGAATATTTATTTTCTTCATAAGCAGCTCCTGCACTTATGCTTGGTGAATTGGATGTAATCTGTATTCGCCGAGCTACTCAAATGAAACATATCTGTCTTCTAAAAGGTCAAAATCTTTACTGATAAGTCACAAGACAGACTGAATAATAATTTGATAGACATACTGACACACACATAAAATGAGATTACAATGATGCCCATGAACTTTGCAACGCATATTGTAATAAAACATAGTATATTCTATAAAGTTTCATCAGTATTACAGTGTAAAAATATATCTTATTTTCTATTTCCTCCATGTTTTCAGAAATAAAGAATACAATGGAAAGTTAAACATACAACTAACGTGCGCAAACTCACGAAATATTCACACAACGATCGAATGAAGATATGCGCCACATTAAAGGCCAGCAAACGCGTTTCAGGCGCAGAACGCATGCGCTTATATGGCAGAGGCTACCCGATGAGCTGCCAAGCATGGGGCTGGCAACGTAGATAAACTGTGCAGGAAACGTCTTTATGCCATATTCTAAGACTAGAGCTCATTTGATAGCGTCCTGTACGACGTATGGATGTTCCTGACTGAGAGTACAGTGCATTTAGAAATGTGTTGTGTATTCTCATATGAGGGCGTAGGTCTAGCTTTGGTTATAAATATTTCACATAAAGTTATTCATGTATGGGCTACATCCTATTGTTTGTAAGTGTGTGTTGTCGTGGTTCTGCAGCAATATCCGGCCCAGTCTCAAAGCTGTACAGAGGCGTATCACATTTCCTATTCGGTCGGTGTCCTCACAAAAGTAGTCCTGTTGGGATTGATCCGTTAGATTGTCTCACAAATAAATAAAATTAAATTTATGATATCACCGGTGTGTAGCAAATGAGTATGAAACTGCAAGGAGCATTCGCAATAAAATCTTGAGCATCAAATTTCTTGTCATATATGGTCGCTTTTCATGCCGCATTGCGGAATGGACGGTATACTTCTTAGGAGCAACTTGCGCTTTTACATGATCAACTATTGTGACTAGTTGAATATGCAATCCAACTTAGGTATACCATGGCATGGGATGTGAACCGAAAATCAGATGTGATGAATATCATGCATCAAAGGTGACATAAGCATAAGTGCAGGCAGGGCAGTGCACGAAAAAGAAACAAAGAAGTAAATCATCAATTGGGAAAGGCACCATCCTGTTTTACATATCCCTTCCATACACGTGGATTTTGCATGTGGCTATGCATATACTTGCACAATGAACCAACTACATGAAACTAAAGCTACTACTGAAGTCCTACTGAAATGGTTAAGGTAGGCTAAATTGAGAAAAATTATCGCGCTTCACAGAATCTTATCTTCGTCTCAAAACAAGTATATATGTGTCTTGGAAGAATAATAAAGAGGCTCACTGTGCACTCTATCTTAGGTCAAGAAATTCGCTGTGTGGAAAAATTCTTTAATGTTATTTTGCCTTATAAAATTATGTCTGCAGAAGCCATCAAAGTAAGGGGCTTTTGCTTGATTATCACTAGATGTTCGCATCTGCCAATCGATGAACAAGTGTTGCACTCAGATGCTCTCAGTTCTTTGCATTGAACACATCCCTGCCTCCACTAGCATACTTGGTTGGCAAGTAGATTGAGCCACCTTAACCAAATTCTCAAATACCTGCCAGAACCACTCATGACTTTTTCACAGAATGAGAAAGCACAATTTTACATGTGCCAAATTAATTTTTCAATTTCAAGCGAGTCTGTGGCTTCCAATTAAGACGTAAGATGCGCACTACGGTGTACACAGTTAAAGGAGTACTGACACAAATTTCCGATCTTGTTTTTTCTGCTGCAATAAGTAGCTAATGACCCAGTAGTCACCGCACGACATAGCATTGGCTTCAGAGTGCGGCAGGTAATTATTTGGAGTTTTGTTTGTAGCGATCAGTTCAAGTTTCGGTTTGGGCGAGAGCAATGAAATAGGCCAAAGAAGGAAGGTCACCACAGCTGGACACGTGATCGCATGAAACTGCGACGTGCGCGCACAGCCCGCTCGCCGGCGCGAGAGCGGCGTGTTGCTTTTTCGTCTGCTAGGCCTGCACGTGCTTTGCGATTGGATTGGACAAACTTTGTTAGAGGTGCTGCTTTGCGATATCCGCGCCATCATCGTCGTCCAGCGGCGACTATTTCCTGCTTGTGGTAGTCGCCGCCGAATTAGGCGTGGCCAACCACATTTGATTGGGTCCTCTACAAAGCAGTGACTCGGAAAGTGCGGCTGGCAACAGCTATCACTATGCGTATACACACCGGTACAAGTAGTACGAGCCATTCGTCGAGGGCGCTTTGGGAATTAAGTATATTACGGAGCAGGACCCAAGGCGAGGTAAACGTCGACACAGCATCAGGCTTGTGGGTACGTAGCCTTGATGGAAGATCATCGGACTGCTCTAAGCTCGGCCGTTTTTGTTTATACCAGGCACGCTGGAAATTAAAAGAGCAAATCTGGCTGCTCTTCAGCTGGGTCCATCCTAAGCGTCCAGCAACGACCACTTCCGCGCCCTTCTGCTTACACTTCTGCCGCTTATCGATGCTGAGCACGCCAAGCGAGCTGGCGATCGCTGGGAAACGGTATAAACGTAGCTCGCTAGCCGTCAGATCCCTGGCCGGCGGCCCTTGCCACCCGTCCGCAGCTGGTAATAAAGCATCCATATTCTTCAACACGATCAACGTCTGCACATTTATGTCGCTCACAAGTGATAAAACAATTAGTCTTTCCGTGACCTTGGTAGCGATCAGAAAACACGTTAGCCAGGCGAGCCGCTTAGCAGAGACTATTGCAGGGGCTGCGGCGCT
This sequence comes from Dermacentor andersoni, assembly GCF_023375885.2. Taxonomy (NCBI): domain Eukaryota; kingdom Metazoa; phylum Arthropoda; class Arachnida; order Ixodida; family Ixodidae; genus Dermacentor; species Dermacentor andersoni. The sequence goes on along the minus strand of NC_092816.1, from coordinate 154,983,720 downwards.
GACCGCTTGCTAGTCAAAATCACGCCAAAGATTTACTATATCGCGCAACGTTATATAACGTGGTAACTTTCGAGGTCACTTTATGAGTTATTTTGTGTTAAAAAAGAACTTTTAGCCGATTTTTGTGCCACCGTCAGCTGCGAAAGTGGTGCGCGCCACGCGCAGGGGAAAAAAAAGACCATCGGAGCGACGAGAAACTTGGTCGCAAGGCCCACCCAGACGGCAGCGCAAACTCGTGACGTAGCCTTTTCTCGGTTGTTTATATTACATTTTTGTTGTCGATATCGCAAGGTGCTGCGTTTTGCGGCTGGCTGCGCGCATGTACTTTAAAATTTATTTTAAATATATTCTAGGCTGTATGCTCCATTGATATTTTGCAGACGATGTGTGTGTGCCCACATAAATCGATCTGACACGTTCACTCGACGTCGAAATTTTGTATCAGTAGTCCTTTAAAGGCCTTGCTCCTAGCTCCCGCTTCCGGAGCCACGAGCAGTTGTAATGAACTGGTTTCGTGAGCTTGCGCGAAACGATGACGTCTTAAACCTGGTGTACTCTGCCCAAATGCTTTCTGGAACCTAAGAGGGTTCCATAGTTCTAAAATTAGGTGTAAAAAATAGATAAATGGGAAGACATCAAAACCTGTCTGCTTAATTTCAGCGTTTAAAATACAGAATGACAGTGGTTTGTACTCCACCCTTGCATTTACGTGCAGTTAAATTGTCAGCAGCTAACCAAGCATGAGTTGTTGCTTTCTATAGTGAACACAGGCACAGTGCTCATTGCAAGGCTGTATTATGTCATTAAACATATGTGTAATGTTATTGTACCACTATCTTTTTTGTTACATGCATAAATCTGTTGAGAGGCAAGACAAAAACCAGTCACTGCTCACAAAACTAATCAGCTTTTCTTCAATACACATTACCCGCCGTGGTTGCTCAGTGGCAATGTTGTTCGGCTGCTGAGGACAAGGTCGCGGGACCGTATCCCTGCCACGGCGGCCGCATTTCGATGGTGGCGAAATGCGAAAACACCCGTGTACTTAGATTTAAGTGCAGGTTAAAGAACCCTTAGTGCACTCTTCAAGAATGTGTGCTAGAGTGCCTTCTGATCGTCTGCAAAACGAGCATGAAGTGTCATGCTCTGTTGGGAACATCTTGTGCAATAGCATGGGATGCGCTAGCGACCCCGCTTGGGTGCATCGCACGATCGTTTGCTGCATTCGGCTGAGTTGTGGATGCGGACAGGGAAACCTACATCTGCCGCTTCTGTACATTTGCGTGATTTCTTTGTAACTTGTCACGTGGTGCGGTAGCTCTGGCTCGTCTTCGGCCCGGATTGATAGTTCTCGGGCATAGTGGTTGGAGAGTGCGTTGCCTTCCACTTGCGAGTGAGCCGGGACCCACACGAGCTCAACGGCCCGTCCCGGTGATTTGCATTTGGTGATGATTGCTAGTGCCGCGGGAGAGAAGTTCAACTTGCGGTAGCTTGCGTAGGCGGTCTGGGAGTCTGTGACCACGGTCCTCACTCGCAGTTGTGCGAGGGCGGGGGCCACGGCGACTTCTTCTGCTTCGGATGTATTCGTTGTCCGTATCGACGCACCTGTGACCGCCTGCAACGGCGGTCGTCACCACCATCGATAAACTGGTCAGATATATAAGCACAGCATTTCAATACATGAACAAAAACTTCTCAGTCTTATTCAGCCTAAAATATGAATTCTTCATGCCTTTTCAGTAAATTCAGGGTAACGCGACCAACTGCACCTTTGCAGCATGCAGCTGAATGCCTGCGGCAAAGTTTCTAACTAGCACTGGCGCTGCACGTAACTTCAGTGGTGGCAGATTACCTATGGGCGAAAGACACCGTCTAGCGCGGGACTTGTTATAATGAAAGCATGCCGCCAGTAAAACCACGCGTTCCTTTTAGTGACTCCTTATTTCAACAGCGTTCCGTACACGGTAGACTACCAAACTGAATAAATTGAAACACACAAAACGCACGCTAAGCACGCTCCGCATAGGCTCGGTATCATGGGCTGGTGAACAAACCATTCTGTGCGTACCCTCGCCTGAGGTCTTATTACACATACCATGGTTCTGTCAGCGTTTGCGATGTACGAAGGTCTTACGCATAGCGTAAAGTGATAAAGTCACGTGCAGTTATCACGAGGACTGGCTTTTTCGATTGAAATCGAGCGACACAGCGCGCTTGCCTAGCCCGTTGTCAATCGCGTCAGCTAAAGGTTGCGACGAATTCCTGGTGATAGCATGTCATAAACGCAGAATGTGCACGTAAGTTAGAATTCACTTACCGTAGAGGATTGGTTTTAATATCCAAGGAATGACGAACTACTGTCCTGTTTTGCCGGCGACAGGAGGTGGCTGACACACGGTCTCCCTTGGATGGCCTTCGTTCCGTCTCGCTGGACGGAGCACTTTTCTCTGGTGCTGTGCTGTTCCGCGATGTGGTGCGCGCGCGCGGTGAGGCAACTCCTAGTGAAAAAGTTGAGCGCTGGCTCCGCTTTTCTTTGCACTGTGGCTGCCTGCTGTCTCAGGAGCAAAACGGTGTGCTCTTTGCTCAGCGTGCGTGAGTGATACATAGCAGTGTTCGGGGTCAGCCTCCTACAGTTGAAGCAGGAGCTTACGCTACGTTTTGTTCTATACTGCCGCAAGAGTAGAACGGGCATTCTACTCTCTCTCAGAAGGGCAGAGTGAAAATAACATAACGCTCTCCTCTTTGACGGAGCGAAAAATGGATTTCATTCCACTCGATATTTTGAGAGAGTGAAACAATGCTTGAAGAGTAAATCGGCCCCTTTACTCCTGCGATACTCTCCCTAGTTTTTAAAGTGAGGCGTCTTGGCCATTTCGAATTCACCGATCACTCTCTTTTACTCTCGCAACGTAATAGGCGCTTCAAGTGAGTCAGCGGCTTCATGCTTTCACTTCGGCAAAAAGTCGAAGGAAATCACCGTCAAATCCTTCATCCACCATTGGTTTCCGTCCCAGTAGTTCATGGTAAAAGTCTACAAAATCCTGTGAATTAAAGTCGTATTGCAATTAAAACGTATTGCAAGTTATTCATTCGCCAGGATCTACATTCAACGCTTTCACCAATTTTTTTAAACCTTCGTATGGTCTTCCGCTTTTGAGTCCGTGAGGCGGGATAATATTTTCAGGACAATTAGTGAGGGTGGGCTGAGCTTAGCACATCTTTATGTGCGGCCAATAGTGTCTCGTTTGTTTTGTTTTCACGATACATCACATCCTATAACTCGGTCATTCATGCAAGTCGACGTTGTTATTGCTTTACCCGATATATTTGTTCCTTCAATTTTCCTTTTCTTTTTTTTTGCTTGTGAGGGCTCATGCATGAAGTTCACTTGGCGGTTCATTTCCTGACAGTTCGTTTTTCCACTGAGTGCTTGTACTCCGTGCCGCGTAAAATGTTAAACAAAGATTTACTGTCCATGTTATTTCCATCCCCCATTGTAACGATCACTATACATTGAATGGCCCGGCCACGGTGTACTAAAGAAAGTTAATAAGATGCATGCGGGCCTTCAAAAAAGAGCGCTTCTTGCTCTGAAAATGTTTTTAGAGGACACCAGGATTTTGGGAAAATATTAGGTATCAGATGATCCGAATACGCTAAATGAGTAACACAAGCGTTGTCTGTGGTTCATAATTGGTTTATGTGGTGATCACAACTTTTACGCAATATGTATAATTCTGTTCTGTACTTGCAGTGCATTACATGTGTTGTGTGTTTTGGCTGTACAAAATATCTGGCTTTATATATGCGCACGTGGACAGAACTAATGCACAGAACTTTGCGACTGATGTACTGTTGGACTGTATATTTTTTATTCATCCAGTGTTCTACTGAGTGCCATATTTCCTGTCGCTATTCTCCCTTTTTACGCAAATTTGTTTCCTTTGACAAGGGACAAGGAGTAGCCGGTGCCACCATAAAGGCGCCAACCTCTCCTAATATTCACTTCAATAAAAAAGAAGATGTATGTAGCCATATGCTGTAAAACATTCTTTTATAATCTTCATGCGAAACCATACCACATAAAACATTGTTACAGAAAACCGGCATCTTTGTTTCTTCTGCTAACTGTCGTTGTTGTGATGTGTTAGAGACAATTGAAGTTTTTTTGGTAATTTGCAAAGACGACAACCTATTTTGGAATGCCCTCCAACGGAGTTTAAAGGAAGACTGAAATAAATGCTCATAATGTAACTATGGCTTCTCAGTTAACGAGGCAGCATACTGATACCAGGTTAAGCACCTGAACGCAGGTGCGGCAATGCAAAAGAGACTCGGCATTTTGTGTATGCTTTGGGATGAGAGCCTAACGTTGCGCGTGCTTGCAACCACAAGCGACGGCCAAAAGCAAGCCGTCAATTTATCATTGGGATCTGAAAAATTATTAGCGTTAGGATTGCACAACACCCTCAGCGAACTGACATCAGCCCATTACATCTCGCAACAACAGACTTGCGCGGACTCACACGGGCCGGCAGGGCCTACAAACCTTGGGGTTCCCAGCAATGACAACACGAACCCAAGAAACCTGCTTAATACTTCGTCACGTCCAGGACAGGTTTCACGTTGCCCCGCTACCACGCAACATGGACCCTAACCTACACTCCGGCAGGAAGAGAGCAAGGGCCCAGTACATGGAGAAAGCGTTCAGGTTCAATACCACGGCCCGTTTTACGGACGCCGCCATGTATGGGGCGAACAACAAGGGCGCAGTTCCAGTTACATGCGACCACCGAGGCCACGTTACCTCCGCTGCATCGACCCGCCCCTGCGCGATTACGGAAGCCGAAGAGCTGGCCATCGCGTTAGCCATCCGCGAGGGCCTACACGCAAACCAACCACTGACGATCCTCACGGATTCCCAGCAGGCCTGCCGCTATTTCCTGCAGGGAAAAATTGGAAGACCTGCTGCCCAAGTCCTAGCCGGAATACTCAAGGAGGACCCTGAGGACTTCACCACCCAAACCATCATCTGGATACCGGGCCACACTGGCATCACGGGCAACCTGCAGGCCGATAGAGCAGCTCGAGGATTCGTACATAACCGAGCGCTCAACACGCCGGCTGCAGAAGACCTGGACCCTGTCGACCTCGAGTATTCAGCCATCGTGAACTACCACAGAGGGCGTCGCATGCGATATCCACCGCCCCATCGAAACCTAAAGACAGAAGATGCCGCTGCCTGGCGTAGGCTCCAGACAGGCACTTACACGAACCTACACATATTACATCGGATACACCCCACAGCCTACAGGGACGAATGCCCTTGGTGTGGGGCCACACCAACCCTATACCACATTACGTGGGAGTGCACACTACACAACATAGGACACCCAGACACGAACACCACGAGGGAGCAATGGGAGGCACTGCTGTCCAGCTCGGCCCTCGATGACCAGCTCAAGCTGATACAGAGAGCTGAGAAGATGGCAAGAGCCAGCGGAGACCTGTACTAAGGGCCCCGACCATTAGCGGTTTTTCTGATTATACTTTTAATAAAGTCTATCTATCTATCTATCTATCTATCTATCTATCTATCTATCTATCTATCTATCTATCTATCTATCTATCTATCTATCTATCTATCTATCTATCTATTTATCTATCTATCTATCTATCTATCTATCATCGGGATCAATTAAACTAAGATACGTTACGCGATGTACCTGTAGCGAGTGCAGAGGGCCACGCAAGACGGCAGGGAAGGCCGATTTCTATGTCGCTCAACGTACCCCGTTTGAGCTACACATCCCTTCACTTAAGCTTGTAATATCCGTGGAACGGAAGGAATTTAGGTGCTATTGACCAAGAACGCCGGGCAGTTCATCAATGACTGGCGCGTTAAATGTGCATCACTCAGTTAAGGTGTGCACATTAAGTGCATGGCCCTTCACACTCCACGTTTAATATTTCACGCAATTTTCTCCCGAAGTGGCAAAGTGCTGCTACGCATGCAGTTCAATAGACCGTGCACGAACTTCAATAATTCGCGATTTACTGACATTACCGTTTTTACCGTATCACTCAACGACAAAGAGGAAAAGACGAGCAACTGCATGAGGAGTAACTGTTGCCGTTCGTCCTTCCGTTCCTCTCTTCCCGACCAGGGGCTAAACACGTACGTTCGAAAATTTCCACATGCACGCACACTCCTGCAGTTAGTCCCTTGAGGGACAAAAACGCCCTCTTTAGGACTAACTGTCCAGTTACTCCCGCTTTCCCCGGCTTTTTTTTTTTTTTGCAGTGTACAGGTATACAACCTACAAATAGACAGACACAAAGATGGAGAAATACTCTAAGAATGCTTCTCGCATCAAAATAAAAAAATTCAGTGCCATTTCACCTTTTGAAGGTGGATGACCGGCAAAGCTGTGTATAGTAGGACAATATTGGTTTAATATATGGTGATTACTGTATTGATGGGATAAGTGTACATATACGTGTTTTCGTTATTGCACCGTATTTTATTTTTATTTTCTTACTATAGTGATTGTCGCTTTACAGTCACTATGGTAGATGGCCATGGGCTGAACGACGATGCTGGAACAATTTTTAGTGAATGTCAAGTCTATACATGACCGAGGACGCGTAGTTGGTACAGTGACGTGTGTATAGCTGAATGCCGAACCCATTCTCGGGGTATTCGGTTTCCAAACGGGCACCGCAGCATACGCTTGGCGTTGACGGCCCGCTCCTAGTCGGTGGTCTCCGTCCGCCGCCTTCGCGCCCGTTCCCGCTTCTGTTCGCGAACGCGATCTTCACGGGCACGCTGCTGTTCTTCGCCGGACAGAAGCGGGCTACGCGACGGTCCAGGCCCGTTGACCGACGCGCGCTCGGCGCTATCGGCTTCCCGCCGCCTTTGTGCCCATTCCCGCTCGGCTCATCCCGTCCCTCTTGGTGGACACCCCGCTCTTCCTCGGTGGGCACAGTACGCGCCCTACCCACGGTACGGCCAGACCGCAACTGCTGATAACGTCGGTACGCGATGTTAATAATAATAATAATATATGGGGTTTTACGTGCCAAAACCACTTTCTGATTATGAGGCACGCCGTAGTGGAGGACTCCGGAAATTTCGACCACCTGGGGTTCTTTAACGTGCACCTAAATCTAAGTACACGGGTGTTTTCGCATTTCGCCCCCATCGAAATGCGGCCGCCGTGGCCGGGATTCGATCCCGCGACCTCGTGCTCAGCAGCCCAACACCATAGCCACTGAGCAACCGCGGCGGGTGCGCGATGTTGACCTCACAGTAAACAGGTGCGCACATAATGTCGGACTGTAAACGCGCCTTTAGCGTTTATAGTCCGACGTTATCGGCGCGGCCGTGAGATCGCTCGATGCAGAGCGCGTCGATTTCATGGTCCTTGCGAACCTCTTCCACGCACGCAGATAGAACGGAAACCTAGCGATATAAAACTTCGCTGTAAGAAAACTCGGCAGAACCCATCTCAAGACGACTGTCGATGGTAATGCATTTAGCATTGATTCAATTTAGCCACACAACGTATCGCCACCGCCGAAACGAGTTTTCCGTGACGCGTGTAATGGAGCTGACTGCTATTGTATCCTCAGCGTCGCTTTCAAAGTGCCTGACCATTAGCGCCAGCACGCGCTCAATGTTGCACGGCATTCGGTGCCGTTGTATGCCTCGCAATGTACCCCTTACTCTATGCTGGTCGAGTACAGCACGGAATTGTTGGTTGGTCCCGATTGGTGCGCGGCTCGTTCATACAGGTCCGTCAGGCGAACAGCTTCGCAGTAAACGTTTGAATTCATAGGAATAAACTGGCTCTCCCGTAATCGGGAGTAAAGCAGACTGGCAACCCGTAAAGCAGACTGGTTGGAGATGATACATGTCACATTCTTTAAATGGGTGTAGTGCATGTGCTCAACGGCACGCCCCACCACACCACCCCACACCGCACCACCCACGCCATACTGTGTACTGGTCCACATGGATGCTGTCCATCTAGAGGAAGAAAGCAGGCTGAAGGCCGCACGCCTGACAGCAAAAGACGTCAGGGAGGTTGAGCGCACTGGTCAGCTAGAAGAAGAATGAATTGAATTCTAGTGTTTCACGTGCCAAAAGCACGATTTGGTTACGAGGCACGCCGTAGCGGGAGGCTCCGGGTTAATTTTGACAACCAAGAGATCTTTAACGCGTACCCAAAGCACGGAACACGCGCGTAATTCATTTCGCCTCCATCAAAATGCGGCCGCCGTGGCCAGGATTTGATCCCGCGACTTTGCGCTTAGCATCGCAACGCCACAACCGCTAAGGCAAAGCGGCGGGTAGAAGCCGCGCGATTGGCCGCTGTGGCCACTTTGCGTCTAATCGCGGGCATCTCTCACGCTCGGAAAAACACTTATGTAGCACGTATTGAGCAACGGAAAGCTGCATCGGTTGTTTTTCATGTCGCTCTACATTTTCTAATTAACATTCGTCGTCAAATTAAAATATTTCAGAGGTTGACTAATCAGGTACAACTAATTATGTAGTTAGACAGAATGGAAAAAATAATCTCAGTATCTCCAGGTGACGGCAAACATCGCCTTGGTTCTGTCCAGCTAACGTGGCGTTTGCATATCTTTAACTCTTGGTGCGTGATAGTTGGGATACCCTGTATACACACTGCCACGTACTGAGTGACTCAAGTTCTTCTGACGGTAGATTTCCAACCCTGCTCTATCAGCACATATCAGCCTGATGCGCTAATCATTCGACCGCAATCTACCCAGCGACCCAGGAGGAGAAATGGCTAGTGGTTGATTGATTGGTTAGTTGGATGAATCCTGGGGTTCTGCGTGCCAAAACAACGATTTGATTATGAGCGACGCCGTAGTGAGGAACTGCGGATTAATTTTCACCATCACAGGATCTTTAACGTTCCCACAATGCACGGGACGCGCCTAGTGTTTAAAGCCGTGTGGGCGTGGGGAAGGGGTCCGAACCCTCCACTCCCCCCCGCCCACTTCATTTTTTGAGGAAGGGCTTGGCCTCCCCTCGGCAGGCCAACTGTAACACTGCGGCACCCATTCTACATGCCCTGAAGGCGATTTTATTACCAGTATTACCTTGTGCGGGGCAATTCTAGCTCCGCAATTTTGTTTTTGCTCACGCCACATCAATCGGTTGAAGTGGCGCGAGCAAAAACAGGAAAGCACGTATTGTCGTACTGCTCTATGCATTTCCCCTTTGCGCTGCACATGAAGGTCATCGCCCTTGTTCGACTAAGATTCTTAGCACACCATACCGTTTCTTGAGCCACCTGAGCGTGACGCTACTTGCTCGCGTATTAGTGAAGGTTCAGCTTGATTTCTTTATGTTTACAGATAATTTCCATTCGTTTAGCTGTGCTTTACGAGTGCTATGTTATAGCATAAGTCGCACACATTGTCTCTCTGTTTAGGTGAGTCGGTGTGAAACCATGAATTATGTTATTGTAGCGCCTGAGGTTGGGCCAGTTAAGTGAGGCAACTAATGTTCTGTGTTGCAACCAGACATATTCGTTTCGAGTTTGACCGTTTACCTCCACAGTTACTTATGTAAAAGGATTTCCAAATCGCCAACTTTCTCTACCTACTTGATTCTTTAGTGCTTGAAGAACTTTGCCATCGTTTAATATACAGTAACGTGATCCTTAATATGGTAGTCTAAATGGTATGGTACGGTATGAAGAACTTTATTTAGGTCCTGAGGGATCAGTCCGGGACTGATGCGGGCGGCTCCCACGTCGGTACGGAGAGGCCGAGCCCCTCTGCCGTCACACGGGCCCTCTGGAAAGCCCTGAGTTGGTCCGCCAGCACTTCACTGCGCAGCACCCGCTGCCACCGATCAACCTCGTTATTTTTGCTTGTCGCGCGAATTTAGTGTGCCTCAGCTAACGTTAGGTAAGCGGTTAAAGGCTGGTGACCGAACAACGAAGGTAGCATTGTCAGACTTTGACTGTGGTTTTAATTATTTGACGGGCCTCACTGCCAGATACAAAGCTTCACTGATTAACTTTAGCTAGAGTTTGAACATATGCAAATACCACGTAGCTGGACAGAACGAAGGTAATGTTGTAATGCCCGTGCTATACGGGTCGCTAGCCTGCGGTCTGAGCCTGGAGCGTATTATTAGGCACCGGAGCTTATATAAATTATATCTGCCATTGTAACTTCGACAAATTCCGAAGTCTAATTTCTCGTAACTCGTACGGTGGGCGCAGTGGAGAAACTTATTCTGCAAGTTATTTCTCGATAATTTCGAGCGAATTTCAACCACCTCGTTGAGGAATGTACGACGAAATGTGATCACACAGCCGGCAGGGGACTATTTCATGATGCGTAATAATCTAAATTGTGCACGTATTTTAGGCAGTTGTAATAAAATATAGGTGTTATCGTTTTCATGTTCGACTACCGCTAGGCACACGGTTCGTTTATATACCAGTACCATAGAATTTTCGAACAAATCAATGCGCCGGTAAGTAATCGGGAAACTTGCCACATCTTGGCGCGGATAAGCCACACGTCGTGTCATTCTTACATGTCTCCCAATAGATGAACATGAGTCACGTTCTGACCTTCCTCGATTTCAGCTTTGACATGCCTGGTCAAATACGTTCTTTCACTCATTTGAAAGGTCATTTCGCCCTGCAATTCCACTATCTGTACAAGGGTACTTTTTGCATGAAATCGATATGAAAGCGGCTGTACAACATACATTTACGAGTAATGCCTCGGCCACGAGTCGGCCACGGTCATAGTCGCCTCTACCCAAAGCTCTTACCTTATTTCCTTTCATTGCGCTTAGCACGCTCAATGCCGCATCAATCTATTACGAACGCTGTTACCTGCGGGCTCCGCTTTCCCTCGTGATCTATTCGCCTTGCGTTGCATTGCGCGCTCACACCTTGCGACGCCGACCTAGGCCAGCTAGCGAGAGACCGCTCAAGTTGTGTTCTTATGAACACTGCAGTGTAATGCTCGCCAACCCGATCATGGTATCGGCTTGTATTGTTTCAGCTTTTGCGGTCGACGACAAAGGGGACCGGTTCGGCAAGAACGTGCGCCCGGCAGCAGTGTCGGCGCCTAGGTTAACGGATGACCGCGTCTATGCTCGATTAGCAACACAGACAGTACAAACAACGCAGTTGTCAAACATTCAGAAGCAAACACTTCTCCGCAAGTTTGTCAGAATACTGCAGGCAGTCACAAGTTTTTGAGCGACCAAGACCGCAACCCCGCTGTCATTAGCAAACAGATGCCGCGGGTGCACACAAACGTGATTCGAGGAGGCCCTTGGGTACTGCAGGAGGATGCGACAGCTGTACCGAGTGCTGTTCGAAAAAAAAAACCGCACGTGATGTCTGCGCACTCCGAACACTATATAGTGGCTTTATCTTTCTGCGTCACATGACCGCAATTGACGGTTCCGTCAACAAAGTACAAGTTTCGCCTCAGCAATCTGAAACGCAACTCCCTATGAACTCCAACTACAGTAAACCCTTAACGAAATTCACTAAAAGCATAAGGATAGCATCGTCACATGCTTGCAAACACGATTGAAAGCTACAGATAAATCACTGTTCGCGGTACACAAGACAGGGGCATCCTGGTGGTAAAAAAATACGGTCAGCGGGAAGTAGGGCCGCGGGAGGGTGAGAAAGCGGCTCCGCTGCTTCTGGCGCTCTTTTTGGCCTTTGAGTGTTTTACATTCTTGGTGGAAGAAACGTATTTGGAACTTTCGCCAACCTCTGCCATCCGGGACACCGTGTCAGGCGGAGCTTGTAAGTCTGGTGAAGTCGCGCCGCATGTCGAACTGCGTTGCGATTTGCGACGTTTGGCCTTCTTGGCGACAGCCTCTGTGCCTTGGCCCAAGGATGCCTTCAGCGCCTCCTTCCGCTGCTCTTCGGTCATAGCAGCTGGCTCCAGTGTCGGTGACTGTGTCTTCTTGTGCACAAATATTTCGGGCAGCCACTGGATGGCCATCCCGCTGGCGAACACGAGCAGGGTCATGATGATGTCGAACACCAGTGTTTCGTCGGAAAACATCGAGTTCAGGAAAGTGGCCAGCAGCGCCCCAGCACGCCCGACCGAGTACGACACGCAGAGGCCTCTGCTTCGTATCGAGGTGGGGAACACTTCCGTCGTGTAGCTGCAGTTGACGGCCATGGCGACCGCAGCGCTGCTGTCCACCACGAGCCTCGCAAGTACGATCCAGGGGAAGGTCACGTTCAAATGATGGAGTGCGGAATGAAGGGTGATAGACACGCAGAGCAGCGCCAGCACCATGGACAAGGTGACTCGTTGGCCCCACTTTGTGATGCCGTTGTAGACTACGACGAGGAGGATCACCTGCAGCATGAGTGCCGACACGGCCCATAGGCTATCGAGCGCCGTCTCGCGGAGCCCCGTTCCGTAGAAAGCAAAACTGGCGCCGAACCAGGAAATGAGCACGGACGCTGCGCGGCGGCTACGCGTGGATACGCTGGCCGAGATGGTGGTGGTCGTCGGGGACGCCGCCTCTCGCTTCTCCAGTTGCTGCTTGAGCGCCTTGAACGTGCCCTTCGCCTTGGCCAGGTCGATGCCGTTCTGCGCGGCCGCGTACAGTACGACGCGCTCGGCTAGCCGAACTCTGTGCGTGTCGACGAGCCAGACCGGAGACTCCTCGACCATGTAGCAACAGGCAGCCGCCATCGCCGACACCGTCGCGAGAAACGCTTGTGATAGCCACCAGCGCGGACTGGCCATCGACACGATGGACATCAGCGGCAACACCAGAGCCGGACCGACGCTCGCAGCCAGGAGGCTGTAGAGGGCGCGGTGTTCGTTGCCCGTCACCTCGTAGAGCACGATGAAGACCAGCATGTAGGTGGCGCTGGACGTGCCGGCAACGAGACAGCGTATCACAAGGAACACGGAAAATACCTGCGACGAGCCGGTGGCCAGGCATGCGAACAGCATGGTGAATGAGCAGGCAAGAATAGTGGGTCTGCGCCCGTGGCGGTCGGACAGGACGCCGGCCAGTGGCACAAACACCATCGAGCCGATCATGTACGCCGATGAGGACAGCGCGTACAGCCAGTGGCGGCCGCACACCAGGTCCCAGGCGCTGACGATGCTGTCTTCCTGTCGGTCGGCAGCGTATTCCCACTGGTTGCAAGACACGACTCTGCGCTCGCTTGCGTTTTCACCCTTCGAATAAAACATGGAAAAAGCATAGGTGGCTCAGTTGAGGATCCGACTACCGAATTGGCGCCAACTGGCGCACGTCAATAATTGTGTAACTGACTCGGAAGGGTTTCGACACGAGCTAGTTGTTACGGATCATTCTTTTTAACCAGCGCTGGTCCTGTGCTCTTCCTTGTGTAAATGACACCTGAGCTAAAACACGCAGGTTGTTAGCACCTAACTGATAGGCGAGACGCTGACCCCAATGAACTCGGGGTCCCATGCTTACTCATAAAGTTATTTTGTTCTGAAATGACGTTGCTTTTGATTTTCGTTCTTTATTTTTAAGTCGGCTGACAGCATATCTTAAGCAGTGCTGCTAAGAGTGCTCTGTCGTTCTAGACTATTCCACAATTAATCTATACCTATGCACGTTTATCTTCGCATATATATATATATGGAGACGGCGTCAGCCGGTAAACCGATGAAAGCTTGCACGGAATTAGAATCGCAATATTTAGCTGTCGATAGTCCTCACAGTGATCCCTCAATTGTCTCTAGGAGTTTTAATGAAGACCGTCGAATAATCTGAGAAGTCATAGCGCTGGCTACAGCTGCGCCTGCAAACTCGACTGAATTTGAATCCAGCTTGCTTATATGATACGATAAGATGTTGCTTGACGAGGACAGCTACTGATACTGAAGGTGTCCGACACCAGCTCTAACACCATTGTTACGAAAAAAGCAAGATAGTTCCGGCCGCGCACTTAAGGGGAACCGCCTACTTACTGCTTTCCGTGTTTCGTAACGCCTCAGCCGTCCCAAAGCTATAGGCGTTTTGCTAATAAACAGTCGGAACACTAAAAACATCAAGAACGTGCAAGTCTGATAATGACACTTCAAAGCGTATGTTATCATTGGAACAGAACTATCATGGCCAGACAATAGTAACGGAAAACATTTTGAACCTTGTTTATAACTATACTGGTGCGACCACAAGTTAGTCTACTATGCGGCGGTGTTGTTGGAACACATTAGTGTTTGATTCGGGACCCCAAAGAAAATCTGTCATATGCATGTACGTCACGCAGTCATCGTCGCGCAAGTCCGCGAGATGGCGGTACTTTGTCGCTTTGTGCCAACCTAATGGTTACGAAAGTAGGCATCAAAAGGTTGCAGCGGAGTGCTTTACTAAAGTGGTCGTGCTCTTGACATATATATATGGAGGAATGATGATATTTAGGTGTCGTTTGTTTTATCGCTGAACAATTTTGTAGACTATATGGTCGGCTAGCTGCTTGGACATATATAAGGGTAATAAATACGGCAGTACTTATAAGTGTTTTGCGTGTATTTCAGTCGGCGTCCACATGCAACCAAATTCCAGGTGAGTTTTGGAAGGTGATCCACCGCTAGGTGGTGCTGCGGCGGCTAACATCGTTTAAACAGTATTACAGATATCTACAGAAATGAAAAGAAAGGGCTTGCCCCCTCTAATTTTTCAGGGTCTCATTTTCACAATGTAAATAAAGTCGCAGCTGTTAACCTAATGTATACGTAACATTAACCCGCTGTTATTACTTAGTGGATTCGGCGTTACGCTGCTAAGCACTAGGTCGCGGGATCGAATCCCGACCGCGGCGGCCACATTTCGATGGGGGGCGAGATGCAACAACGCCAGCGCGCGTTAAGGTACCCCAAGTGGTCTAAAGTAATGCCAAGTTCCCCGCTACCGCCTGCGGCATAGTCATATCTTCGTTTCGGCACGTGAAACTCCGGAATCCATTTTTCTTATCCTATAACGTTCGCATGGGTGAGGAGGTTATGAATATTTGTCGTTCCACGTAAACTTTACATCAATCAAGAAAAATTTAAAGTGAACCATGTGTGATTTCGACGTCACATGCCTTGTTATAAGCATATGGCGTGGCGCCGGGTTCTGGAGTTCTGCATTGAGCATATTTGCCTCCTTACCTTTTACTAACACTGACTCTGCATTCAAACACTATGAAAAATGATCGAAACATTGAATGCCCCGCGGCTTTTGCCATTACTTAGCATTAATACTGCTGGTCGGAGTGAAGCTACTAAATCTCCTTTAAGATATTAACGTGTTTGGAAGGCGCTTGCGCTTCGCATATGCGCGTTAGCTCGATTGCGTGATGCAATTTACACATAGCCGCTCACGCCATGCAGCTGTACAGCATCTTTCGCAAGCCGGACAAGAACTGCTGAGATGGATTTTTTTTTTTACTTTAGACGTACACCTCTGCCCACAAAAGCTTGAAGACTGTGAGAAATCTGCGAAACGCCTAAAATACTTCGCCACGTAAGCGGGGGTGCACTAGGTGTAGTTCCCACAATACACCAAACGTTTCTTTTTCCGTTGTTGTTGTTGTTGTTTTACGTCAATAGCATTTCTTAATAAGCCTTTGTCAGGTAATAGAAATTTACTCATTCAAAGGGATTACTCGAAAAGGCTAACATTGACTTGCGCACGAAATCGAAATGCGTTATGGACTAATTTACAAAGTTTTGTTATTCAACGTTCTAACTAATTACTTCGCGTACATATTGCAGTTTATGAATTCGAGGCCGAGAGTTATCAACTTACGTTGAGTTTGAAATATTTTTCGAAATTGTTATCAGGTTTGAGGTTACTGTTGTTGATGTACTGTTGTTCCGCTTACTTTGTTAACAAAGGCCTTTTTTTTATGCATTAAGGCTCTACAGTAATTCGAACAACAGTGCATTTTGCCGCACACTTTGGAGGCGCATATCCCGAATCTGGTATCCTCAGAATTCCGTCCAAGTGATGTTCCTTGCGAACTGACCAGCTAGAATTCGTAAATCTCAATATGTGCTGTAATATAATTAGTTGAAAAGGTAATTAGTAACACTGTGGTAATCATTTGATTACGCATTTCAATGTCACGTGAAAATTAGTCCGCCTCTTTTAGTAGTCCAGCTCGAGGAGTAGAATTCTGCTACGTGCCAAAGGTGACTAAAAAAATAAACAAATTAACAAAAAGAACGCTTCATGGAACGAGCATAACGGGCGCTTGCGCGTCTTAAGCTACACGAAGCATGCTCAGGGGACGAAGTGGAAGATTTTTAGCTGCTTCAAAGTTCCAAACGAGTCCCTGAGCCAGTACACATCCCCATGTCGCACTATTTATAACCAAGGCCATAGACCCATCTGCCACATTCTGCTCTTGTGAGGAGCGACACCGACGCTCCGAAGCTCCGAATGGTGAAAACATGTGCTTTCACACTCACCAAAGATTTGGCACTCTTTGTGTGCGATAAGAGAACGACGAAATTATCCGGGAAAGTATGTAAGATCATTGACGCATTCACTGACTTGTTAGTAATGACAAGGAACCTTTGGTCAGCAGCCGCTTACAAAACCAGATAGTGTGTTGTATGTTCAGTCTTGTTTCTCAATGCTGGCGCCACCGCATATCCAAAGACTATAAAGTATAATGGCCAGGCCTCGTTTAACAGGAAGCTCTAGCTAGAGGGCTCCTGTCTGAATACATAGGAAAGGAGAAATCGTTTTTCTCTGCAATTAAGCTGCATCGAAATCGATTGGATTTGTTGCACTTCGAATAAAATATCAAAAATTCGACGACTGTAGGAAACGGAATTTTAATTTTAGCCACGAAATTCAGGGACAGTAGGAAGCGGAACTTTAATTTTACCTACAGCTCATCTCAACAACGAAAAACTATATAAAAATTCTATAAATAGCGTTTAATAATGACTCTAAAGCGCTCAAAATCAATATATTACACATGTCAGGGAAATGTATTGGATTTAGCAACACCCTTGTATAGACTGTGGCCAAACCACGTAAACTGCAGACTAATGCACCAAATATATATGCTTTAGAATGCAGTTTACGGAAAAGCAGTATCTGTTTTGTGGAGAGTTAGGGAGTTGTAAACTTCGCTATCCCAATTTTTTCCAAACATACCATTGTCTGGCAATTTTCGTAAAAAGTTCAAACTGAAAATCAGACTTCCGCTTCCTACAGTCATTAGAATTTAATTTTCTCTCTCGCTTGCAACAAATTACATTAATATCCGTAAAGGGTTATCTCAGAAAACCCTTTCTGCATTTTACATGTATTTGAGTAGGCAGCACCAGAGTTTGGTCCGAGCTAAAGCTTCCCGTTAAGCCGGGTGACATATTCCATAGACCTTCTAGGAAAAGTTAGTTCAGAAAATTCTGGCTGCAGTGTCGAGGGAAGCTGCCAGCTGGGTGGTTTAGGCAACATAGCAATTAGGGTTAGTGAATGGTTTTGGCTAAACATGTTCCTTCCGGCTTGGTTACCTCGCAAATGTATTATTTTTCACCAGAATATCGCGTTTTAAGTGCTAACAACTCGCAGTGAGGGCAGTCTAATTTGTCTAACGTTTGCGCAGTCTGATTGCTTTCTGCATTTAGAAGAATGGGAGTGGATGAAAATTTAGGCAACTAAAGGCTAGTAAACAGCCTTAAATAAGCTAAGAATATCGTCTTTGACACCAGCACGAATATTCGACAAATCTAAATCACTGTAGCGAAGAAGACTGGCGCAAGTCTTGAAGAGGGCGGCATGGGCGCATTGCGGGTCTGAATGGATAGCGGAGCATACATCTGCGCGCATATGGCGGGGGACGACTAATAACCATTTGCGGCCATCGGAAGCGTAATTTCGACGATAGAGAACACCATCCCGTAACTCAAAATGAGAAGCTTGGCGGCGGATAGCGCGTGAAGGGCGTGTTGTTGAAGTGTCCGAAATGCAATCCATGGGCCCTATAACGTAAAACTATTCCAACATGTTTCTATTCCAATCTCCTGACGTCAAATTTGCGTAACCGCCGACGCAAGCACCGGGCGGTCACCCCCAGGTTTGTCTGAACAGACCAATCAAACGCTCTCCTCGCTCATAGGAGGTCACTTTTGTTTGCTTGAAAAACGAATAACGTTACCTAAACTGAGCGGCTTGTCGTATCTAATTGGCTGACAAGAGGCGAGGAGAACGCTCGAGTGGAGAGGGATTCACTGGGGCAGAGCCAGTGCACTGAAAATCGATAACCGGATGAAGAGGGTGGTGCCGGCGTGCGCGATTGGTCGGCTTTCCCTTACTTAGCTTGTGGTGGCTGGTCGAAAATCACGGCGGCATGCAACGGAAGCTTAAGAATGACGCTAAAACTGACGGTAAACTGACGCTAAACTGGCAAAGAAGAGTTGGCAGAATGAGGTGGTAAACGTCGTGCCGAAAGGGCTCGAAAACGTACATGGCCACGCAAGAAGTGTTATTATACGCAAATACACCCATGCTCTTCGGCAGGTGCGAGTAGCCAGATCGGCGGCAGCCATCTTTTATTCCTTTCGGAACCGGGCAGCCTGTGGCTATTCCGAAGAAAATTCACTTTTTTTCGGCATATTAATGCATCTTTATCGCGTACACGTCACTTTGACGCGGTGAGTTTGTGCGGTTTTGTGACGTCGCGTGACAGGCATGTGAAGTGGGTGCAGCCCGAAAGCTTTTTACCAATAGCCGACGGCTAATGGCGAAAAGGGGTCGAATCAGAAATAACTTTTTCTTTTTTCTGTCAAATCATGCATAATTAGTGTGTACACATCATATCAGATGGGAAGGTATCGCGGTTTTCGTGACGTCGCGTGACAGACAGGTGAAGTGGGCGTGGTCGAAAAAAGTTTTCGACCAATGATGGAGGGCTGATAGCAGAATTGGAATAGAAAAGTTTGGAATAGTTTTACGTTATAGAGTCCCATAAGTGTCGCAATCCAGGGATATTTGCGCTGCTCCACAGCCATGTTGACGTGCACAGGCGACGAAAACACCGATTCGATGACTGAAATGCAAGTCATGTCACTTCGTGTGGGCAACCGAGAGAGGGCATCCGCGTCGGTGTGTTTACGGCCAGACTGGTAAATGACGCGTATGTTGAAGTCTTGCAACCGTGGAGCCCATCGCGCAAGGCGGCCAGACGGATCGTTTTAGAGCCGTTAACCAACGTAGAGCATGGTTATCTGTACCGACGTCGAAGGTGCGGCCGTACAGGTAGGGTCGGAATCTTCCAAGGGCCCAGATGATAGCCAGGCACACCTTTTCGGTGACGGAGTAGTAGTTGCATTTCGCTTTCGTTAGTGTTCGGCTTGCGTAGGCTACTATATTCATCATGCCCACGGCACCAAGTCCTATGCCCTGGCGTCGGTGTGGACTTGCGTGGGGGCCTTGGGGTCGAAATGGCGCAGTACGGGAGGCGAAGTGAGCAAACGCCGCATTGTTTCAAAAGCATCGTCGCAAGCTGTGGCCCAAGTAGAAAGTCGTGTGTCGCCGCGAAGCAGCCAAATCAAGGGAGCAATGATACAAGCGAACTTCCGGATAAAACGACGAAAGTAGGAGCAGAGCCCGATAAAGCTCCGAAGTTCTTTCAGGGACGTGGGTTTCGGGAATTCGGCGACGGCGCGAAGTTTGGAAGCATCAGGTAGTATGCCATCTTTCGATACGACGTGTCCAAGTATCGCAAGCTGCTTGGCTCCAAAGCCACATTTATTCAAGTTAAGCTGGAGGCCTGCCTCGGTGATGCACTGCAGGATTTGTTCGAGACGGTACAGATGTGTGAGAAAATCTGGAAATATGACGACGACATCGTCAAGGTAACATAAGCATGTCTTCCATTTTAGCCCATGAAGGAGATTGTCCATCATTCGTTCGAATGTTGCAGGGGCGTTGCAAAGCCCAAACGGCATAAAGTTGAATTCATATAGGCTGTCTGGGGTCACGAAGGCTGTCTTCGGGTGATCGGCAGGATTCATAGGCACTTGCCAATAGCCTGAGCGTAAATCCAGCGAAGAAAAATACTCTGTGCCTTGCAAACAATCCAGAGCATCGTCGATGTGCGGTAGAGGGTAGACGTCTCTGCGAGTTATGTTAAGACGGTGGTAGTCGACGCAAAATCGAATTGAGCCATCTTTTTTCTTAATCAGGACTGCAGGTGACGCCCAGGGGCTATTCGAGGGTTGAACCACTCCACGCTCAAGCATTTCGCTTACTTGATTTTCAATAACACGGCGCTCCGCGGGTGATACACGATAAGGGCTCTGGCGCAGTGGTGCGTGGGTGCCGGTGTCGATCTCGTGACGCACAGTCGATGTGCGGCCTAGTGGAGCTTGTTGACAGTCGAACGTAGATTAGTATTTCCGTAGAAGGCTGGGAAGCTGCGAACGCTGCGTAGGGCTCAGGAGGGCATCTACTGAGCTATGGAAGACGTCTTGCGTAGGCTGCGAACAAGGCAAGCTATAATTCAACGAGTTCACGTCTGAACAGGTGTTGTCAAGAGGTGCGTCAAAGATGGTCACTGAGTGGGCAGGCTGAAGACGCCCAACGCACTCACGACGACGTAAGACGAGGGGCGTGGCCTTAGTGTTGGAAACGAGCAGTCGCGTGCAGCCACCGCTGACAGGACATCGAAGGGTAGGGAACACCGTCGGCGAACAAAAATATCCGATGGGATAAACAGGGCAGTAGTGTCAGTGGTGAAAGTAGAGCAGGCATTCGCAATCACAGAAGAGTGCGGAGGGATCGTGGTGTCTTCTGTAACGGCCAGTTTGTCACCAAAATCGTCAAAGCCATGTAAACGGGCATCGGGAAGCGGAGAAAATTCAACTTCGGCGCGAGAACAATCAATGATGGCCTGATGGTCGGAAAGGAAGTGCCAGCCCAAGATGACGTCGTATGAACAGGATGAGAGGACGACGAACTCGACTGTATACGTGTGTCCTTGAATGACGATGCGGGCGTTACGTAACAGGGGTAATGCACTGGGAACTTGGAGTGACAGCGCAGAAAATGGCGTCATTACTTTTCGAAGCTTGCGGCAAAGTTACGTAACTGCTGAAATGGCGGCGCCTGTGTCGACTAATGCCAGTGTGACGACTCCTTCTACAGATACTTCGATTACGTTCGTTAGAAGAAAGCGAGGCTTTGTGTGGTTCGACTGGAACGCATTTGTAGCGAATAAGACTGGCGCGCCCTATGGACGCACTATCATCATCAGCCCGCCGACAAAGAGGGGCTCGCGCTCTCGGTGTCTGACGCTCGACTGAGACGGTCGCGTTCCTGACTGCTCAATAAACCGCATTACATAACAATTCCATGGCAGCTGAAAAATCGCAGCTACCAGAGTTCACTCTACGTAGTTTAGTAGGAAAATATGACAAAGGAGTGTAGCCAAGGGAGATACTGAGCACGTGAATCCCCTCTTCCCCGATCTGGCATGAACCGCCATGCGACAACTGCCTATTGTTAAGAACGGCCCTGCTGACGTGCAAGTGTTGCCAGCCAGTTTCGACAACGGGCGTCAACGCTTCCTGGAGCGCCGCCGCAAACCTCTAGCCATGGTGTCACTAAGTCGCCATTGTGACTGAATGCGTTCGGCGGGCCAACTATTGTTACCGAACCCACCAACGCCATCCTGTTCTGCTATGAGTGGGGGAGTTGCCGCGGGAACGTCGACGAAGGCCCCTTCCCACGCGCCGATCAAGACGTAGGGCAATGGCTACTCAGCTCCGAGTTCTACGAAGCCCGTCTGACGTCGGCTCCAGAGCGTGCACCTGTGTGTGTGTGTGTGCGTGCGTGCGTGCGTGCGTGCGTGTGCGTGTGCGTGTGCGTGTGTGTGTGTGTGTGTGTGTGTGTGTGTGTGTGTGTGTGTGTGTGTGTGTGTGTGTGTGTGTGTGTGTGTAAGCCGTCCCTGGGAGAGGCGGCGTGTTTACAATGACTGGACGAACGTTTACGTCCGAGTGCTTATAAGCCGCTGTTGTGCGGATGCTCGACACACTTTCTTAAGCAGTCATGTTGGACAGAGACACTCTCTCAAGCAGTCGCGTTAGACTGACGTACTTTCTCTCGAAGTCATGCTAGACTGATGAACTGCAGTACATACCGTATTTTCCGGTGTATAAGACGCGGTTTTTTTCCAAAAATCTTGCTGGTGCGTCCTATACAAGGGTGCGTCTTATATGCGAATTTTTCGTTTTTTTTTGCGGGTTCAGAAATTACTCAGGTTCATGCTCAAGCTTTTTTCACCGAAAAAATATCACTACCAATGATGCGGTAGTAGCACGGTTAATACTTCAATACGGGGACCGCCGTGCGCAACTTTTTTTAGGTGAACTTTATCATGAAACGGCGGGGATGACGACTTCCAGAATCGCAAACACGCGGTCGTTTCGGAGGCGCAAGCAAAAGTAATGTGAAATTCCCAAAGATGGCGACAGTCGCGCTTCTCGACATTGTCAAGACAAGCCAAGCCGGCGTTCTTTTTTAGTCATTCTTTGCAACTTCGCAACCGTGTACGTATTACGTCAGTGTTGGTGACTTCGGCGTGTGTTTTCCACTACCTACACCTGTCGTGCTCGGTCTTACTACAGTATGCCACCGAAGTTGCGCAAGAGCTACACCGCAAAGTTCAAATTATCTGCGGTCGAGTATGCTACCGAAAACGGAAATCGGGCTGCGGGCCGCCATTTCGACGTCACCGAGAAGATGATTCGCACGTGGCGACAGTCGTCCGCCAAACTGCAGGCGATGAAGAGCGGAAAGAAGGCTGACCGCGGGAAGAAGGCGCGGTGGCCTGAACTTGAAGACCGGCTCCTCAAGTGGGCTCTTGAACAACGGGCTCAAGGTAGGGCTCTGTCAACCGTGCAGTTGCGCTTGAAAGCACGCACTTTGGCGAGTGAAATCGGTGCCGCTGATTTTGTTGGTGGGCCGTCATGGTGCTATAGATTTATGCAGCGCAAAGCCTTGTCAATAAGAGCGCGAACGACAATGTCTCAACAACTACCAGACGATTTCGGAGAGAAAGTGGAGAAGTTCCATGAATTTGTGAAGAAGGAAGTCGAAAAGAACAACATCATCGACAGCCACATCGTAAACATGGACGAAGTGCCTCTAACATTTGACATCCCTATGTCAAAAAGTGTCGCTCAGAAAGGTGATAAGACTGTCACAGTACGAACAACTGGGCACGAAAAGTCTCACTTCACTGTCGTACTTGCGTGCTGTGCTGACGGAACAAAGCTGCCGCCGATGATAATTTTTAAAAGGAAAACGATGCCAAAAGAAAGCTTTCCGCCTGGTGTTATTGTCACAACTAACCAGAAGGGCTGGATGGATGAGCAAATGATGGGAGTTTGGCTCGAAAAGTGCTTTTCGAAGCGCCCGGATGGATTTTTTCACTCCCGGAAAGGCCTGGTTATGGATAGCATGCGGGCGCACATTACTGACTTGACACTGAGGCAAATCAAGGCGAAGAACTGTACCCCTACAATAATACCCGGTGGTTTGACGAAGGTTCTACAGCCTTTGGATATTTCCGTCAACCGCAGCTTTAAAGCTATTTTGCGACGTATTTGGGAGGCGTGGATGACGGAAGGCGAGCACAGCTACACCGCAACTGGACGCATGAGGCGCGCTTCTTACAGCGAAGTTGCGAAGTGGGTCCATGAGGCCTGGAGTGCTGTTAGAGTGGCAACCATAACTGCAGGGTTCCGGAAGGCTGGCCTGCTAGCTTCATCGCCAACCGAGCACGACGACAATCAGACCAGAGAATGCTTCAGCCGCGTTGCCTCCAGAAATGGGCGAGCTTTTTGAGAGCGCATCCGAAGATGAAGACTTCGATGGTTTTAAGTAAAAATAAAATGTTGTTATGGACATATGGGAGAGTTCTTTCGTCGTATTTTTCTTTCTTTTTTGCTAAAACGTGGGCGGGTATGGCGTGAGTGTTGCCTTTTGCGATCACTTAGCGTTGCTTAAGAACTTCTCACAGGCCGCCGCGGTGGCTCAGTGGTTGAGTGGTGATGGTCGATCAAGCGTGTTTAATTAACCCTGACTAGCCTAAGTGGGTAAATTGGGCTGCGTCTTATACACGGGTGCGTCTTATATACCAACTTTTTCAATGAGAGCCTTCGTATATGGCGAGTGCGTCTTATACAAGGGTGCGTCTTATACACCGGAAAATACGGTACTGTAAATAAATCCGTATTCCTCGTTCTCGATGACAAGCAGTCCTTCCCTTCATCAACTTCCTCAGCGTGGATAAGTTGGACGACGGCATGGGCCAGCTACCTTCCAATTCATGCCGGACTCCTCCAATCTTGACAACGGGTTACGAGCGATGGTATTGAGCCCCCAATCCTGACAATATGCGCCGCCCGCCTTTAAAAAACGTATTATTTGCTACGCCACGGTTTATGACCTACTTTGTTGTCAACCGTTAACATGCGTGCCCAGGCACGTACCCAAGGGGGGTCCCGGGGGGGCCCGTGCCCTCCCCGAAATTAAGCGGCATAGCCCCCACTCCCCGCCCACGCCACCACTCCTCACAAACATTCGTAAAGCGCCGGCAAATCAATCTATTCGGCGGTCAACAATTTCCTGCCTTTTACAGCGAAAGCTGCAGTATATGACTAACCTTCTGTAGTTTTTTTGGCGTCCGTCAACAGAAAAAATCATCATGTGGGCCGATCCGGGGGATAGTGCACCAAGGGTCCAAGCTCAATGGCACATACCCCAGTGGGCTCGGGAACTTATAACGCGCCCTTCGAAATCTTCGGCATGGCCTCACGCATGGTGATCTGTGCTTAACGCCTGCTTCAGCTCCGCCGCGGGCCGGCCCGGCATTGCACTACCTTCGGGATGGAGTCACATATGCGGAGCGCTGAACACCTGCGTCACCTCCGCCGCAGGTGGGGAGTAGAAAAAAACGCGGCCGGAAGTGGAGAATTCCGTGTGTTTTGAATGGCGCTTCAGCAGTTATCAGTGGAGTGGCCTGACGTAGCCACTTCTCTGCTGTAGTTATGTGGGTGTTTTTCTACCCTTCCGCGGTGGGCATAGTACGTCTAGAACCGCAGCGTCCTGTGCTCTACGCGGTTGTACGGGACTGGTGACCACGCATCGTTACGCACCTTCCCGAATAACAACACGAGTCGTATTTGGCACTTAAATTGGTAGAGCAGTAAACGAGGGGTACAGAAGAACTCTGATTGTTTCGAAAACATATATATACATTTCTCTATAGTTCTTCCAGAGCTAATTCAAAATACGCTACTAGAAATCTTTATTTTACACTTTCGCTTGTTTACATGTTCTTGGCAGTGTTCTTCCTGCGCTTCTGTCATGCGCGAGTCCATTTGATGTGGTTACAATTGTTTGCCAAGTGAAGGAGAGGTGTATCTCACAGGCGTACCTATGACGTACACCTTATTTCAATTCTCTTGTGCGCGTTCACGCGTCTTTATGGCGCATAGTGGGCATTATTCACATTCGTACTAGTAAAGGTACCTCCCCGCCCCTTATTTGCATAGAAAAGTTACCTTAAGTTGGGCCCCCCCGGAAAAAAATCCTGGGTACGTGCCTGTGCGTGGCCATACATCTAACTACATCCGAGTCAATAAGAGTAATAAGCAAATTCTCACCAGCACCGGTGGGTCGTAGACGGTGCACTGGCTGAGGCTGCCGTCGGCCAGGACGGGTATGGCCACGTTTTTCCACTCCTGGACGGGCACGTGCAGAAATTCGTCGGGCGGGCGACACCAGTGCTGCACGGGACGACCGATGAGTCGGTACGCGAACGCGTGCAGCACAAGCACCGTCAGGCAAAGCACGGCGCAAAGCAGCACCCTCCTCTGGAACTTGCCGTGGCCCAGAATGACGTAGACGTTCTCCTGGATGATGGCCCTCGCGTCGGAGGAAGTCACGAAGCCACCCAGGATGCTCCGTGGCTGCGAGGCTGCCTCACCTGTGCCGACCTTCGCTCCCGATTCCATGGCGTCGACGGCGGCGACGGAAGAAGCGCCGGCGCTGCTGGCGTTGTAGACGTAAGCAGGGGGCGGACCTGGGCGCGGGGTACGTGGCAGCGAAGGCAGCCCTTCTGCTAAAAATCTTGTCGCTGGTGTAACCGCAGCCGAAAGCTATGGAGACGAAGGATGGGAGCCGTCAGCGCGCGTCACGACAACGGCAGCGTTCCCGTTTTTTCACCTTCAACGATATACTGCAACGAGGTCTTGAACAGCAGCGAAGATTTCGTTCGCGTCTTCTTTAAAGCTCGTGAATGCGCGCGCACTGTGAACGTGACAGTTGGCGCATCCCAAGCTTCCTCGTCGCCTTTAAACAATTAGGCACGGATTTTCTTTTTCTCGAAGGATTTCTTGCGGGGCATACTGAGAGATGTCAAGGTTAATTCGCGACATTTCGTATAGGCATGTCGACAGTGCATTTGCGAAGAAGTGTTTCTTATGTTGTTGTTCTCCTATGCTGTAACTCCTGACACTGCGGCTCATATGGTAAGGGTGTCACATTTTTAAAGCGACTGGTCTTCTCTGGATTTATCGGCCGTTTTTATGGGCAGTGGTTGGTCGTAGACCGTCGGTTGTTTACCATTGATG
Organism: Dermacentor andersoni; assembly: GCF_023375885.2. Lineage (NCBI taxonomy): Eukaryota > Metazoa > Arthropoda > Arachnida > Ixodida > Ixodidae > Dermacentor > Dermacentor andersoni. The sequence goes on along the minus strand of NC_092816.1, from coordinate 154,957,032 downwards.
CAAAGGTCCCGTGCTCGCTATCAGATTAAAAAAAAAAACATCAATGCGAATGCAGGGACACTAGCCCTAGTGGCCTTCTAGCGGACTCTCGCGGGAATGCACGAATTATAGTGCAGCCTCCGAGACTGGCATGCGCAATGTCCGCCTTTCGGTGCTCGTATAAAGTGAGGATTGCGATTCAGGTCATGCCTTAGCTAGTGATGGGCATGTTTCCAAGGCATTACTTTACTGATGTAGGCAAACTATCGTACCTTGCCTGCTTTGAATATTTCAAGCATTTGGCTTGGCATTGCTACATTTTCGCCGCAATCAGATCAGTTGTCCTTGTCGAGTGTGGCCTCCATTTTGTCAGCGTTCTTCGGCCGCCGACATTTTGATCTATTTTGCTGATGGGCAGGTAACGGAAGATATTCCGCACATTTTCACAAAATATGACGCTCTTACGGCCAGTAGGTTTCGGCGACTTTCGTATAACGTAATGTGTAGCATTCTGCTAAGCTGCGTTAAGGCGGTGTAAGAATTGTACACCCTAGTCAGTAAAAGGGCAGGGATGCACTAACTACCCCTCAAAGGAACCACGCGCCACCGATTCGCCTCGTCTGTCCTAGGGAGGTATTCTGTAAGAGTCCACCTCGTGGACATGTCCAGTTCGCCTGCTATTGAAGTGCTCATTGGCTGTGGCGCCTGGTTGCTGCTGACGCGCAGCCCAGCCCAGCCAATCAGAACTTCAACAGCAGGCGAAATGGACGTGTTCACTAGGAGGACTCTTACAGAATACCTCCTCTGGTCTCGCTCTAGCCATGTCGCTCTTGCAACAGCGCTTCTTTCGTGGCATATAAAATACGAAATCAACACTCGGACAACCTACGTAACAAAAAAGTTTCTGCACAAAACAAATCATAATACGTTGGGCCAATCATACTTTTCTTCCTTTGCGTCGTCTAGTTAGGTTGGTGGGAAATCGAGAAACCGCTATTGGTGAGGTAAATATCAGTGCAAATGATTTGCAGCAGTGAAATATTGTTCTTTTTTTTTTGTTCGCATAAATATCGCGCTATTAAATGTGACGGGCTTGTGCTAGAAAGTGGCAAATTACTACTCCGATAAAAATGTTAACTACGACAGGAGCTAAGAGGTTAGAAAGTGTACTTACTCTGCACCTCTTTTCCACATGCAATCACTCTCGAGCCGCCTTCTTGTTCTAATTTCAATATTTCGCGATCAAGATCAACACCGTCCTCCACCGTCATTGGTGATCGAACTGATGGCCCTGCCGCAATATGCTTCTGGGAACCAAACACGCTAACCACTGAGCTATCGCGCAACTTTTACTTCTTTCATGTATGGAAATACTGTCAATAACGTAGGCAATTCTAGCCTGGAATGTTCTGTGGAGTTCTGTGCACATCACAGTCTCGAAGAGTGCTAGTGTCCCTGCGTATATTTCGGAGCCCACGTCAGGCCACGTCATTACACTGTAGCAAACGAATACGAGGTTGTACGCTTTGCATCCCCAAATGTTTCAGTTCTTTCCTAGTTAGTATCAAATGCCTTTTTTTTATTGAAGTGAATATTAGGAGATGTTGGCGCCTTTATGGTGGCACCGGCTACTCCTTGTCACTTGGCAAACGAAACAAATTTGCGTACAAAGGAAGAATAGCGACACAATATGTAACACTCAGTAGAACACCGGATCAATAAAAAATATACAGTCCAGCAGTACATGAGTCGTAAAGTTCTGTGCACTAGTTCAGTCCACGTGCGTATATATAAAGTCAGATGTTTTGAACAGCCAAAACACACAATACATGTAATACACTGCATGTAAAGAACACAATTATACATGTTGCGTAAAAGACGCGATCACTCCATAATCCAATTATGAACCACGAACAACGTTTATGTAACTCATTAACGTATTCGGATCATCTGATACTTAATATTTTCCCAAAATGTTGGTCTCCTCTAAAAACTTTTTCAGAGCAAGAAGTGCTCTTTTTTGAAGGCCCGCAGTTGGCCATGGGCCAAGTATCTTTTTAAGAGTGAATGGTCTTCGGTCTAATATAAACAAATTAGCTTGCAGTACCGTTCTTTGTGTATCGTATTTCGTGCATTCGAGAAGAAGATGATGCACATCTTCGTCTGGATGGCCACAAGAACATTGCGGACTAGAGATACGTTTTATCCTGTACAAAATCAAATTCCTTCTTTTCTCCCGATCCGAGTCTTGACCACTCCCCCATAGTGGATATGAGCCATCAGTAGAGGGCGAACAAGCAAGCAAGCAAGCAAGCAAACAAACAAACAAACAAACAAGGGAGAGAGATCTAAATGCTTGCATATTAACTGCCTTTTGTCAAGTTTGGTACCCTACGTGTGGGGAGGAGAGAGGAAGTGGAAGGGAGAGAAAGAAACACGACTTCAGGCTAACAACATGTACTAAACGAGAAAGAGCATATGTAGAGTCAGGCACTCAAGTAAGTTGCCTTCAGTAAGAGAAGTGCTCGTGTGCAATGCGCGGTGAAGCGAGGCTTCGAATACTGTAGCTTTGGTAAAAGATCGATCGTCTAGTCAGCTCAAGGCACGCCGGTGAGTCTGACGTTGTTTGTTGGTGAGGGAACGGGGCAGAGGAGGCCATCGATGGCCTCTTCACATATGCATGAGCGCTAATAGGCGAGTCAGCCTTTCCGCTGCGATAGATGCACCACTCTGCGAATGCTACTCCTACCCACAGCCGGCACATCAGTGTTGGGCCAGATCTAGAGAGAATTGGTGGTAGCTGCAATGTTTATGACATATAAAAACTGCATAAGCTACGGTTAGAGTTCTTCAGTTCATTATTGTGAGTCAATGCGTAACAATACGCGCAACATGGCGAACTTATAAAGCAATTTAATGCGAGCAGATAATATTACCATCGAGTGAACGGTTGAAGACAGCGCAACGCAGTCTCTGCATCTCCATCTTCTCTTTGTGTGCTTTGGCTAAAATGTTTTTTCTGAGTTCCTTTACCAACATGCCCAACACACAGCTGTTTACCAACTTGTCCAACGCAAAGCTGTGCGGAAGATGGCGAAGCTCCTGGAGCGGGCAGTCTTTAGTATTGTACAAGAATTTTCGCGCGGGCGCTTCAGCATGGGCACAACAGGCAGCCTACTGATGTTGAAGAAACTGAACCAGGAGCCATGAGCCATTCCTGGAGTTTCCTTTTTTCTGGAAACTCTAGCTTTGACGTTGAAGGAAGTATTAGTGGATCTTGAATCTTCGTGTGCCCGTAGAAAAAGTGATCGTGACACGATAGCGTGCTGGGGCAAAGTCTTCAAGAAGTATGCTGCTAAGGCCGTGTACTGCGGGCGCCAACGATTTACGCAAGTGTTTTCTCTCTTTCTCAGTCGATATTAACAGCTTCTTTGCCATCAGCTGGGGTCCCTGCATTACCTTCCTGAGGGTTCTTCCCACTTGAGCACAGCGTGCCCCTCACGACAACTCATGAAAATATGAGCCACGAAGAAAACTTTCTTTGAAGGTATACGTGCGTGCGGCGTGCCCGCGTGTTTTGCTAACGTCACTCAAGCACAATGGCGCCAGTGAGATCGACTATATCCTCTAACAACAAATATCCTAAGCAGCATTCAAGCTGACGACAGGTGGTCAGGCTTTCGTAAGGGCGTCCTTTCTGCCGACACCATTCATCCCCGAGTTTGGCGGCGACAGCTTTATATATATGAACCTGTTTGCCTCCTTCCTAGTGGTCATACAAAGGCAAAATTCAAAACATCTTGATTCACATAGTTCTTTTTTTGTCTCTTCGAGGCTTTTCAGGGGTTGTGTAGTGACAAGCTGTCAAATGACGTTCTCTTGTCGACCGATTGTCGCCCCACGACCTATTGGGGCAACACAAGTTATGATTCGCGTTTACATTAAAACAAGTCGTTTCGCATATCTTACCTGGTCGGCCAGTACCATTGCTTCTTTTGCTGCTCATGCCATACGCGGCTGCGGAAGCGGTATACTACGACAGCCTGCGGTTCAGAAGGGACGTTGTCGTCTGCGGCACACGTGATCTGTTACCTTCGTGACTAGCTGAATGCTAAGGCCACCGAGGACCATAACGCATGCACGCTTGCGAAGTTTTGGCTCTGCGTTCACTATCCATAGGAGTCAGAAGAAGGCGAACCGTTCACAAATCAAGCGGTCGTATGCAAATACGGGGATTCGCCTCGAGGGACAGACGGCGCGGCAACGCCGTGAATCAAGGCGCACGCCTTCAAAAGGCACTCCTTCGCTCCTCCTCCCCTCCTTACCTCCTCCCGTTTGAAGGCCGGAAATTGAAGATGACTGCGAAGACGGCTGACTCTGGGTCTGCACAGATATTCTGAATTCTATTCCAAGTTGCGATGCTCTCCACACTCCGACTGTCAGAAGTCGGCAGTCTGATTGGCCCTGAGATCGTTAGGTGAGCTACTGGCGAGACACATGAAGCAGAAAAGTAAACCAGCGACTGCCTCAAATGTTAATGTCTCAAAGAGAAGTTGTGGTGTGTCTTTTCATGCGTAGATGGCGCAAAGATCTGCTACAACACGAAGGTTTGTCCGAGAATGCAACCAGCATTTTCATTTTGTGAGCAGTGCCTTCCCTACAGCTGTGTGCTCAGAACGCTGGATCTACATGGCTATCTCCATCTCCATAGAGGTAGAGTTGTCGCGGTGTCGCACGCTACACTTACCCTCGGAAGCTACCGCGTCGAGAGTTCAAGAAACTGTTCGGAGTTGACTTGAGCGTGACTGAACTGTAGCGATGATGAGCCAGACATCGCTGCTGGTAGCCATCATGTTGGTCGCCTCTGCTGCCGGCATTGAGACCGGAAACAAGACAGTAATTCGTGAGTCGGTGAATTTTTCTTTCGACGCCTGTGTTTCTTGGCGCTATGAAGTAAAAATGAAAGCACCATTGCTATCTGGCCTACTTGGACGGTTCTAAAGGTTCGTGCCACTGTACTACAATATTCGTGCAGAGACCAGCATATATATCTTAATATGACAGCGTTTGACTCTTGGTGCCCCAAATAGCATGGAACTTTGTACGTGCTCATTGTTGTGGCCCCTGTTGCGACAATATTTCGCGACATTTTTTTTTTGCGGAATTCGGGTGCTCCATAAATTATTCACTGCCTATGAATGCGAATACCAGATGGCGCATTATAAAGTATGACAGACACCTTGCGAATTTGAAATGTTGAACGCCTCTCGCGAATGAGTTATCAAGTGCACTGCCGGTAGCTGTGATTGGTATTACATGTTAAATGACCGAATCCAATCTCTTGGCCTTCTTCTTCGGGTGGTCGGCCTTGCCAATCGTCTGTGGAGGCCTCTTTCCTCCTCTTCTCATATTCCTCTCACCGCTCAGCCGTGCAGTGCCATTGACATCCCCTCCCACCGAGAGACAATTACGGCACTGCCCTTACTCTTCAACTTTCGTCCTATAAAGGTGACACACAACATAATTTTGCCTCCAGGAAACGAAGGTTCCAGTTGTTTCCGCGTTTAGATATACGAAAGTCCACTTAAAACTACCGCGAAAACTGGCCTGCAAGGTTTATATATCTCGTGTGATTACGGCACGTGATCGTCTCATGACACTCCTAACAAAACTGGTGCGCCGTCTTGGATAATCATGACCGTCATCGCTTCCGATAAGCGTAGTGCCACAGCCGAGAGACCATATACGTATGACCAGATTCCAGGAAACGATTGGGCATAGCAAGTAAATGCTGTTGCATTTAAAGACAGACGCGTGCCAATAAATAAATGCCACATCTATAATTCAATGCTTGCGTATGGAAGGAGTGCGAATTGGAGTCTGCGAGAAAAGAGGTGTGGCGGCGTTGGGTGCATACGGCGTGTTTACGCCAATATTGTGCATCATGCATGAACACGAGCACATGGTCACCCACAGCACTTCATTTAAGTTATATATCTGGCATTCATAGACGTATAAAGCTCCCAGACTATCGTTTCTTCAGTATATAGAACCTCAAACTTAATACATGAGTAGTTTATTATATATTACGTGCTAACAACGCGAACGCTGCTGGCGCTCGTGGTTTATACACTTTGCGTGACAACATTCTAGTGAACAAGCTGTAAGAAGAAAAAAACACAAACATAAATAGCTTTTTATTTTCGTGATTGGTGTAGGTTTACTTTAGAAATTTGAAGACAATTATATCTGAAGACAGCTCTGTTCAGGTTTATTCTTCTAGACCACTTGGATACATTATCTCATCAAATTTTGGACTAGTACTTCACATTCAGAAACGGGAGTCTCTACACAAAGACGCACCCTTCGTGTGCGTTTTTCATTGTGGATGAAAAAGTTTTTTTTTTATCACTCTTGTTTTCGACAGCCCGGGCCAGGAGCTCAACGCAATTTTACCGAAGCGCAGCTAGCAGCAGCAACAGATGTCTAGATTCATGCGCTATACGCCATCAGCTAAATACCGTGGTGGGTTCGTCTTTTTGTGATTGTGACTGACAAATTTCATCACGAATGTCCCGTAAAAAGAGCGATAAAATAGAAGTGGGTGAACCGGTTAAATTTTTCTTTAAGCCCAACCCGATAAAAGCGACAGACAATGAAACTGAAGGAAAGCACATGGCAAATTTCCTATCGTATTAATTGAAATTTAGAAATAATAACTTGAGGAAAGAGGAAAATGGAAGAAATAACAAGCGCTCTATTAGAAGCAAAACAAACGGGAGCTGTCTTCCATGACGATTGTTTTCACTTTTCTGACACTAACGCATGTCACAATCACGAAAATAAAAAGGTAAAAGATAGGCTTGTTAAAGGGAAGCTGAAGAGTTTTTAGAACTGGAAGAGTTACCGTGGTTTCGAAGGCTGCCACAGTATAATTCAACTCCTGAAGTTATTTCCTCGATTGTACACGTAGCAGCGCTGCAATCGGCGTTTAAATTTTCAGTGAAGCTCCTCCCCCCTTCGCGCGCCAAGCGCAGCGGCAACGGACGGGGCGCGAGGATGACGTCAATACAGGTTTCACGTGAGTGCTCTATTCGAATCACACACCCCGTCGATACCTAAGATGACGTCACGATCGTCTTCGCCAGCAGAGCCCGTCAAGAGACGCGAGGCGCCTCCCACAGACGCTGCGGCTTGTTTTTGCTAAATAAAGTGAGTAGCGGTAGTTTCTGGCCTGTTAAACAATGATTTTTGTATTCAGGGAGTGAAAAATTGTAATAATTCGCTGAAAGTTCACTTTTTTTTATAAAGTGTTCAGCTACCCTTTAAGTATGTGTTCGTTGACAGTATTTGTTCGCAAAAGAGTTGGGTTCACCAAGGAATACAGACCAGCTGGACAGGCAGCATTTGCGTTGTAAGCGCCACGTTTTGTTAAAACTACTGGCACTTTAACTTTAGACGCATTACATATATGTGCGAACCATTATTATCACCCAACATCTGCACTAACAACCGAGGTAATCAACCAGGCTAAGATCCCCAGCTTCTTCTTCAAGTCAGCATCAACTTGTGCGTTGAACGTCATCCATAGCGCCGTCTTCTTCTTCAGTATAATGCAGAAGAAACGTTAAACTTTTGTCATATTTAAAACTAATTATGTGCTTCCCATACAGAGAACGACATAGGGCAGTGTGCTGTACTTTAATTCAAGCACATTTTCTAGGAATGACGGCAGTTCCATCCTAGTCGAAACTGACTTCGCGGCTTCATTTCGTAGACCGGTGGACGCTTTCCTTCTTTGCCAAGCGACGACATTCATTTCGTTGTTGATAAAAAATATAAAACAAACAATCGATCACAGGTTCATATTTCAAAACAAAGGTAGGGAACTTCATGGCATTAGGATACAGATCACCAAAAACAGCGGCATGACTAGTCATAATGGCCTAAGAGTAAAGCTGAGTGAAAAGAATTTCTGTTAATTAGTTCTTATTGCTATCATTTGCGACATGATCTTGCGTAGTAGCGTTCAGTAGAATGGCGGAGTGTAAAAAAAAACACATTTACCCTGCACGTTAAATGACCCCATACAGTCGAAATTATCCCGGTACCCCCGACAGTATAAGACACAACCCGTGTATTGCCCTCGAACGATAAAGCCCATAATTTCACTGCATGTCATACTGATTTTCGTCGTGGCTGCTACTAGTATACGTAGTATTACTAGCTTCCATAGTATTCTGAGCATGAAAGTGATGGTTACCTTGTCATGGCGAAGCCCTATCGCTTGCGCACTGAGCTGAAGCGCGGCTTACAGAGCAACTCCACTGATTTATTTCTATGTGCGATCTGAACGAAATTTGCATCGTAAATTCTCCGCGGCACCTTGATCACGTGCTCCAAACGGCGGTACTTCGCGTAGTGTACCTTTGGCGCAAATTAATCTTAAAGGTCGGCGTGCCCAATTTCAATCATTGTCTTCGAACAAATGGCTCCGACTCGCCACCCGATGCCCGCCGCTTGTGATACCGGCACAACAGCGGCAGCGCTAGTGCCGTCATCTTGACAGTTCAGTTTGAAATGTATGTGCGGCACTCTTGTTGTCAATGAGTGAAGACAGAATTATAGGCAAGTGTCCTGGTTTTCGATAGTAAGCATTGTTGGAAGTTAGCGCTGCGTGTGTGGGCCGATGTGTCTTCTTTTGTCCTCTCTTTGATTCGCACTACCGTAAACCTATTCATGATGCATTACGAACAAGCCCACATTGCAACCCTCGTGAAAATGCGGAGATTCGTACATGCAAACGCTCTGGAGTCGCAGATTGAGTGAAGCCGTCAAACACATGGGAATACAAAAGCATTCCATTTATTTCTGTCGATGTTGAACGGTCGTTCTAACTTTCGGGCCTACAAGCTTATTCTGAATGAGAAAAGGCACATTCTTCGTTTCCCAAACCTAGAAATTGGAGCCATGTGTTACTTTTCTTACTACGTTTTAGAAAGATTTTCAAACAAACGTCCTTCAACTCTTTTTACTACAACATTTGATGACTTCAACCTATTAGGCATGGATTCTAGCTTCCCCCATTAACTGTATATCAGCCTTTTTTGCGCATTTTGCTTTTCGTTGTTGCTCTATTTGATGTGTCACTGTAAGCAGAAAATTTTCACTATTAATTGCACTCTACCTCCTCATTGCGGCTGAATAATTGTAATAAGCCTGTTGGCTGCAGTATTCGGATTGACAAAAAAGTGGCCTCTCGTCTGCCCAGCGAAGCCCTGCGCAGCAATGGCTTGCACAATGTTTGTTGCCTTTCTGACCTCAATAACGAACACTACACGTCCATTTTTATCCATAAAAATTGGCTACACATTTTCAGTACATAAGAGGTCGTTGTTTGTGAGCATTTTGTAGTGCCTGTTTCGGCATCTATGGTGCCTAATTGAGGCTTCAATTAAGTGATTGTTTTAGGCGCCCAACGCTCATATTGTTAGTGCCTAAAATACAGCCTTCTCGTCATAAGCGACTTACGCGATGGCGTAAAGGTTTTACTGTGACACCCATAAAGTAATATGCACTTATTTTATCCCCTAGGTGGTTTGTTGGGCACGAGAACATTCATAATTCATATTATAGTTCAACACATATTACAGAAAGCTGTTGATGGCTAGGGTTCCGTGAAATCTTTAAGTGTGCGAGCAAAAACTATCATCATCACCAAATACTCGTGCCTCTGCTCGCGCGTTCGTCGTCGTCTTCCTCAACTGGCTTCGTTGCCACTCATCATGCCAGCGTTCCCATACTGCCCGTCCCTTCAGTGCGGTGATTTCGGTCTCAAATTCCTTGCCTCGATATAACGCGAAATGAAAACACGAATGTATATCACGAATATGTATAGCCAATGTATAACACGAATGAGCCCGAATGTTTAAAAATAAATGTGTGTGCCTGCCTTTCGTCACGATGACCGCCGATCAAGACAATAAACGTGTTTATACTTTTGTTAAAAATGCTGTGTCAACTCCTTATCGTGTGCTACACAGCTTCGCTCGTCATACACCTTCACAGAGTGGAATGGCTCATGATTTTTGCTTTTTGTTTAGGCGTAGCTGCTATACAGCGCTCCTGTTGGAGACCCGCGTCCTGGGCGGACATTACCACGTACAACAAGAAAAGCGGATCTCTGAGCAACCCTGTCCAGTTTTCTTTTTCATGTGATGTTTTCTTCCTCATCTAAACGCATTTCTAAGATTTTATCGGGATTCTTACATCTAACTATCAAGGCATGACAGGAAAAAAAAAGATAAATGCAGAAGAAGCAGTTCCATTTTGCATATTGACAAGAATCCTGGACCAAAAGACAGGAGAATAGGTGAGCAACAACCCTGCGGCGATTCGCATTTTTCATGAGCGAGTAGGTGCATTGGGCAAGAAACTCAAACGTAGGTTTTTGTGAGGCACAATCCCGCTGTGCGGATTGAGCATACATAGACTGCCACATTAGTCGTCACACTTCGCCTCCACTTATGCTAAAAATACGCTGGAAACGTAGTTTTTCAAAAGCGATGTAGAGGAATTTCGTTAACCATGAGAATGCTAGAATTGGGCCTACAAAAATACGTACCAGTTGACAAAAGCGTAGTCGCGAAGGTTGGGTCCGACGCACATATGAAAATGTGACATATCACAGTCATCTTCGAAGACGATCGCTAAGGCACGGACCGAAAGAAAGGGAGGCAAAAAAAACAAGCCCGGCACTGACTCGGAAGTGAAACTTTTATTGAAGAAACATGCGTATATAAAACCCTGCCGCATTTCATGACAGACAGCCTTACACAAAACCAGACCAAGTACAAGAATATTTCACCTTTTCACCGTAGATGACTGTACACGAGACGCAAGAGCCTTTCTCGCAGCAGCCTTGCGCCCAATGGGGTCGCCGAACAGTTCCCGTAGCTTCTCTTTGAAATTGTCCCAACTGGTTATCTCGTCGTCAGGCGTTTGGTGCCACACGCGTGGGGTGCCGCCGAGATAAAAGATTACATTGGCGAGCATAATCGTTGGGTCCCACCTGTTATTAGCACTGGCGTGTTCATAGAGTTTGATCCAGTCGTCAACATCCTGGCCCTCCAGGCCAGAGAACACACCTGGGTCGCGATGTGGGGCGACCGTGACGATTGGAGCAGTGGGACATGCCGAAGCCGTTGCAGAGGTGGGCGCGTCACCGGGAGGCATGGTGACAAGCTCGGTGTGCCGACCACTTCTGAGTTCCGTGGTGAGGACGGGGATCGCTCACCTCCACCAGAATGTTGCGTGTGGAAAGACACAGACAGAAGAGGCTATTTACAGGCTATTTACACTGGAGCCAGGCAGCCAGGCTGACACTCGCTCGCGCCAAGCGCGCCGACCAACTTCGTCGTCGTTCTCGCGGCGGCTCATTTCTTGAGCATCGCTTGAGCATATCGTAATAACATTAACACACGCGCGCGCAGACACGGACACCATCCTCGTAATGTAGTATATTGGTTCCTCAAAGTTTGCTGAGATTACAGCACATAATTATCGTGCAGGGTGCTTCTGGGGAAAGTGCAGCGTCATCTACGGCCCATGGAAGAAGTGCATGCCGAATCAGCAGTGCGACGGGAGCGACCTTCGCTGCGAACGACAATGCATTCTGGAGCACACCGGTGAGGGGATTCTGGGCTGAAGCATCCATCCCTCCCTTTTACCAGTGTCCAGTTCTTCACGATAAGAAGCGCACCATTTCGTTAATTTAGGGGACACTGAAGAGAGTCAGTTAAGTGAGATAATTTTGGTGGATTAAGCTTCGGTGTAACCAAATGAGTCAGTCATAATTTATGAGGAGGTTTGGTAAAGCAGTAACTTGAGGTGCGGGGGCTAGAAACAAAAACTACTGGTGACGCCCCCTTGAAGTTCAGGCGTCATCTTAACTAGATATATTGATTTACCTAAGGCTATTTGTTGTTCATGAATAGTGTAAACATCCGTTCCAACCGAAACCATGCAAGAGCGGACATCATTTGAGAACTGCGGCCGCACGACACCGGCTGAAATGCGTGGAATTAAAGGGAAACCCCTGATGGCATGCTCACATCGCTGACTGTGGCCGCGGTTTGTCCACGGAATTCAATACGGACACTTTCGTTCTCATCTTTGGGACAAATTATGGGACAGTTCTAACTTAGCGCACGCAACAGCCTTGCGTACGTAAGACAGTTGCCTGTGCACTATGCGCATGAGTGGAACGCAACCGCAACGTCACGCGTTCCGTCCGTTGCCACGGATTTCTTGCTTGTGTGCGGGTTTTTCGGGCGCCCTGCTCCCAGTGAAAATGTCAGAGAAATTGCAAAATGACGGGTGGTAGGGTTGGTGATGCGAGACGTGCCGGTGACTCTGCAATTCTTTCAAACATCTAACAGAGCTGCGCGAGACGGCGCATAGAAACACACTAAATCAGCACAAGAATTTTTTGAGAGCTGACGACGTTCCGACGCATATGGAGAGAGCCACTAAACTGAACATACTTCCACACACAGCCCCATTGCACGTTGCGTACGCAACTGCGCACGTTAAAAGCTATCTATAATAAAGGTGCATGTTTATGAAACGTTACCGCGCTTAGAGTGCAGTGTCGCGTGCCTGACTACGGGCGTCTTATTGATCCCTATGGCGCAGGTTGCCCGCCGAAGCACACACAGGGCTCGTGCCACAAGGATCTGTTCGTGTGGAAGTGCTCGCTGCACTATACTTGCCCTCAAGGAAGGGGCTCGGCCCACTGCCTCAAGACTTGCCTGCCACGCGATGCCCGCCGTCGCTACGGGCCACATAAGAACTTCCTCAGCTACCTCCCCTTTGTCGGCGAGCTATTCCAATAAAAAATCACGCAGAAACCCCTCCGGGAGTTGTCTAAGTATGCGTAAGCATTGCGCCACTTGCTCATCTCCACGCAGCCCGGCGTCATTATCAATGGTATGAAACTTTATCCGACCATATAAACCCTAATCAACCCTTATCGGTTGTTATCAGCCTTATCGGACTAGATCCGACCCTTATCAAGCCTTATCGGTTGTTACCAACCTTATCGAACACGATCCGAGCCTTCTCAACACTTATCAGTCATTAACAACATTATTGCAATTGATCCTATCTTTATCTGACCTTATTTGTGCTTATCAACCTATCCGACTCCTCTCGGTCCTTATCAGCTTTATTGGAGTTGATACGACCCTAATTACCCCTTATCGCTATTTATTTACCTTAGCAGTCTTGATCCGGTCATTATAAGCCTCTATAACTCTTTCGCACCTTATACATCCACGTCGAGCCATTATCAACCGTGATAAGACCCATCTAGCCCCCTCATCACTCCTTATCATTCTATTGAACTCATGGACAGCTCATTGACAACCGAATTTCATTTCATTTCGAATTTATACCGATTCTTCTAACCTGACGGTCGGACTGACGGATGCACAGGTTTTCTCGTTGGGTCATGACCAGGAATTAGGATGGATGGATGTCATGAGCGTCCCCTTTGGAAGAGGGCGGTGGGTTGCGCCACGAAGTTCTTGCTATTATTCTGCCTAATGGCTCACCTATGTTAAAACTGGAAAAAAGAAAAAGAGCCCCACGGGGAATTATAAGATAATTTCTTGACCCCTATTGTGAACTTTGTTTCTGTATGTCTCCGTTTTTTGTCGTCTCCTTACTTCAGCCAATCTTCCTATCACCTCTTAATAATCTCCCACTGTGGACGTGTTTACTTTCCCCCTGCTCTCGCTGAGCCCATGGGCTTCAAGGAGGCCAGAGATGCCTAAATCAGCTGCTGAGCAGATGTCTTCAAATTCTAATAAAACATGCTCCATCGTTTCCCTAGCTTTACCGCAGCAAGCACATGCTTCTTCTCCCTTCTTATATGTCACTCTATAAGTGCGTGTTCTAAGGCATCCTGATCTCACTTCGAAAAGTAATGAGCTTCCCTTTGAGTTATCGCAAATTGTTTTTTTTTTCCTGATTTCATTTTTCCCTCTTAAGTAGTTACTCATAGCAGGTGTGTTAAACTTCGTAAAGTAGCGACACTCTCCTCCTCGTTCCTCCTCTCTTTCACATTACGTCCTCGGCCGTGGCGCCGCCTACACTGCTCGAACGTAGCAACGGCGCCAACATGCGCTCCTTGCCACTCCGTAGACACTTCTGGAGCAAAAATGGCGCTGATGCACGGCGCAAGGGCCCACGTGATGCTATTAGGCCAATAGCGACGCGGCGTCGGCCTCGGCCAGAGCGCGCGAGGAGGAGGCGGCATTCTTCAAAGCGTGGCACTACTTTACGAAGTTTAAGGGGTTTTAGGTGTATTTTTCGAACAGCGCCTCTAGCGACTGTCCCTGCAAACGTGCGCGTTTTCTATTGGAGAGTACCATTTTTCGCGAATAACTAATCATAGAAGCCATCTTTCAAAAAATTGCCCAGGAAGTCAGCTCTACACAACTAGGCAGACATCTCAAGCAAGCAGTAATATTACTTACGGCCTAAAGCCCGTTCCAAATTACGGGCGAAGTTTGAAGTATGGGAGTGTATGGAAATGTTCAAATTTTGGAGGCCTTCTTGGCAGTAAAAAGCAATTTGCGATGAAACTATTGCATCGATTGGTATATTACCGGGGATTTATCAAGTTCTATGAATTAGGTTACCGCTGATCGCAACAGCAGCTCTGGAAATGGCAAGAAGGTCGTTCCAAAATCTCAGTTTTCATAACAAGGGCGCAGAATTTATTGTGGTGGATGTACAAACTTGGCTTTTGCCTGCAACAGCGCACTGAAGCGATATCCGAGGGCTCTGGTTGACGGCAGATGAAAATCATTGATACTACGAGCGCTCGTTAGCAGGTGCGAAACCGTATGTAGCTTGCTTATTTCTTCTCCCTTTGTCGTTGCTTAGTGTAGCCGTTTTCAACCAGATGGCATATTACGAAATGCACGTCGCTTAGTTACGGTTCTCGTTTTGTTTCTTTATATCTGTACCAACTTTTTTTGTACAAGATGTAGTTGGTTGGTTTGGTGACGATGCGGACGTGCTTCCGAACTTCATTTGCACTTTAGGTATAACATATTTTAGAGAATAGATCCAGAAAACGTATTTTGAAAGTTCATTTCTATCCAAAGGTGAACATTTATGACGACATTATTGAGGAATACTTCTGCCTTTTGGCATGGGAAAGGAGTGTTTGGCGAGTCCTGTGCTGCTCGAAACGTACTAAAAAACAATAAATTAGCGTCCAGTGTGCGTGGTTCAAAGACGCAAAAGAAATAAAATCGAAAGCAGCCGCAGACGTAGTATTTGCACAAAGCAATATAGTTGAAGCTATTTGAAAGAGAACATTTGCATTATATCAAAAAAGGATTTTTGCGTGCCTTATCTTGCGCCCAAATGAAGGCTGCCCGAACTATTGCACAAGTTTGCTTGCTTAGTACGAACTGGTACCTCGAAGCCTAAAATTTCTATCCTCAATACGCAGTGCAGGTGCCTTATCATTTGAACTATTCCCATATAGCCTCACTATGTTTCAGAAACACTAAAGGTCTTCATATATCTTTATCACGACACATGCAGAGGAGTATTGGAAATTATGCGAAAAGGCACAGGGACGTGTTCATGTAGCCTGTCGTGTAAAAACCAAGAACGATTTCAACCGCAGACCCTTCTTTTGTTATGCCCACAAAGTTATGCAATAAGACCTTCTCCTCGGCTACAATCACCGCAGATGCCATAGTATTCTTCTGTTCAGTTCTTTATTCACTCTATTGCTGACTCATATCCCATCATTGTAATATAATTACTGGTGCAATACTTCCTTAATTATGGGAGAATACACCCGCCGTGGTTGCTCAGTGGCTATGGTGTTGGGCTGCTGAGCACGAGGTCGCGGGATCGAATCCCGGCCACGGCGGCCGCATTTCGATGGGGGCGAAAACACCCGTGTGCTTAGATTTAGGTACACGTTAAAGAACCCCAGGTGGTACAAATTTCCGGAGTCCCCCACTACGGCGTGCCTCATAATCAGAAAGTGGGTTTGGCACGTAATACCCCAGACAGACGACGAACTTTATTTAATCCTGCGGAGCTACTGTCAGGACCTCCTAACGGGAGGCCATTGTAGCCGCTGGCCGCGCCCACGTAAACGTAATACCCCAGAATTTTTTTTTTTTTGCGAGAATATTATTCTACCTTAAGTTTAGCGTGTTTCAACAATCGAAGAAACATGAGAAAAGATCGTGAGGGTTTGCTAGAAATGTTCTCCTTTTAGAATTGTCAACGACCAATATCGGTACAGCGGTATTCTGAGGATCACGCTAGCGCGCAATTAGCCCCATTCATCATTTTCTCCACTGCTGTAAATAAAATCTAGAAGCATCGTTCGTTATGCCTGAGTAGCATAATAGCAGCCGAGCCTTTCATATGGTCCCACTATGCGACACATTCCTTCTTCTGACATGGTGCTTCAAGACACGTCGATTTCGCCCTTGAAGTCCGCCCTTTCAGATTCCCAGAAAACTTAGGGAGGTACATCGAGACGAGAAGGCTAAATCTCGGAGTAGCCCTGACAGTTTATTTATTTATTTATTTATTTATTTATTTATTTATTTATTTATTTATTTATTTATTTATTTATTTATTTATTTATTTATTTTGTCGGGCCCTTGGCCCTCTCTGCAGCGCGCACGGGGGAAGCCTTTGAAACGCGCGCCACAACGGCACTCGTCGCATGGAGCATGCGCATCGATCGCGGTATCGTAAGAACTCGCGCGGGGACTGCCGGGAAGGCGGCTGCCCGATAAGAAGGCAGCGGAGACTGCACTCGTGGCTTTTTGCGGGGCGCGGGCCTGGGGAGGCGCTGGTGGGGCGTGGCCCGTCTAGGTTTCTTTCCGAGCGTGCTGCAGAGCAGGGGGAAAGCGTATTTGCATTGTGTCCGCGGAAAGAGTGCTCTTGTTGTTCGCTTTTGGAACTGTGTTTGCGCGCCTGGTTCGGTGCTTGCTTGCTTTCTGCGCTTTATGCATTGTGTTATCGACCGAAAGATTGTGTTGGTTGATGGTTTGTAACGACCGTTCTTTCGTCGCTCTCTTTGGCTTGTATATTTTGTTGCCTCGCTCTTTTGCTGCTTACTTCTTTGCTTTTGCTGCTTTTTGCTGCTTTGCTTCTTTGCTGTTTGCTTCTTTTCTTCTTTGGCCGCGAGGCTGCGGTAATTGTTTGAGTGTTTCACATTATCGTAAATTAAAGCGGTTTTTGTTCTTTGCGCCACTGGTCCTCTGTCGTGCTGGTAGCGGCTCGCGGACCCCCTGAGCGAAGGCGAGGGGCTTTCAATTTATTTATTTATTTATTTATTTATTTATTTATTTATTTATTTATTTATTTATTTATTTATTGTACCCTCAAGGCTTTACAGCATTATAGAGGGGATTAAAATTGAGTTGAGTAAATGTTGAGTGAAATTTCTATGGTAATGTTATGATCCTTTGTTTTTTATATATTCATTGTGCCCCATTTGTGCTAATAGTGTTGTAATACTGGAGAGCTGAGTTCTTGTACTTAGTACATCATGTTGGCGATGGCTGTCCTTAAATTGAGCCAGCTGTAATTACTCCATGACGTTGGCTGGAAGGCCATTCATATAAAAGATGGTGTGCAGAATAAAGAAAATACAGGTGCTCAATGACGCAGTTGCGGTCAAATGTTTACACAACCGAGGTTCTGTAAGTAAGTTCACTTTCAACGCAGCTACGCCCGCAGCCGGTACAACTATGCAAAACTGCTGTTTACTTTAGACCAGTACATGCTGTAAATTCGATTACCGCGCTGCGTGCATAGAGTGTAGAAGTATAAACTTCTTTTTTTTTTCAGATTCCGCGCTCCGTAAGCTTTTGACGCTTAGTATACGTTCTGAAGGCGATGTTGCTTTTTGGCTCACATACGGGACTACAAGCGCCGAGCTATTGATGATGGAATATTGGAGCGTAGAATACTCAAACTTATGCAAGGTCAGGCGACATCACGACGCAATTTTTAGGGATAGGAACTCAGCATGCTTTTTTGTTTAGTAACACTGATGATGAATGCATCGGCAGACTAAATTAATCTCGCCGTCTGATTCCGGACAGGCTTGAGTGTGCTGCATATGTTCTACATAGGTTCTGCATAGGTTCTCAAGATTCCACACTAGCTCCATACCGCGCATTCCTATCCGATTTTGGCTGGCCTTACGCCTACGGAGTCTTTAGCAACAGGAAGAGGTTGGTAGTTGCATCTAGGGAGGTAGCCGAGGCCATGGTAGATGTGATGAGTAATGCTGTATATGTGAGTAGGTGGACTGAGATTATTACATGAAGTACGCCAAGCTACCTACGCTAAGTCACGGTGGAAATCACAGAAGCCTTTATTGTATTTATTAAAGTCATCTGAGAGTGTCTCGGATGAAAAGTTATACGTTTAATAACATTAAGACTTATCAGCCTGCCGTTAAGCTATTGGGGGAAACACTGTACGAAGGTCTGTTTTGTGTTACATTACAGCGTTATCATCACTTTCAAAAGAACGTGAATGTATAAGTCCATCTTTATCAGACTTAGCTCATTTCACCTGGGTACCACCGCCTGACTCATGAATTTACATTTTTAAATCTGCCCCGATGACGTAAGTTGCGGAACCATTTCTAAAGTATGAACCATCACAGCTTCACGACAAAGCCCGGTACGTTGGCGCGAGTCGTCATCTGTGATAATGATAAGGGCGGCAGCCCGTCGTTAAAAAATGACTTGTCACTTGCCGGTTTATATATATATATATATATATATATATATCATCAGCCTGGTTACGCCCACTGCAGGGCAAAGGCCTCTTCACCAATTACTCCGGTCATGTGCTAATTGTGGCCACGTCGTCCCTGCAAACTTCTCAATCTCATCCGCCCACCTAACTTTCTGCCGCCCCCTGCTACGCTTCCCTTCCCTTGGAATCCAGTCCGCAGGGCACGGACTCTCAGCACGAGCGGCTTTCTCCGAGAACAGCGCTGGAGAGCTTGACCCACTAGAAAGCGTTGCAGAGGATGTCCCACTATAGTGTTCCTCTTTTTCGCTGCCCTTTGTTTACGAAATGAATGAATGAAAAACTTTTATTTCCACAGGAACATAACTAAGACATTTGACGTCAATCACAACATTTCTTGACGTGTTTTTAATCTTAGCGGCATCGGTCATTTCTGGTACTATCGGTCGACGATGACGTATTATCTCGTAATGAAGCATATAATGCTTTCGCATGAATAACCCCAGGTTTCGCATGAATAACCCCAGTTTCGCATGAACAACACCACTATACAACGTGCCTCATAGCCAGATGGTGGTTTGAGCACATTAATCCAGAATTTATTTAAAGCTCTTTCTCTCTTTCACTCTCGCTCTTTTAGGCAAGATGGACAATATATTTAAGACGTAATCATAGGTCGCGACAATAAGCGGAACTTACTCCGACTCACTCCCAAAATATATAATTTTCAGAGGTAATAATTTTCGTGTGCGTTCCAGTTACTTTTGTGCTGCAGTGCATAAAACAGAGCTTCGTTAAGGAAGGTAAGTGGAACAACGCTGCATTTTTATGCCCAGTTTGATGGCGCATATCTCCGAACTGGTGTCATGAACTGCCATCGGGGATATTGTACGAATTCACAAATATTTTCGTTCGTAAGAGCACTTTGCTGTTGACCTGCCGCCCTTGCAAACAATATTGTCACGTTTTAGTGACGGTGAACAACCACAGTGGCACAATTAACGCCAGTCACAAAACTGCTTATGGGGCGAATCTTTGCCCAGCAAAACAAGTAACACTCAGCACAACGATAGCGGCGAGCAGACTTGTCGATCGTCATAATATGATCTGCTGGTCAGACGTGTCGGCTATTTCTACACGGTTCAGCAAAACTTCCAGAGTGTACACTACATGGTACACTCTGGAATTTTATTTTTATGTGTATTCTTCATTTATCCTATACCACCAGGTCTTCACCGCTTCCGCGCAGTGGGTTGCACGAGTTGACTTGGAACCAACCAAACGACCATGTATGATTCGCATCAAGCACAAAATCTGATTACGCATGGCTGGGCGACAACATTAGGCAACTTATAGAACCATCGATAACATTCGAGAAACTTGCGATGCAGAAAGGCGCTTCGTGCGCTAAGTGATAACCTTTAACATTTGGTTGCCGGTGAAATACGGTCACCGGGAAAAGAAAAACAGGTACATGTGTCAATATGTCAACCATTAAGCGTAAGAGCTTGTTGCTATGCGGTCCCTGGATGCAAAAAAAAGAAACAGGTGCACTGCGGCAATGTGTCCTCCTGGGCTCGTATGTTGTTGTTGTTGACTCAAAGCATGGCTCGTAAAAATATTGTCTCATACATCCATTCACTCCTTCGAAGGATGAGTGGGCAAGTGCTTCGTGGGCATCATGCCTAGTCATTATACAAATTAATACTAGACGGGCTTGTTGAATGCAAAGAAAATGCCTCAGTTAAAATTGAAAATTGTCTGTTGCAGTTAAGCAACAACAATAATGCTCGTAAATGACAATAAAAACTGAATCGTTGGCGGCTGGCGGTTCGCCAACGATGAGGAAGACGCGCTGTTTACTGCAGGCGAATTCCTACTTAATGTTTATGCGAATTGCGTGGCTCTTAATATCCATATTTCCTAATATTCCTTTTGATTCTTCTAATATCCCTCAAATTTTATTTTTATATGTATTCTTCATTTATCCTATGCCACCAGGTCTTCACCGCTTTCGCGCAGTGGGTCGCACCAGTTGACTTGGAACCAACCAAACGACCACAGAAGAAGTCTCCTGTCCAGTTGTAGGTGTCAGGTATGCACTATCTACTTTGATTTATGTAACATTTCACTCTTCTCCCTCTCCGGTTTCGCAAGCATGCGCTGTAGTTGCCACACCTAGTGTCCTACAGTTTATCTCAGACTATGTATTAATTCTTTCTGCAAGGGTATAAACTTCCTTCGTAAGTACTGCGATTTATGTCTGCGTCGTGCAACATCGCAGTCAGCTACCTTTACAATACCCGCCGCGGTCGCTTAGTGGCTATGGTGTTGCGCTGCCAAGCCCGAGGTGGCGGAATCAAATCCTGGTCATGGCGGCCGCCTTTCGATGGGGACGAAATGCGAAAACGCCCATGTCCCACGCGTCAGGGGCGCGTTAACGATCCCCTGGTGGTCAAAATTAATCTTGCATTTCTTGCATCTTCAAAATGATGAAAAGCCATACAGTTGCCGAGCGAGTAAAAATTCCTCGTGAATGAGCTGTGTCTTATATATTAAATGTTGACTTCACATGATTATTCTTTACAAGAACGTCAAATATGAGAGGATCGAATATTTCACATTTACCATACATCCAAAGCACCTATCCAGCCACTAAATAAAGCGTGCCTGACGCGAAATACCGTGAAAAGCAATGAAAGCAGTGTAACCTTCTACTTGATTTTACAAAAACACTTTACGTATTGATTCATTATTGCAGCACAGGACGAATCAATGAATTCTGAGGTCTTACGAGCCAAAGCCACGATTTGATTATGAGGCACTCCGTAGTGGGGGGACTCCGGAATTATTTTCGCCACCAGAGGATCTTCAACGTGCCCCCAGTGCATGGGAGCAGGCTTATTTGAAAGTGCTTATCTGCACACGTTTAAACATCATTTTATGAATCCTTTCGTTGAGGACGCTAGGATGTGAACTCACAGGTTTTCGTGAGTGAGTGCTCTTTGCCTTTGGCTCGCAGCGTTAGCCAATATTTCCAGCAGGAGGATTGCCTAGAATTTGATTTTTGCGAACAATTTCAGCGTAAGCGTTTTTTTTTTTTTTTGTGTGTGTGTGTGTGTGTGTGTGTGTGCATGAATACGGGCCGAGATTTGTACTGTACTGTTGCCATCGCGACGCGGTACGGGCATGCAGCTGATGGGTGTGAAGAAATGTCAGGGAGCAGACGCTTACCTAATACTGGAACATTTGCTTGATCGTGGCATTATGAACGCGAAGCAATCTTTGCCTCGTTCCAGGCACTCCTGGACGCACTGTTACAGGAACGTCTGGTGAGAGAAACATCTAGTTGGCTCAGATGTAGAGCTGTCGCCCCTGAGAGGTGTTGGTCCAGATTTCGATTCCTGGATCAGAACGAATTTTTGTTCGAGTGCGGAGCTTGTTTTTCTTTGTGAGAAACACCTATAGGCTGCCTTCGCATCTTGCTACAGCCGGCTGAATGATAATATTTTTCTTTTCTTTCATCAAAGATCATCCACCATTCGGAATTCTGAAGAACTCATTCGTCAGCAAAGGAGTGCGATGGCGTTAATCTCGGAAAGCTTGGGAGAACAACCCAAAAAATCTAGGACGGGCACTATGTAATGTTTCCGTCGCAGTCTTTATTATTATTATTATTTTGCGCGGAAATCACGCGGTTACTTCTCAGGGTAATGTAAATAGGTGAGGTCCACCGATTAAGATTTAAGAACTAAGATAAAGATTACTGGGACCGAATTCATAATGACTGATTCGTAAGTGTTCTTAGCTCCTGGCCGGTCACCTTCACTAATAATATGTAGAGAATCAGGATCGGCAACAATTTCCTCTTACGAACAATTCCAGCGTAAGAATTTTTTTGTGAATAAGGGGCCTGGTGTGTTGTTCATGGGTGTGCGAATATTGAAAACTTTCGTGTAGCCAACCGAAAAGTTTCCTATTCGATTTGGTCTTCGAGTCAAATAGTCACCATTCATGAATGCGAAGGTTTTTATAAAAGTTTTCGAATATTGCAAAACATCAACTGTGCCCAAATAAAGGTTAAATCGGAGTAAAAGTGCGGATAATTTTATCGCCGTGGGAACTTACATACTGTAGACATAAAACGTTAGAACTTACGTAGTGCAACAGGCTACGTCGCCTAGGCAGCCATACTTCACCGTTTATGGAGCAATCTTCAGTATTCTCTGAAGAGTTCTGTGTATGCACAGAAACTGCTTGTTGGTCGCTAAGGTTCCATTTGTGCTTTTATTAAACAACGCTTCATAACGAGCTACGTAATGAGAAAAAAACTTGCTCGCATTAAGAATGCCAGAACGTGAACATCGTTTTATATCAATTGCGAAAAAAGGAATTTTTTTTTCATTCTTCGAAAACCAGCCGAAAAGCATGCGATTCGATTCTCTGCAAGCACTATTCTATGCGTTTTCAACAAACCGTTATTCGCGCTCCCCTAGTTTTGTTCGCTTCTCCGGTACGTTAGCTGTTACATTGCATCTCACACCTGCACGGTGCCTGCGCAGCTTCCTGACCCGCAGTAGGTTCAAGTGTGCACGGACATGGCTAACCAGCTGTTCCAGGTGTACGCCGAGGCACCCGAGAGCAACGCTGAGCGCGTGTGCCGCATCTGCCTCCGCGGCGAAGCTTGCACCGACGATCCGCTGCTGGAGCCGTGTGCCTGCAGAGGTCCCAGCGGCTTCGCGCACAAGGGTTGCCTCGAGCGGTGGCTCCGCGACCGCGACACGGATCAATGCGACGTGTGTCACCGCCGCTTCATGGTGCTCCTCAAGATGGCGGTAAGTGTGTGCGGCACTGCGCGTGCGCTTTCCTTACCTAGTCAAATTGGCCCCCTCAATCACAGTGCAAATAAACTTGCACATACGTGAAGTAGTGAAGTCTCAAAAAAATGGTGGCCCCGACGTGTTTCCGGCTTCGCAGTCATTTCCGGTGCATGAAGGCCGCAAAATGCACAGCCTTCCATATCTGTTTCGGTTATTCAAAGACAACTCTCACTGGGCCGTGGATTCAGACGGCGTCTATTGCTTTTGCAAGTTTTGTCCCCTCAGTATTGCGCCGGGGAAAAACACCGAGCTGCGGGTGCATTCAACACTGCTTACCCACAATGCGGATCCAGCTGAGCACGAGGTCACGAGTAGGATTTGCGGTCGTCACGGTCGCATTTAGATGGAGCGAAATCCATAAACGCTCGCGTACTTAAACTTGGGCCATGTTAAAGAACCCCAGGTAGTCTGAATTGGTCCCAAACCTCTCGCTAGGGTGTCTCTCATAATCAAGCGCACAATTTTGTGATGCTTAAACACCGCAATTGCTTTGTTTTTTAACGTGGCTCTGTTTTTCTTCAATATGCACAGCATCGCTGCTCACGACCACTCTACTGATGGCAACACCATTTCCGCGGGATGTTCTAAGTGCGGCGTTGCGTCAGCAGTAGTAAACGAATAATTATATTTTCCTCGTAAGGCTGCCCGCTAATCGTTAGCTTGAGAGAATGATTTCAGTCGATGACTCATTCCCTTTACGAAATAAGAAACGCAATACGACTAACTGTTGAGTAAATAAGAATTTTATTGCTTCATAATTAGATGGACTCAATAAATATTGCACGAATAATCACCCTATAGCGCCTTACCTTTCGTTCCATGTAGTAAGCAGCACTTTGAGATAAAATTGTGAAACTTTGAAATATTTATTGGTAGTCGATCATAATTCATGAGTGATGAATTTACGGTATTGAAGCGTGAATGCAGATTTCAAATTTATGCCCTCATTTTCTGTTCCCTTTTAGCTCTGAATGTCTTCGTTTGGCAGAACTTCTTTTGTTTGACATATTTGGGGCTAAATATATCTTAAAGCTTGATACAAAAACAAAAATTTTCATTTAATATATTTAGCAAAGTTACGGTTACGGTGTGAAATGATGACGCCAGGGCTCAAAGACTGTCAACGAAAACAGGATATATTCTTTAAAAAGTGTGCAGCACTCTAATATTTTATGCTGCAGCGGCTGAAAAGTGTGTATATCATTTCCGTCAAATATTACCTTGGCTGTTTTAATGTTCAAACAAAAGAATGTGATTGTACGAACTAAAAGAAAAAGCTTATCACAGGTGCCTAGCCCTCCTCTTCTGAATCACAGTGCGCACTGGGTGCTTGATATTCGTAAACCGAGCTTTTCAAAACGATCTTCAGCTCCTGTTTCGTCTGGCAAAAAGGCTGTGCACAAGATTTCAATGAGCCTTCTGTATCAATCGATGGGTGGTTTATATACACCGCAATGTCTTATGGAGTTATATCACACCTTCAGCTGAATAACTGTCCTTCAGGAGTAATTATGCCTAAAAACAACATGGCGCATTATGTTTGTAGTAGAAGTCACAGTTTCGCCCGAAAGGCGAAGCATCGATTGCGTGTTGTGCCATTACCACAAGCCCGGATTCCGAATCTACAAGATGCAGAATTTATCCTGCGAGCGCCCTTTGGACAAACCCGGGACTGCGCCGAAAGGGACAGCGCCCTAATTCTCCCTTGACAAGTCAAGATGCTGAGCCGTCAGGCAGCGGTGTCCTGCGGAGAAGCATCGACGAGCGACATGTCCAAACGTGCAACCAAGTGCCAGACCAAGTCCGCGCCTGTCTTGTGTGTTCCTTCCTTGTCCCTTGTTTTTCAGTGCGGTTACATGATGCATTCCATTAACGACCACCAACTAGCCAGCTTATCCCTGTTAAATATGCCAGACAGCCCGGCGCCGTACCTCCTTTTGCCTGGAGGTCACCGCGCGCGCCAACTTTAAACCGGGTGGCCAGCGCGGTCGCTGGTTGGACCTCTCGGACGACCGTCGAGTGCTGGTTTTGTATTGGGCCATTTCAGTGACAATGGTTTCTCGGGGCATTATAAGCCGCGACGCGGCCGCCTGGAAAACCGGATCCGCCGACCCACCGGGAGCTGAGTGCCGCTCTCGAGTGGAGTGAAATGTGTCACGCGTTGGAGTCTCGCCGGACGTCGCCGTGCGGGAACAGTCGCGTTTGCTGTGAGCTCTCGGCCCCAGTGCCGATCCGATCTTGTCCTGTATAATGACCTGTATATAGTGTATAAAGTCCCTTTTGTTATTCTCACCGACGCCTGACTCGGAGTCTTCGCTACCAACGCTCTGTCACGAAACGGGTGACGAGCGCTACGGGACCACCTCTAAGTCGTAATAGGGGTGGCAGCGGTGCAAAGTCGTAACATGCGACAGCAAATTAGTAAACCGCTATACGAATCAAGGATAGAGGTTTTATCGGCCATATAAAACTGGTAAACATTCGCTAGCCACATTAACAAGCATGGTGTCACGCGCGCAGAAGCAAACACGGGCACATCTCACTCGATGACCACGCACACTCGCTGTCAAAACCCCGGAGCGTGAAAGCGCCGCAGCAGCAGCGAGCAGCAGGTTGGCCTTCGTGCTGCCTTTCGCTTCACCGCGAACGAAGCCGCGAGGAAACGGCTCACAGGAAGCTATCGGCACTCCGCGCACCTGCCGCCATCGCAGATCGTCTTCAATATAAGGCCTGCGTAACCGCGCCATACGCAGCGGCCGCCGGAGTAGAATGCCCCCTTCCCAGATTCCCTTCCGCCGGGTGCCTTACGCGCGTCGGCTCACCCTTGCACGCTTTCAATCGCATGTGCAGCATACAGCGCGTGGCAACCATGTTATCGCCCTTGAACCTTATAATGGAAGGTCACAACGACGGCGATGGCGACGGCGATGGCGACGGCAGAAATGCGCCCGGAGTGTCCAATAGGTAATATCCCAACAAAACACTTCGCGAAGCATCGAAGAAAACGAAGGGACTACTCGCTATCTCGATTTTTCAGCTGAATCCTAGTGGCGTCATATTCCTACGCCGCAAGATGAGCTATAGGTTGAGCCGCGGAAAGCATCTTGCGCATATTTTTTTCTGAGCTGTCATTCAACATATCATATTGACCGCAAATAAAGACGGCGACAGAGGGAGAGAACACAAACAGCACGGGCGGTAACTTTCAACTGTTTTATTCACGGCAGCCCGTGGGCGTATATAGGCATATAGAACATGCGCAGATCGCAGCAAACAAGAACACTCATCAGCCAGCGTGGCAACCAATTATTTAAAAAAATCTATTTCCGCTTGAAACAACCTAATGGAGGTGTCACTAACACACTCTCGGTGTCACTAATGGAGGTGTCACTAACACAGTGACACCTCCATTAGGTTGTTTCAATCGGAAATAGATTTTTTTTTATAATTGGTTGCCACGCTAGCCTGATGAGTGTTCTTGTTTGCTGTGATCTGCGCATGTTCTGTATGCCTACATATGCCCACGGGCTGCCGTGAGTAAAACAGTTGAAAGTTGCCGCCCGTGCTGTTTATGTGTTCTCTCCCTCTGTCCCCATCTTTATTTGCGGTCAATATGATATGCAGTAAACACCAACTAGGCCAAAGTGAAGTTCTTCTGTCATTCAACATATTTTCATTGTACAATAAATTTATCAAGCCACATATGCAAGTTGTGTGGATCATAAAGTGAAAGGAAGGGTGTTGTGGCTGTTATTTTTATTGGTTTGATTTTTCCACATACCAATGTTTGCCTTGCCCCTGTGGGATGCGGCGCGAAGAGGTAGCCGCCATAGCCATGTTTATTTAGGCCGGCCAGCCGTGGTGCAGCGGGGTCTCGGGAGTGGTCGACACCGAGATCGAACACGAGCACGCTTGCGTGTTCCTGTTGTTGTCAGCTCAAAACATGGCCCATACCCACGACGTGGATTGGCCACACTGTATAGAATGAAACGAACACCCAACAACATACCAGAAGTGTTAAAGGCAAACATTTAAAACGAATCATTTGGCAAATAGCTGATAATACCGATTTGGTGAACACATATACATTAAAAAAAAAGAAATTAGACTGAGAAACTAAGGAAAAGTAATAACAATAAAATGTCCCACGGTCGGTACACTATTCTCGCGTTACCTGCACGTGAGCCCATCTTCTTTGCCTGCTTTGAAAGCAATAGTCGCGTCGCTACAAGGCCCCTCCTCCTAGTGTCGAGTTCTTGCAATCCAATTTAAATTTGCAAGTGGGCCTACTTCAAATTTGGGGGAGGGCTAAGGAAACTTGAGAGTGGGCCAACTTTAAATTTGGGCATGGGCTAACTTGAAATTAGCAAGTGGGCCAACTTGCACATTGGGGGTGGGCCAACTTTGAAATTTGGGTGGAGTGAGGGGTTGGAGTGCATACGGCAGACAATGTCAGTTCCTGACTGGAAGCTTACCACTACCATTGAAAAGAAAAGTGTACAATCAATGCCTTCTACCGGTGCTAATATATGGGGCAGAAGCTTCGAGGTTGTCAAGCAAGCTCGAGAACAAGTTAAGGATCGCTCAAAGAGCCATGGAACGAAGAATGTGGAAAAAAAATGGAGCTGGGCAGGCCATGTACGCAATGAGTAGGTTAGATAACCGGTGGACAATTAGGGCTACAGAATGGGTGCCAAGAGATGGGAAGCGCAGTCGAGGACCCCAGAAGTCTAGGTGGGGTGATGAAATTAAGAAATTTACAGCGAAAGTTGGAATTGGATGGCGCAGGACAGAGGTAATTGGAGATCGCAGGGAGTGGCCTTCGTCCTATAGTGGACTAAAATAGGCTGATGAGGATGATCTTGAAGCTTAGACGTGGACCAAACTAAATTTAGAGGAGAGCCAACTTCAATTTAGGACGAGCGAACTTGAAGTTTGAGGGTGGCTGTGGACCAATTGAAATTTGGAGATGGCCCAACTTAAAATTCGGAGTGAGCCACCTTAAATTTGGGAGTGCTTTAACTCTAAATTTGGGGGTGGGACAACTTAATTTTAGGGGTGGGCCAACTAGAAATTTTGGAGTGGGCCAGCTTGACATATTGGGGAGGGCCAACTCAGAATTTAGGGTCAGCCAACTGAACTTTTTGTGTGGGTCAACATAATGTTTGGCCATGGGCAAACTTAAATTTGTGATGTACCAATCTGACATATGGGTGTGGGCCGACATATGGGTGTGGGCCGACGGAGCCAACCTAAATTTGGGAACGGGCAAACTTAAATTTTGAGGGTGGGTCAACATAAATTTGGAGGTAGGCCAACTTGAAATTTCGGGGTGGGCAAAATTTATTTTGGGGTTGGGCCATTAAAATTTGGTCATTTGCTTATACATATTTAGACAACTTCTGTGGAGATTATGCATTCCTTTCTTTGGAATTTCACGCGCGCGAATAAATTTGACTAAGAGTGACTAACTAGCCCACTTTCCAATTTCCTTCATTATTTTCTATCACTTTGCTTTACCGCGACGTTTGACCAATTTTGATTAACGTTATGCAAGTTTAAAACAATCCCTGTAGAATTTACTCCGGTCACATGTACCCTTTTCATTAGAGAATTATTTTTTCTTGGTTTCATGAATCAGTGTTTTTTTCATAGCTTTTGTTGTGCTTCCTTTACTTTGTTTTCTGTTCTGTTTTTCTCATTTTAAATTATAATTTCATCTCACATCTTAAATAACTCGAGTAGCATGACAGGCGCTTCTTTGGGCTAACGTAAACCAATTTACCGCGGCAATGTTGACACCTCCAAATATTCATGCATGGCATTGAACTTTCATGTTATTAAATTTCCTCATTTGGGCCCGGAAGGCAGTCTTCAATTTACGTAATGTTGTCAAGTGGGAAGGCGTATAGTTCCGTAGCAGTATTGGCTTAATTCGTAATAAGGTTCATAACATCAATATATAGGAATCAGAAGCTTGCAATGTTTAACCACTTTGAATTCTATAAGATATCATATCTGGAACGATTCGGCAAACTTCTGTTGAGTTGGCCGTTGCGTGTTGTGGCTAGATTTCCTCGAGCTACCACATGTAATTTCCTTTCCTGGTGTCCCACAGCACTGTCTTTGCGGTTGCTGCAAATAAATGGGAAACATTTCTACAAGAAGTCCTGGTTTCGCCCGGAGGGCGAATCATTTGCAGCGATTTCAATGTATTAGCATATAACATGATACAAGGCTTGTATTCCTATCCACAGTACAAATTGAAAAAAAGAACATTTGATTACTGACAAATGTCACACCTCTCGGCTGTCACCTTATGGGGCAAAATAGCGCCAGTCTAGGGCTAAGGGCTGAAAATGGGGCTGTATTACGGCGTGTGCGAGCTAAAACACCATTAGGTACTTTGCGCAAGAAACTTGAAAAAGAAATTCAGCATTTTCGACTGTATCGGAAAAAAAGTAAAAAAAGAATCGGTGAATAAGACATACAAACCGTATATTTTCGCTGCTGCTGTAGTTGTGCATGATGTATTGATAGTAACGTGGTTTGATATGCTTGTGTTCTTCCCTAAATAACTTCAGTTGGCAGTTGGCGTTGGTGCTGCCGATGTGCGTTTTTCATTGCGATAGCAATTATATGAACACTCCAAGCGCACGTTTGCCATCGGCGTCACCGTTGCCGTGATGTTCCGTATAAAGTCCAACGGCGATAACGCCGTCGCCACGCGTCGTATGCTATGGGCGAGGGCTATGTGCGAGCAATGAACGCGATAAGCCGACGATCACGGCTCAATCTGGCGCGTGCGAAGAAAGGAAGCGGAGCGCAAACGCGCCGTCTTCCGTCGCGCGAAAGGTCTGAGGGGGATGGGAGGGAGGAATGGAGGCTTTGTGGCTCCGGCAGCACTGGGCATTTCGCGAACGGGCGCAACTGAAACAGACGATCGCTGCTAAATGTCGCGCGCCATATATGGATGAACGCGAGAGGGGGGCCAGCACGGAAGGGAGGGGGGGCGGGGGGCATCAACTCCGCCAATAAGTGCGTACTTTCGGCGACCGTATCTTGAAAGCAATCTGCAGACAGCTCATACCTTTGTGCGCGCTGGATCCTCGCCGCTCAGTCTGCGTTGAAGCGATAGACAGCACGACGGTCACTTCGCTCGCTGCTGCTTCCGCGCTTGCTCACACCAGCGTTTTCGCAGCGAGTGTCCGCGCTCATTGGGTATATGTTCATGTTGGATTGCGCTCGTTGACAGCATGCTCGTTAATTCAGTTCGTAAGCGAATCTTTCCAAGTTTATACGGTAGACAAAACTGCTATCCTTACTTCGTATAGCTGTGTACTAATTTGCAATAGCAATCGATGCATCGCCTTTCGGGCAAGACTGCGACACTTTGTCTTCGTTTTTTTGGCGCCATAATACATATTCCAGTATGTCTGACTACTTAGCTCAAGCAAAAGCTTTGCTGCAGCTTAGTATTTCATAGCCCATAATGCAGTTTCGGAACGTTAAGCGCCATAATTTAAGATTTTGACGACAAGGTCATCTTTGGAGGCGTGAGTTTGATTTGAGGTTCGTGGGGTCTCGGCATCTGGCCACTTTGTCCCCTCAATTTAGGCTTTCTGAGACCTTCTAGACACTAGGATGACAAAAAAGAGGCGTAAAATGTAAGTTTGAAACAAAAAATACGCTCCAAGTTGGCGTAGCTCTCTATATACGCAGCAATAACTATGCGTAATTAACGCAGAAAGGTCGAAATGACGCCCACATGCGCTCGTTGAAGCTGCACACGTCTAAACCCGGAACCGGAAGTGTGACTTTCCGGATTGTACACGCAACATAAAATGTAACCGATTAAAATTACAATTACTAAACATTAGTACATTACTTTAACGTTAGTTTCCGCCCTACTTGTATTAATATTGCTCTACTAAAGTAAATAGAGTGAGCTGGACTGACTCCTTTAATGCGTCCTCTGCAGCCCTTCACACGTTCTTTATTTTAACTAAGACTTGCTTTTCAGATTTTTTTTGGTGATCTTTCCTCGTTTCCTTGTAAAGACATCAGCAGCGATACTAAAAAATCATTCAAAGTGCTCGCTGTACAAAATGGCTGTCTTGTAAAGTACGAATACTGTGTTCGCCAAATAGGATCTCTTATAATACACCAGCATTATTATTTCGGACGGGGCGTACCCCTTCTCCGAACTGTACTGCGTGCGAAGAAATAGGAGACGTTAAGGAGAAGGAAGTAAACTTTATTGCTCTAGAAAGAGTAATTCAGCGGTCGGGCCGGATGTCTTCATCTTCTATTGGTTGATGACGATCTCCCGCCTGCATGGTTGGCGCCCCTATTCCAGGGCACCACTGAGCGTGGCTGCTCGTCGGGCATGATCCACCAGCCTCCGTTGGAGGCTAGGGTCGCCGCTGGACAGCACGCTCTCCCACTGCTCCGCACTCGGATTTTCTATTTTGTGGAATGCCTTATTGGTATTGCCCTCCCATGTGATGTAATAAAGTGTGGGTATTGCTCCACACCACGGGCATGTGTCCCTGTATTGACTTGGGAACATTTTGCATAGTATATGTAAATTTGGGAAAGTTCCTGTCTGCAGCTTTCGCCAGTAAACTGCCTGTCGTTGAGTGAGTGTATTGTGAGGCGGGGGATATCTGATCCTCGTCCCTCTATGGTAATTTAGTGTGTCAGATTACGTTGGGATCACTGTCATGAAGTCCTCAGGATCTCTCTTTAGGTCCGCTCGGTTTGTATGCTCGCTAGCGATCCTATCGACCCTTTGGTTGCCCTCAATCTCAGTGTGCCCCGGTACCCAAAAGATGGTGTCTAATGCGTTTATTCTATTGGCCAGAGCAGAGGAAGATTTGGAGCGCTTTTGGACCGATTCTGCCATTAATGTAGTTTCGGCATGCTTCCTTGGAGTCTGTTAGAATTATAAGGGATCTATTTGTGCGGTAGCCCTCCACAGCTGCTAGAGCAACAGCCATTTCCTCTCCCTCGGTTAGCGTACAATCCCGTGCCTACGCGCAAGCGATTTCCCTATAATCGAGTCTATTACTGCCGCGACGACTCTTTGTTCTGTTTTCCTTCGTTCTCGAGGATATACCGCGGCGTCCGTGTATACCGTGTTCGCCTTGGTTGCTAGGTATTTTTCTGCATATTTTGCCCTAGCGCTCCGCCTGGCTGTGTGTAAATACGGGTCCTTGTTTCTTGGCAGGGACCCTACCTTAATGGTACTGCGATACTTATCGGGTAGGTTTGCCGTTCTTTGTTCTTCCCTTTCAATTTCTTTGTGCCCCAGTTTTTTAGGAGCTTTCTGCCCGTAGTAGTCTGCTGGAGTCTGAGTAGCTGCGACCCTAATTGTGCTTCTCTGTGCTCCTCGAACGTGTTGTGGAGTCCGAGGGCCAGCAGCTTCTCTGTCGAGGTGTTGGCCGGCAGGTGAAGCGCTGTTTTGAATGTTTTCCTTATGATGGCGTCGGCGTGGTCCCGTTCGCCTTTGTTTGTGTTGTAATATGGGAGAGCGTACGTAATCCGGCTGACTATGAGGCTCTTAACCAACTTGACTGTATCTTCCTCCTTCATGCCGCTTCTTTTTTGCGAGACGCGGGTGATCATGCGTGCCACCTAAGCCGTCGCTTGCTTGAGTAGGTTTATGGTGTGTGTGCAGCGCTGATTGCTCTGCACCCACATTTGCAGAATCCTGACGGCTTACTTTTCTGGTATCTTTTGTCCTTCTAGGGTGACGCTGATTTGTTATTCCGAGCGTTTTCCTCTTCTGACTCGTAGGAGCTCTGACTTCTCCATCGAGCAGGCGAGGCCTCTTTCCCTAACACATTCTTCCACGCATGTTGCTGCGGCTTGTAGTCGTTCTTCTTTTTGGCTGAGCGAGCCTTGGTTAGTCGAGACGGTGATATCGTCGGCATAAATGGCGTGATGTATGCCGTCGATCTCTTCCAGCTTCCGGGCTATCCCAATCATTGCAATGTTGAAAAGGATCGGTGAGATCATGGATCCCTGCGGGGTTTCTTTGTTAGGCGTGTGGAACTTGTCTGTCCGCAGGTCTCCTAACCCCACCGTGGCTGTTCTGTTTGATAGGAACGCTGTCACGTAGCCGTGGATTCTTCGTCCGCTGTTGAGATCGTCCAGTCCCTTGAGGATGGCCGTGTGGCTGACGTTGTCGAATGCTCCTTTGACATCGAGTGCCATTATTATGTTTTCTCCGTTGTAGGGGATGTTGCTTAGAACCCCCTCTTTAATTTGTAGTAGGACGTCTTGGGTTGATAATTTGGTGCGAAAGCCGAACATACTGTGGGGATACAGATCTTCGTCTTCCATGTATTGTTGTAGCCTCCTTGTCACGATTCGCTCGCACAACTTGCCAAGGCACGAAGTGAGTGATATCGGCCGTAGGTTTTCTACTAGTAGCTTTTTCCCTGGCTTGGGGATCATAACTAGTTCCGCATGTTTCCATTCCTCTGGCAGTGTCCCCGCTTCCCAATGTGTGTTGAGGAAGTTCGTCAGCTGTGTGACCGCCTCATCACTTAGGTTGCGGATTAGTGCGTTCCTAATCTTGTCCGCACCTGCTGCTGTGTTCCGGGTCGATGCCTTAACTGCTGCGAAAACTTCCTCCCTGGTGATGGGTCTCTCTAGGTCGGGGTTTTCTTCGCCTCGGTATCTCTCCGTGTACGCTTCGGGTTTATCTTGCCCGTAGCACTCTACACGGACTTTTTCCAGTAGCTCTTCTTCTGTCCCTTCAAATTGGTGTACTAGTCTTTGGATGGCCTTGTTATGTTAAACACTATCTGTAGTCTTGCCCAAATTACCGATGCGTAAACCAACACCATGCTTAAAAACCTGAAAAGAATGAACTTCCGCATGCATGCCTGCAACGCCTTGCGTTCCCAGGAAAGTACGTTATAGCCACCAAAAGGCTGCAAGTCTTCTTCTGGCATTCGTAAGAGAGTCTGGTTTATTGGACATGCGGTTACATACCGCAGTTATGTTGCAAGGACGCCCAGGGGTAGGAATTGCCGGCGTCGATCGCCAGGCTAAACCAACCATTTGTGACAACCCACCACTAACACCATCACCATAAGATTGTGGTTATTTAATGGCGCGATTCTCGCCGTCAGGGACCTCCATGAAGCGCAGCGCTTCATTGTTGCTAGAGTTGGGAGAATGAACTCCCTATTGGCACAGTGACAAACTGAAATATCTTCCGTAGTTGATTCTCCAGCATCGAGGTCAGAAGTAGGTGTCCGTATCGAGCCGCAGGAGCACCGTTTCAATTTGTCGGCCAGCATCTCGAAGATCCTCCTCCCGGCGCTCTTCACTCGTTTTCGATTCTGACTTAAACGACTAATTGCAACGGACGTCAGCAAGCGTTTTCATTACTTGAAAAGGTGGCCAAATCTCTAAAATAATTTAATATAATGTTGTAAACTATTCATCCTTATAAATACTGTTCGCGTATTACAATCGTAAAAAACAGGTGTATGTGAATCACGTATATAGGAGGTGAGACGTAAGCTTTTAACGGCCAAGAACGTATGCACACATCAGAGAAGTCGTGGGCTGCACTGAGCGAAGAATACTTCAGCAGCAGCTCCTATCGCTTATGAAGGCTGCTCGAAAGCGCTCAAAGAGTGAGAAGGAGGGAGAGAGAAAAATTTACTATGGGAAAAAAGCTCAGAGGTCGGACTTTGTAGCACGTCGCTGCGAGAGCACAGGCTCAAGCTGGGACGCGCCGCTAGGAAAAGTCCCGGCGGCTATGCTACTCGCTCTCGCGATAACCGATGGGTCAACTCGGGAGAGCTCGGGCAATCTCCTTCGGCTTGGGCCTCCGATGAGTGCGGCTCGGCGTGGTACGACCTCGCGCGAGCACTAGGCACCCGTTCTTCGGCTTAGCGTCGGGATAGGAACAACACGAGGTACGCGCTCCCCGCACGGGCAAAGGCACCGTGCGTGAGCTCAGTCCTAGTCACAAAGGTGTCGGCGGACGAGAGGAAGCATGTACGTACCGGGCGCTGTCCCAAGGAGCAAGAGAGTCGCTACCGTCACGGCAGTAGCCACCAGGGGCCGCTCCGTGACGTCACTAGCTCCGCCCTCACCGCGAACCAGCGCAAGTGGAGCGCCACCGCCAAAACTGGTTCGGAGCAAGGACGACGTGGCAAAAAGGATTGCAGACATGGGTGAAATGCGCCCGCGCAATGGCGCGTCGAATTCCCCAAATCCCCACAACTTCCAAGAGAGGCGCGCAAATCAGAAAGTCTGCCATGTTCGGGTTATCGAGACGTAGCTGCAGGACACTGATGTGGGAAGGAAATAACCCATGTGCATGTTTTCAACCCTGAACACTTTATTTTGTACTTAAAGTAATTTAATTACGGTGAACGTTACCGAGTAAACAAAATGATAGCTCAGTTACTAAGTTATTAGAAACCGTAATTTATTACAAGTAATTAATTACATGTAGTTCTCTACGTACAAGTGGGGTGGCTTTACTCAACGAAAGATACGCGCCGATGCCGGAGATAGTGCAGTCTAAATGTGCGGGCCGGACCCGAAGGTGTGCAGACACGGAAACAAGAAGTGGGAGGCGGACAGCACAAACATTCCGTTTCCTCTCTTCTTGCGTCCGCGTCTGCACGTCTACCTTCAGCAAAGATTGTCCGTAGCAACAAGTTCAACTTTGTGTCGTTCTAAACAAACCACGTGGTGCACTGCTACGCCCAAGCAAAACTTGTCTTTGTTTTATGTCCAACCGCTGTCGACTCGCCTTCTTGATTTCCTCCGCCTTGCTCGTTCGCAGCCGCTACTTGACTTCTTCACGGACCCCAGCCACAGGGTCGACGTACTCCGCATGGTGGTGGACGCCGTGTCTGCCGCGGGCGACGCCCTGGTGCTCTCGTTCGCCTGGATGTACGCGAGCGGCTTCCTCAGGGCCGCAGGGTGGATCCTCTACCTCCTCGTCATGTCTGTGCTGCTGTTCCAGACTGTGTTCTGGACCGTGGTCGAGGTCATACGGGTGATGTACGTCATGGGATGATTCACTGCGCTGCGTAGAAAACTCGGCAAGAAGAAACGAAAAAATTCTTAAACCAAACAAGCCATCCGCTTAATATGAAGTTGCGCGATAAATTATTTTATCTTGTGATTTTCAGTACATTTATCAAGCCCACAAGAGGACCCCGATAACGCTATACCTAATATCTAAACTGCAGAACTCACTTGGGCGAATTCGAAACAAGAACCATTTTCTACCATCACCAAAAAAGCGAGCTCGAGCCCCTTCCCCCTCCATTTCTCGTCATCTTGCTTCTTCAATATTTCCACTCCACTTAAGTAGCCATCCCATAATTCTTTCGTATTCGTTTCAGCCGCTCGCTATGGTCGAAACAGAATTGTCTGAGCACTTAAAAAAAAAAAAGCAAGCTGTTTTACTAACGAAGATACGTCCGCCTGCAGGAAAATTGACGTCTCCGAGCTGAAGCATCTTTTGTTGGCCGATCGCCGAAAGTTATTTTTCTAGTGAATAATTCTATGTCTACCTATGCGTTATACGTGAAAGAATAAAATTGAAGATCAGTATGCAGAAAACGCAGGTAATGTTCAATAGCCTGGTAAGAGAATGATATTTCATGGTCGGCAGTCAGCCTCTAGAATCTGTTCAAGTCTGCGTTCATATCAGTATGCAGAAAACGCAGGTAATGTTCAATAGCCTGGTAAGAGAATGATATTTCATGGTCGGCAGTCAGCCTCTAGAATCTGTTCAAGTCTGCGTTCATGTAGGCAAAACACTCACAGGGGACCTCAATCGTGAGAAAAGAACTTGTCGCACAATTTAAAAAAATGGCTGTGGCTTAGCTAAGGTTAAGCCCAGGATGCGAAGCATACTAGCCTTTATTTTAGTTGTTGAACCACTGTTTACCCTGGTGAACTGCTGTTGCTTGGCTATATTTGGTTCGGCTAGTAGAAGAAACAACTCATGCGTTACTCTGCTTCGCCTTCAAGAGTGGAACGCGACAGCGTTCCCGTCGACCCGCCAAGGGGTGTAAGACAATGGGCTACGGCGCAGCGACTACGCGCCCCGCATTGGACGCGGTGAGCGTCGAGCAACGCAGCGTTCGGCGCGGCAACGAAATGTGTGCCTGAGCAAGCGAAGCACGCCTGAGCCTTAGAAACAGCTCGTTTCTAAGGCAACACCGCATTCACTAGAGGCGCTTTTGTACCGCTTCGAAGCATCGTACTCGTGGCTCAGTGGTAGCGTCTCCGTCTCACACTCCGGAGAACCTGGTTCGATTCCCACCCAGCCCATCTTGCAAGAGTTGCCGCGACGCCGCGAGCGACGGCGCGAGTTGGAGCCCCGTTTCTCCTCTGTCGTGACGTCACGGTGTCACGTGGTATTGAAGGCGACACCGCCGCGCCTGAGGAGCTGGGTTGAGCTCTAGTAATATGCTTCCCATAACAAATCCATGGACACCTAAGCACTGCCTACGAGTTTAATATGCGAAAATACTCAAGTCCAGTTGAACCCCGCTCAGCAGTCCTCGGAGTTATGAATTCGCAGGCAGTGCTGGGCTGAACCAGCGTTGAGACGCTGGTTCAGCCCAGGAGGCGCTGGTTTAGCCCAGTGGGTACGACACTCGGCTTCTGAGCGTGGGGTTGTAGATTCTGAACTCGCTGCCGCCGACATTTTATTGCGATAGCAATTATATGGACACAATTATATCGCCTCGTTGAGCCACGCTTACATATCCTATCATTGTTAATTTATTTAGTAAGTGGATGTTTACAAGTTTACACGGCCGATAAAACTACTATCCTTACCTCGTACAGTTCTCTACTAATTTGCTATCGCAATCGGTGCTTCGCCTTTCGGGCGGAACTGCGAATTTTAAAGCGAAAGCCTTACTGGCCGCGAACTTGCGATTTCGCCATGGCGGTGCTCCGAGGGGGCACATGACGTCGCAACGCGCGCCTGGCCACGGATATTTCTCTCTCTCACTCCCAGTCACTACTGCGCATGCGCCACTAGTAGCACCGAGCCACAGGTGTTCCGCCGGTGCGCAGCGCCGCGCCTTTCCGCCGCTGCAGTTCGGTATGACGTCACACCACATTCCTCGTCGTTGCGCTCTCCTCCGCTCGCTTCGCCAACTGCGTCGCATGCCTGATAACATGTAGAAGGATTGAAAAGGAGAGCTCGCGTGTGCCGCAACCACAGTTGAGGCGGCAGTATGGTCGGCGACAATTCTGATAAGCAGGAGGAGGCCTGGAATCGACATCGGAACCAGATGAAGAGGAAACGAATCGCCCAGGAAACAGACGAACAGCGCGCCGAACGACTGGCTAAACGCTGCAACATAGTTAGACAACCAGACTAACCTGGACTTGCAATCAAGATTAACCAAGGCTTACCATGCTATGCCTTAGCTTTCGCTACGTATATACGGCATAGCCGAGTTAAGCCAGTGCCAATTTTTCTTGCTCTTTTCAAATTTATTCTGTTTTATACATTAATTTCTTTATAGTGATTACCGAGGCGAACTTAGAACGCAGGCGAGAGCTTGCGTGGGGAACGAGCGCGCAGATAACACAGGCTTCCGAGAGTGAAAGCGAGGGTGACGTGGCATCACGGTGATGCCCTCATGCAACACCTGGCATGCCAACGAAACGGCAGGTTGTCCCATTCATCCGTTCTGCTCCGTCGAGACGCCCACGTGACCTGGCGTCGCAGCCAATGGGAATTTAGGTGCTGTTTCGCTGCTACAGACGCCGGCTTTTTCGCTCAATGAGCCATTTCATGTTCTGACATCAAAAATTGAGCGAGGCGCATACGTCTGGAATAACGTAGCCTAGAATAGCAGCTTACTGCTGTTGGCCGACAGCTGACATCAAGCTGCAGTTGGTTACGTGGCGTAGATACCGCGGCCACCACGGGGAGCCCCCACGAGTGAAATGGGTAAGCGCATTGCGGGTCGCTGTGGACAACCGCTTTTGGCTTACGTTTAGCGCGTCGTAGCACCAAAGGCGGAAGTCGTAGAGCCTACGTTAAAATCCAAAACGAATTTGCAACTGTGTGCCACGGTGACAATTAGAAAGTGTAGCGTTGTGGTCACGCCCCACTGCGCCGTACCCTTCGCAATGCAATGCATTCAAGAAGGAACCGGGACACAGCCGAGGCCGTCGCGTTTGATTTCGAATAACTCCGCTTCTGCTGAACGCATTGAAGTGCTTCTTGCGGCAAAGAATTTCTGAAATAGCCTTTTTTCACTTCAAATGCTTTTCTCCACTTCGATAAAAAGTGGTTCAGGGTCCCTTTAAATTAAATTATGGGGTTTGACGTGCCAAAACTTCGATTAGATTATGGGGCACGCCGTAGTGAGGAACACTGGACTAACTTTGACAACCTGGGGTTGTCTAACGTGCACCCTATGCATGTACAGGGGCGTTTTTTTCGATTTTACCCCCATCAAAATGCGGCCACCGCGGCTGGGATATCCAGCACCTTCGGGCTTACCAGCGCAATGCGTTAGCCACTACGCCATCACGGCGAGTCGCAACGCTCTTCACCGTACTGCGCCGTATATATGTATAATCTAATAAAGCGATAGCTGTGTTTGGCATAAGGTATACCGGGCGCATTTTTTTTTTTTTTTTAGCTTGCACCGTATCTCAAGACCGGTGCCATCCTCAGGATTCGTTCCAAGTGAACATGCCTTGCAAACTCACTAGCTACAATTCGCGTATTTAAATATTTCCTGTAAATAATTAATTGAGTAGTTACCTAGGAATAATTACTTTAATTATTCAATTAGACATTTCACTTTCTCGTAGAAGTAATCTCCGCTTCACCGAGTAATTTACATCACCATTTAGAATTCTGCTATTTGAAAGGCAATTTTTAAAGATATGGTGCAGACAGAAGGAAAAACACCCTATATGTAGGTGTGCGCACTTACATATAAGGATAGGTATGGTCCATCTGTAGCGAGTTCTACGGAATATACATAGCAGCATGGTATATGTAGCGCGCTGATGACTGTGGTGTATATGTGCGTCATGTTTAATAGCAATAAGCAGTGGCTGTGATGTTATGTATGATGGATTGTAGTTGACGTTGCAAACTCACACACAGCAGCAGTTAGAGCATGCCACAACTAACGGATGAACATGAAATAATAGAGGTCATGCAAATGTTAATTTTTCTATAGTACACGCGATACTGTTTATTTCCTTCGATACACAAAACTAGAAGTTGAAGCGGTCGGTTTACCATATGCACGGACATATCTCTTTGACAGCCCGGCTTCGATAATCGCATCAATCCCACATATTCGACTATAATCGTATACTCTCGAGAAATTGCGGTGTCCAATCGAAGCCTTCGATTCCACATCAATTCGAAACAACTCTGTTCCAGTCTTTACGGAAATTTACTGGCGGCCGCGTGTCCACAGTGCCCTGATATAGGCGTTGCTTTTCCAGAACATGCTACGAGCCGTTGCGCAAGTGGAGGAAGCGGACGGCCTCCGTTGAACTGCTGCTTCAAGGCCGTGACGAACCGGTCGGAGACGCCCGCATCCAGAACTGGCAAGCCACTGCTGCGGAGAAGAAGAAAGTGTCCGTGGTCCGCCCTTCCGGCACGCCATTCCTTGCCCCGCCTAATCGGCTACTAACGGGGTGGGTGAAGTCAACGCCACTTGAATGAATGAATGAATTAATGAATGAATATTCATTCATTGAATGAATGAATGAATGAATGAATGAATGAATTAATGAATGAATGAAATTTATTGTCCGCTCATTATATAGTGGAGGAGCATCGAGACACTGCGCCGAACAGAGCTTGACGAGCTCCCGAGCGCTGCATTTTCCGTCAGCAAATTGTGGTAACCACTCTGCGCAAACATGGTAGGCACAAAAACAAGCACATCAATCTAAAGAAATGAAACGAAAAGTATACAACTATGCAAGAATTTAAAGAAACAGACGCGCACACGCCGAAACAGAGATAAATCAGTCATCAGTATAGCAGAATGGCGAATAATTTAGAATGTTGTCTAAATGCGAACTGGTGCAGGATAACAGGCATCTCAATACTACGAAGGCCACCTAGGGACGGCGGCGCGCAGCGGCAGTTCAGGGGCTATGACGTTGCGCTGCTGGCTGAGCTCGAGGTTGCCGGCTCGATCGTGGCCGCGGCAGCCCCATACCGCTGCGTGGGGCGAAATGCAAAGTACGCTCGCGTATACTGAGCAGCGCACACATGTTAAGGGGACACTAAAGAGAAAAATTATTTCTTCTGCATCAGTAAATCACCTTTCTATGACACCAATAACACCACTCTTATCACAATAAGACGTTTGGTAAACGAGAAAAAGCGCAAGAATGAAAGACGGGTGGCGACGCCTCCTTGAAGTTCCCGCACCTGGTCGCTGTGACATCATGGATTTGGATGGCATCCTTTAGGACCCACTTAATTATATAGCGGTACAGAGTGACTACATCGTGTTCTAAAGAAACAAAATGTTAAGCATGGCAAGTTTCGGGAACTTTTACTCAGCCAACGCGGCCCAAACGCGAAAACATAATTTGGAATCCCTGACGTCACACTGAAGTACACGCGTCGGTGTTTCGGCGCGAAATTCAAATACTGATACTTCGACCTTCATTTTCTCATCTAATAATCAAACTATTATTTTGAACTGACTGACTGCATGGTTCTCAGACAATGCTTT
Source organism: Dermacentor andersoni (assembly GCF_023375885.2). NCBI lineage: Eukaryota > Metazoa > Arthropoda > Arachnida > Ixodida > Ixodidae > Dermacentor > Dermacentor andersoni. The sequence continues at coordinate 154,914,584 of NC_092816.1, read as the reverse complement.
ATTAGTCTCAACTGATTTATTGTTTCGCTTTAGTGCCCTTTAAAGGCACCCGAGAAAGCATTCACACGGAGTCCACCACTACTGCGTGCCTTGCAGAAAGTCGTGGTTTGGCACGCAAGACCACAGAGCTTATTTGTTTATTACTCTTATTTTTTTTACTGTAAAGCACACACAGGAAGCTATCAACAAGGCCACGCAAATTCATTTTTAATTTTTCGGTTGACCCTACAAAACCAATTTTACGCTTACAAATCCAGCAAAGTAGAGGTGCAATCCTAAATGAACATAATGATGTCTCTAATACTGAAAATCATCAGGGTATGTTGATTACTCATTTCTTAAACTTTGAAATAAACCTCAGTTTCTTGGCTTTGTGGGAAATATGAACTGTTAAGCATACTTATGAGTTTACCAGCTGGTAGCTTAGCGGCTATGGTGTTGGGCTGATAACCACGAGGTCGCGGGATTGAATCCCGGCCACGGCATTTCGATGGAGACGAAAACGCCCCTCTACCTAGATTTAGGTGCACCTTAAAGAACCCCAGGTGGTCGCAATTTTCAGAGTCCTCCACTATGGCGTGCCTCATAAATATTGAGTTTTTGACACGTAAAACCCCGCCATTTCTTGCGTTTGAAAATACCCAATCTGTATTATCTATGTAGCCAGGATTCAGTTAAGGTGAGTCACCTTGCGATACGATAATTCCGGAGTCATGTGTCTTTTGGGAACGAAGGCCACATAACCCGCAATTCTGAAGCTCAGCCCCTTTCAGGCGCTAGAGGTGCACCTACCGTGCAACTGTCGCGCATATGTTGCGGTGGCGCGCGTTCGTTGGTGCAATGATTGGACACCAGGTGCCAGTCCCCGCTAGAGTTTCCTACAATTATTACTAAAGGGAACTCCCGTGCTGCGATCGTTCAGCCACCACGGGAATGTTGGGTAGTACCACGGCCGCTGGTAGTACGTGGATTTGCCTGATCTTCATGCTTGGGGCTTCAGAAGTTCTTGTGGCTTCGTTTATTATGCTTTATCTTGGCCCAAACTGGCTTAAATTTCAAAGAAAGTTATGCTTTTTTTTTTAATGCAGAAGGCAATCAGACTCTGCAAGAACGCATAATCGCTGTTAATTGCAGTGCTACCAACAGTCCATGCGTCCGTGGCGTAATGGTTTCAATATGAAACTCTTGTGTTAGGTGCCCTGTGTTCGAATCCTGCCGTCGGAAAATTTTAGTAATGCGCCTCAAATTATTTATAACGCAGTCACTTATTTAAACATTATCGCTGTGCGCGCTCACGAAGCTATTTAAAGCCAGAAGGGCGAAGTTTAGGCAAATCCATGTACTGCTTCAGAGCTTCTTCAGAGCTTTTTGCTTCAGAGACTTTCCTTCCCTCCCTTCTTCTCCACCCTTAAACTGGCTCTCTTAACTACTACACACAGAACAAAGCAACAGCGCGCGCATTAGATCCCATAGATGAGATGAATATTTACAATTAGTATTAGGGTTATAATTATATTCGAGTGCTGATTGCTGTGCTATCGTTTGTTACCGAAGCTTTCCCTCAAGTCTAAATATTTTAAGGCAGTTTGTCGTGTGCGTATCATGGCTACGCACGCTTATATCGCATTCCGTTTCTCTACCACGGGTGCGCTTTAAAACCACGGCGCTGCAGTTTTTGCTTTTCTCTTCTTTCTTCTTCTCCGCCCTTAAACTGGCTCTCTTAACTGTACTACACGCAGAGACAAAGAAACAGCGCGCGCATGCGATCCCATAGATGAGATGAATATATATATATATATATATATAGAAAACTATCAGACATAGCTCTCGTAGTATAGCCCTCTGGGCCGTTTCCTTTTTTTTTTTTTTTTCGAAAGTAGTCCTATTAGGGTTATTATAATTACACGAAGGTATTTCGCCCTCATCAGCAGCAGTCCTGGGTATAGTTATTCTGGCGGCTAGCTTCCCACGCTATGCGTGCCGCCATCGCACCTGGTTAAGCTTTTCCTAGACGCTAGAGTTATGCTTTGTCCGCGCAACCTTGAGCGATCGGAAAGCGCGTTTCCCCCTCTTGGCCGGCGGAGAAGGGAGGCTTCGTTCCGGCCGCGAAGCTCTCCACATCTCTGTAAGGTGCCTTGTGGATGTCTCGTGCTGAAGATGCCCTCTCGGTGAGCGCATATTTCACCCCTCATCTTTTAAGAGGTTCAATACATACAAGCATTTGTCTAGCAAACCAGATTTTTTTTTTTCAAAGGAATTTTCCACGTCTCAGTAATTTCTCTCGTCGTATTCGAGCGCTGATTGCCGTGTTATAATTTGTTAACGAAGCTTTCCCTCAAGTCTAAATATTTTAAGGCAGTTTTCCTAGCCTCTAAAGCCGCTCGAGTTCGCTCTTCTCCTCGAGCGGCCATTTTTCCTAGAAAGTATGCCTTCCAACCAAACCGACTATCGCGGACAACATGAGTCTCTTTCCACGTAAGTGTGAGGCTCGGAGCAGGAGCTGTGGCGCTTAAAAGTAGCCTGGGGCCTGACGAACCAACCGACTGAGCTATCTTTCCGGGCAACATCGAAGGGTCACGAGTTCAAATCACCTGTTATGTTCCTTTTTTTTTCCGCCCCTTTTTCTTTCTTTCTTTTCTTTCTTTTAATGTCTTTTCCTTTACTTTATCACTGTACGGGAACCCTCCTAAAAAAAAAAAAAAGAAGATATATATCTTCAAATATGTATGGCCTCACACTCACATGTGCAGGTCATAAATACCAGGTTCTCTAGCCGAGTGCCATCCATGCGGTATAACCGAGCTCAGATTGGTCCACCTTGACTAACCAAGTAGGGCACCACTGTAGGTTAAATGAGGCGTACAACTCCTGCGGGACCCGCCGTGGTTGCTCAGTGGTTATGGTGTTAGACTGCTGAGCACGAGGTCGCGGGATCGGACCCCGACCACGGCGGCCGCATTTCGATGGGGGCGAAATGCGAAAACACCCGTGTACTTAGAATTAGGTGCACGCTAAAGAACCCCAGGTGGTCGAAATTTTCGGAGTCCTCCACTACGGCGTGCATAATCAGAAAGTGGTTTTGTCACGTAAAACCCCATAAATTAAATTTTTAATTTAACTCCTACGGGGACGGTAGAGTATCCGTCTCCAGTGCAAGAGGACCGTGATTCAAATCCCGGTGCCGCGCTATTCTCCACCGGAAAATACAAAAAAAAAAAGCGTGTGTTGAGAAAATTGCACAAACAGGCCTGGAGTGCGGCCTGATCCCGGTGACCAGAACCGGTAACGCACTCTCTCACCAGAGCAGGATTGGCCACCCTGGTGCAGTACTTGGCCACAGCCTCCTATATGAATACAACAATCGAACCCCGGCCCTCAGTCCCCAGCAGCCGCGAAGCAACTGACCACGGCGGCGGTCAGATCTGTGACGCTGCAGAGGGTGCTAAGAATACCTGGCTCCGGACAGGCCGCCATTGGAATCTGAACCTGGCAACGTTTAACGTTAGAACGCTATCTAGTGAGGCGAGTCTAGCAGTGTTATTGGAGGAATTAGAGGGTAGTAAATGGGATATAATAGGGCTCAGTGAGGTTAGGAGGACAAAAGAAGCATATACAGTGCTAAAAAGCGGGCATGTACTGTGTTACCGGGGCTTAGCGGAGAGACGAGAACTAGGAGTCGGATTCCTGATTAATAAGGAAATAGCTGGTAACATACAGGAATTCTATAGCATTAACGAGAGGGTGGCATGTCTTGTTGTGAAACTTAATAAGAGGTACAAAATGAAGGTTGTACAGGTCTACGCTCCTACATCTAGTCATGATGACCAGGAAGTCGAAAGCTTTTATGAAGACGTAGAATCGGCGATGGGTAAAGTCAAAGGAAAATACACTATACTGATGGGCGACTTCAATGCCAGGGTAGGCAAGAAGCAGGCTGGAGACAAGTCAGTGGGGGAATATGGCATAGGCTCTAGGAATAGCAGAGGAGAATTATTAGTAGAGTTTGCAGAACAGAATAATATGCGTATAATGAATACCTTTTTCCGCAAGCGGGTTAGCCGAAAGTGGACGTGGAGGAGCCCGAATGGTGAGACTAGAAATGAAATCAACTTCATACTCTGCGCGAACCCTGGCATCATTCAAGATGTAGACGTGCTCGGCAAGGTACGCTGCAGTGACCACAGGATGGTAAGAACTCGAATTAGCCTAGACTTGAGGAGGGAACGAAAGGAACTGGTACACAAGAAGCCAATCAATGAGTTAGCGGTAAGAGGGAAACTAGAGGAATTCCGGATCAAACTACAGAACAGGTATTCGGCTTTAACTCAGGAAGAGGACCTTAGTGTTGAAGCAATGAACGACAATCTCATGGGCATCATTAAGGAGTGCGCAATAGAAGTCGGTGGTAACGCCGTTAGACAGGAAACCAGTAAGCTATCGCAGGAGACGAAAGATCTGATCAAGAAACGCCAATGTATGAAAGCCTCTAATCCTACAGCTAGAATAGAACTGGCAGAACTTTCTAAGTTAATCAACAAGCGTAAGACAGCGGACATCAGGAACTATAATATGGATAGAATTGAACAGGCTCTCAGGAACGGAGGAAGCCTAAAAACAGTGAAGAAGAAACTAGGAATAGGCAAGAATCAGATGTGTGCGTTAAGAGACAAAGCCGGCAATATCGTTACTAATATGGACGAGATAGTTCAAGTGGCTGAGGAGTTCTATAGAGATTTATACAGTACCAGTGGCACCCACGACGATAGTGGAAGAGAGAATAGCCTAGAGGAATTCGAAATCCCACAGGTAACGCCAGAAGAAGTAAAGAAAGCCTTAGGAGCTATGCAAAGGGGGAAGGCAGCTGGGGAGGATCAGGTAACAGCAGATTTGTTGAAGGATGGTGGTCAGATTGTTCTAGAGAAACTGGCCACCCTGTATACGCAATGCCTCATAACCTCGAGCGTACCGGAATCTTGGAAGAACGCTAACATAATCCTAATCCATAAGAAAGGGGACGCCAAAGACTTGAAAAATTATAGACCGATCAGCTTACTGTCCGTTGCCTACAAAGCATTTACTAAGGTAATCGCAAATAGAATCAGGAACACCTTAGACTTCTGTCAACCAAAGGACCAGGCAGGATTCCGTAAAGGCTACTCAACAATAGACCATATTCACACTATCAATCAAGTGATAGAGAAATGTGCAGAATATAACCAACCCTTATATATAGCTTTCATTGATTACGAGAAAGCGTTTGATTCAGTCGAAACCTCAGCAGTCATGGAGGCATTACGGAATCAGGGTGTAGATGAGCCATATGTAAAAATACTGGAAGATATCTATAGCGGCTCCACAGCCACCGTAGTCCTCCACAAAGAAAGCAACAAAATCCCTATAAAGAAAGGCGTCAGACAGGGAGATACGATATCTCCAATGCTATTCACAGCATGTTTACAGGAGGTATTCAGAGGCCTGGAGTTGGAAGAATTGGGGATAAAAGTTGATGGAGAATACCTTAGCAACTTGCGATTCGCTGATGATATTGCCTTGCTTAGTAACTCAGGAGACCAATTGCAATGCATGCTCACTGACCTGGAGAGGCAAAGCAGAAGGGTGGGTCTGAAAATTAATCTGCAGAAAACTAAAGTACTGTTTAACAGTCTCGGAAGAGAACAGCAGTTTACGATAGGTAGCGAAACACTGGAAGTGGTAAGGGAATACATCTACTTAGGGCAGGTAGTGACCACAGATCCGGATCATGAGACTGAAATAACCAGAAGAATAAGAATGGGTTGGGGTGCGTTTGGCAGGCATTCTCAAATCATGAACAGTATAGGTTGCCACTATCCCTCAAAAGGAAAGTGTACAACAGCTGTGTGTTACCAGTACTCACATATGGGGCAGAAACCTGGAGGCTTACGAAAAGGGTTCTGCTGAAATTGAGAACGACGCAACGAGCTATGGAAAGAAGAATGATGGGTGTAACGTTAAGGGATAAGAAAAGAGCAGATTGGGTGAGGCAACAAACGCGGGTAAACGACATCTTAGTTGAAATCAAGAAAAAGAAATGGGCATGGGCCGGACATGTAATGAGGAGGGAAGATAACCGATGGTCACTAAGAGCTACGGACTGGATTCCAAGAGAAGGGAAGCGTAGCAGGGGGCGGCAGAGAGTTAGGTGGGCAGATGACATTAAGACGTTTGCAGGGACAGCATGGCCACAATTAGTACATGACCGGGGTAGTTGGAGAAGTATGGGAGAGGCCTTTGCCCTGCAGTGGGCGTAACTAGGCTGATGATGATGTACTGCCCATTATTCCCATGTTGGCCGAACATACCCTGCTTGCAGCTCCCGTAGACACTAGCGCCACCAGAGTGCTCTTTGTTTTTGTCAAGAATGTGAGATCTTGTATAAACGACTTTAGCGATATAATAGTGTGGCAGTATAACCCGCATATATACCTCATGTCATGACATATAGAATACGTATACTTACATATATATACAGGTTGTCCCACATAACTTGAGCCAAAGTGTTAAAAATGGAAGGCAATCCGGACGCGACTTGAACCGAATGCATAATCGTCACGAAAGAAAGGCGATCCTCCGGCTCCAATGTAGCAGAAGGCAAGAAATGGATGTGGCTTCCGGGTCAATTGCTTGTCGAGGCAACGGGAGAGAGCCTTCGGTGCGAGGCAAGTAGCTCACCTCCTCATACCGTGGGCTTGGGACATTCTGTTTGCCTCAATCTCGGCTGCCTGCTAAACACCGAACAAAAAAATTATTCCGGTGGAACGCTCCTTTGGTGGCGCTTTGCAGGTTGCGTATAACCGAAAGTTCGGACGGAGACTGGTGAGGTGCCCTTTATATACCTTTCGGTCCTCAATTATCAGTGCGCAGCCTGAAAACTTTGTTTATTTCGATAGGAAGTTGTCTTGGGTAAAGTATGTCAAAAATAACAGACAGACACTACGCAATTATACAGGTGCATTATTGTTACGTGATTTTAATTTGAATATGTTAATTGCGGGCGTTTTCACCAAATCAATGAGCGTTTATTTCTGACACATTTCATGCAGAGTTGTTTCCTTCGGTATTACAAACATAAATATCCACGAAAATAAACCCCTCTAGCACTGTTCTTTTTTTTTTTTTTTAGCTGGAATTCGTGAAGAGCGCGAGCCAGCGCGTGCATATGCGAAAACACGTTAAAGTGACATTTTTGCGGCAATACACGTGCAGAGGCAGCAGTTGACTGATTCGCGCATTCTCCTCATATATACAAATAAACGCTTGGTCTTTGTAAGTATAGCAGTTGCTTGTGTGAAAAAAAAATTTTACTGATGCAGTTTTGTATACAGTTAAATAATACGACATGAAATAAAATTATAGTGCCTAAATAGGTTACTGGGACTGCGAGAGCGCCCTGAAACAACCACTGAACTATAAATGGCATCTTGCAATTAGACCAAATTCTAGGGTTTTGCGTACCACAACCACGATCAGGTTATTAGGCACGCCGTAGTGGGAGAACTCCGGATTAACTTTGACGTGCACGGTGCACGAGCTTTTTTTTTTTTTTGCATCCACGGCCGGCAGTAAAACCCGTGACCTCGTGCTTTGCAGCAATGCCATTGCGACAGAATTACCACGGCCGATGGTATTCCATTAGTAAAATTTGGGCATTTGCTATTGGGCACCAACAACAGGCCCTCCAGAGGGCCCGCGACGTCGCTGAGAGACACCACCTCCTGGTCCCGTCGTGGGCGGAGCCACAAACTTGATTAGGGGGCCTTCGGTTCCGCCCAATCAAGTTCCTTAGTACACTCCAATAAAGTTCTTGTCACTGTCACTTGCTATTGAACACTTGAATGCTTCAATCGTTTTCAAATTTGGTCAGAATTATAGATTTCATGTCGGGAAAATAAACTGACAAACTGAATTCTGTTCTGTTTTCAGAAGAGAGCCTGGAAGAGAAAGTGCACCGAATCTCCGTTGGGGACGCGCATCCGACGCTTCCTTTGCGCAAGGGAGCAAGGGATACACCCGCTGACCTGCACGCCCAGTGGCACAACGCACCAGTCGTTCCGGCGGGCGTTCCTTGAACTCTAGCATTTGCGCGACCTCCTGATATACGCCTCTTGTCGTGCTGTCGCCGTACTTTTCGTAAAGCGGTGTGCTGTATTGCGCATGTTTCACCGCCTGACGTTTCACGGTTTCCTTGTTTCGAAATTTCTGTAACTTTGTGTTACACGTCGTACTTTAAATTTCGATGTGTACTTGCGAACACGATTGAAGGTAAAGTTAGCCTTACGTCGTTTTTCAATAAATATACTCGTGTCTTCATGAACAATAGGCTAACACTCAATCGGAGCACATAGGAGCTCGAGATGGCGACACATATCTATAATCTGAAAGAAACGTTCCCGGCGAAAGACAGAAAACCTTCCTTGAGCATCGCTATAGGCATGGTTTTATGCACAAGCACGGAACTTGCACATACACCTGGGCCTCGGGAAAAGAAGCTGCACATTAGTTGGAAGAAAGGGGCGATCTCAGCCGGAAGGGTGTTGCATCGAGTGCCGCTGCTCGAACCTGCGCAGTATTAATCGCGCTTAGCCAAGCATGGTGTGAACATTTGTGTGCTCGACATGCTTTAATTCTTTGGGAAAATCACCCAGTTTGCGGTCGTCCGTCCGTCCGTCCGTCCGTCCGTCCGTCCGTCCGTCCGTCCGTCCGTCCGTCCGTCTGTCCGTCCGTCCGTCCGTCCGTCCGTCCGTCTGTCTGAATTAAAAGCGCGCTTGAAACCAAGAACATGCCCAATGGTGAAAAAATTTGTTTCTTGCAAACACAAATGTGCAGTAACGTGTGCAGTACACACGTCACTTCTTCGACCCTCTCGAAGAAGGCCGAGGTTTCTTTGTCCGCTGTAACTCAGGTGGGCGATCCGGGGTGCCATTCGAGCCAGAAGCTGACACATGGAACACTCTTCACGTCTCGTCGGACAGCCATTTCTGCGCCGAGTCCATCCAGGCTTGGCGAGAGTCCAACGCTGCTGTCAACTGCGAGGCTGACGCTGTTTTCTGATAATGATTACGTCGGCAGCGGTAGGGCTGCTGGATTGATTTCATCGCCGCCGACAACTTCGGCTGCCCCGGGCTCCTTCAGATGCGATGGATGCGGCGTTGTAGGCGACGCAATTGAGGTGGATGAAGCCACAGCAGATTTCGCGGGTGTATCGACTGTAGAAATCGCAGGGTCAGACGTTTCAGCCGTGTTTAAAACCTCGGTGCGATCAGGAGGACTGATGGTAACAGCCGAAGTGGAGGCGCTATCGCCCACAGCATGCGTGTGCTTCGCTGCTTGGGAGGCCAGCTAATATGGCGTGTTGAGATCCCCCATGTCATCAATAGCACAATCTCCTTTTTCGGTAGAGGAGGCTGGCGAACATGGCACGTTGTGATTGCCCGAGCTGCATGCTTCTTCTTTGTGATTTGCCGATGCTGGTTAAGATGGTGTCAAGGCAATTTTTTGGTTACGGCGTCACGCGCATTTGCGACCACAGCTGACGCCGGCGGTAAGGGGGGAAAGGCTCCAGCAGCAGCGTCCTTGTATGAACGCCGCACAGGGCACGCGACCGTAGGGTGACCATCCCCGCAACGCCCACAAGGACGGTCACATCCGTCGCTTTCGTGGCCATGGATACCACAACGGCCACAGAATGTTGCGGTGCACTGCGTGCGGCAGCGGTTGCTGGAGCCGCATCAATGAGACGCGCGCTGCAAGCATTGGCAGCCAAACGTTACACGATCACCAGAGACTCACCAGTAATTAGGGACAGGGATTTTGGGGCTCATTTCCATCCGAACGAAGCGGGTGCCCGTGAGCACGCCAGGTCGTCCACTCACAAGACCAGCGGTGACCCACAGAACTTTGCCGTATGATGATAGCGCTTGGACGAGGACTTCGTTCGGAAAGAAGGACGGCAAAAAGAGGCAGGTTACGTCGGGGACCTGCGGTCCGACGGCAACGACAGGACAGCGCTCGTCACCGATGACAAGGCAGCTAGCATCGATGATTAGAGTCACGGAAGCCATGCTCTTGATGGCGACTTGGAAGATGAGGCCTCCCATGTGCTGAACGCAGTAGACCTCAGAGAGGCCAACTATTGAGGCTGTTGCGGCGACGACGGTCTCATTTCCCGTAGGGACAACATCGAAGACTTGGGCCTTCGACAGAGTCCACGACGCTGTGGGTGCCATGGCGTGAGGGGTGGACGTCCCTGACGTGAGACACGGAGGGACGTCAGCAGAAACTTTTGTTCCGCCCTCCTTCTTCTTCTTCTTCTTTGTCACTTTTATTCCTGGTGTCTGAATATGAGAAATGATCACGGAATCATTCCAACTCCGGAGTTGTCACTTCGCCCGTTCACACATACACAGCGACCAAAATTGGCATCAAAGAGGTTCACTTAAGAGCGTCACCGTCACATACCCAGTAAAGCATATCCGTGTGAGGGTACCCATACTTTTTGCATGTTATTTGCTGTAATAAGTGTAAGTTCACAGCATAGGCTGTGACACATGCACCGGTAAGAACGCCCGCACAGCAAGAACAGATACCTCGCGTGCCCACGTATGCGCATCCACGTGTGCGCGTAGAAGTGTCGCCTGTTTTCATTCTTCTCGGCATTCCACCATTACGAATGCCCATGGCTAACTCCCAGAGTTGCGTGATAGCGCAGCGGTCAGCGTGTTTGGCCCTGAAGTGCATATTGCCGCAGTCATCGGAGCTCGAACCCCAGTGTGGTGATGGCAGGTGAAACTTGATTTCGAGCAGTTATTTGGCTGCACACTGCGCGTTTTGCCCGCGTTCGTAGGTAGCAGCTGGCGATTTGAATAAGATTTCAATAAGATTCAATTAAAGGCCCTACGCGCAGAACTTCCTTGTACCCGTTGAGTTAAATACAATTTTGCATTTCGTCATGCCTAATTAATGATTTATGTCGATCGAACAGCTGACGTTGTTACAGTACAAGGGTCAGTGCGAATCCCTCGCTCCGCATGGTGGACAGGTAATTGCTGCTCAGGTCTCTCCTCAGGACCCCACACGAATTAACCTTTCGCCTTTTACTAAAGGTTACCGTGGGGAGGGACACTCCAATGAGCCTATAGGCCAATTTTTGTGAGGCCCCACTTGTTTGATTGGGGCCTAATATGTTAACCCAAAAGCAGATTGTGGTGATACACCTGTGCGCTGGTCATACATTCTTGACGCAGCACGTGCGTCCCGGCTGTCGTCATGCGTTAACATTAAACGGGACAAGCCTGGGTTCGCTATCAGCACTGTTGATTTATAAGTGACCGCGAGAGGCGACACGTGTTAATGCGAACACCATTCCCAGCACGGTCAGGACAATTTTTAATCGACGCTTTCTTTGACTCTTCCTTCGACTTTTCCACTGATCATGTTGCTGTCGTGCACGACGCCTTGCGAGGTGGTTCAGAGAGCGCATATACCGCGACCAGAGAGGAAATGCGACGCGAGAAAATCGTTTGTACAGTTTGGACCTTTCCATGGCGTCGCACGTTCACAATGCCCTCTGGAGCTCCCTGGCCGTCGCCACAATGTCCTCTTGACAACTGTAACTATCCGTGAGCCTCCGCAAGACTATTGCGAAAACTGCAGCGCTTGCCTGCAGTGAATGGAGGCAGCGAATGGGTAGAATCGGCGAAATCACAAAACAAGTTTGCCACTCATTACTCGCAGTTCCCATAGATGGGGGAGAAGTAAGTGACCACGTGAGAAGGCGAGGAAACGCTATTACTAGACTTGACAGTGGTCGCACGTCAAGGCAACACTTCTGTGCCCGTCGCGGTAGCTTTGCGGCTAGGGCATCCCTCAATGTTGTGGGTTCGATACTAACCGCGACAGCCGCATTTCGAAGGGGCGAAACACGAAATCGCTCGTGACTTCGATTTTGGTGCACGTAAAGTACCCCAGGGGGTCCTTCACTACGGCACGCCTCATAATTAGATTGTGGTTTTGGCATGTACAGCCCCATATTTCAAATTAAGTTTAACAGTTCTGCCACGATGGAACGTGCCGTGCGGGGCAATGACAGTGCTAACTTTCTCGGAGGTTATGAGTAATGGCGTACAATGATTTAAAAAATATCTTGCTATGAATTATCTGTGCTACGCAGACAAACAGAAGGGCGCACGCAAGGTAACGTTTAACATAACCCACCCACCCGCGTAACCCACCCGCGTATTGGACTAACCGCGGAAGAAATTAAACATTCGCCATCAACGTCACCGTCAATTATCGTCAATCAAAGCAAACAGCCCAGAAAGAATCAACTACATCGATTCCGACAGTGCGTGGGATCCGCAAAATTTTAAATGCGCGAGCATTTGTATGCTTACCCAACGAGAATCCTGTGCGTTCGTTCCGTAAGACGAATGCAATGGCTCATACTCCCGTAAGCAAGCAAAAAATGCAATGGCTCCTACCTATAGCTTGCTTAGAATGTTAGGTCGTAAGTTAAGTCTTTTAGAACAGTGAAATAGGTTTAACTTATAAATCCTTTGACATATTATAAGAGATTTGTGCGGTGGTGAATTGAACTTCTACATGAGTTACATAATATTTTGGGGTCTCATTATGGTTCTGAGTGGCATTGCAGTGCCTTGCATATGCAGCTGCAGGCTACATATTGAATATTTATTTAAGACTGTTTTGCTTGGTTGGCTATTGATTCCAGTTTAATAGTAATGAGAACTGTCTTGCTTTCATAGTGATTCTGTGCTGACTGATACATTTCAATTTTCCAGAAGACAATAACAAAGATTGAGGAAATAACTTTTTCTTGCTAACCTGCCATGTGCTATTTGGCAAGTTTACTATGGATTCTTTGTTATCCTGTGCTGTCTTTTCACAGTAGTCCTCTTGAGAACTAGCCGTAGTCGTGTGTACTTACAGCAAAAAGAGTTGTTGACACATTTTAAAAAGCGGCTTGACACTGCCATCCAAGAGGTAAACGACTTACATGGATTAGTTATTTTACTCTATTTGGAAGAGTCCTGCACCACGCACTAAGGGTAACTTGACACACACTGCTGGAGTCATCAGACTCATCTAGAATAGTTACCTGAATCCTTCTTGCAGTGGTCATGTGACACTTTATCTTGGGTCATCTGACTCATCTAGAATAGTTAACGGACTTCCTCAGCACTAGTCTTGTAACCCTTTTGAGAGGGTATAGGCGACTACTACAACAGAGTATGCATGACTATTGTGTACGGAGTCACGTAAATACCATGTATCGAGCACAGATAGTCTCGGGACTCTTCCAAAAGAGAGTTCGGGTGTCTCCCACAATATGTGTCGTATACGTGACGAGTCCAGACTCTTCGAAAAGAGCAAGGGGTACTCCTTTTTTTTCTTAGTGTGTACGTAAGGCAGAGGCTACAAGGTCTCAGCAAAGTGAATTGAACAGTGTATACATTCAATGATACATTACTACAACACACAGAACAGCATACGTTTCAATAAAGAAGAAGTTCAAAACAAGCACCCGAATCAAAAATAAAGCATTGCATACTCCCCTCAGCAAATGCAGTGGTGGTTTTGAAACAAATTCGGTTGACATCTATGTTGATAAGGAGGCAGATAAGAGTTGATGAAGGTCTGCCCATATTCTGTAAGGTTGGTAACGACGGATGAGGGCTGATTAGGGTTTATACTTGACGAATCAAGTTTCATATCATTGATAATGACACTGGCTTGCCCGGAGATAAGCAAGTGGCACAATGTTTACGAATAGTTCAGAAAGTACCACAGAAGATTTTTATATGCTTTTAATATTGTTTCCACTGAATTATTCGATGGGCTTGCCATTCAACTACATATAATATTTTACCTTTGTCAAGGATCACAAGTGGTTCGTCTGTCTATGCTGAAGCCTTTCATTCTTCAATTCCTTCCAATCTTCAATAACTGCAAAAGTAGCACATTTGCGCATCAGGTGGCATCAACAGTGGTTCATGACGGGAATGCGCCCGCTTTCTGAACAGCTCTCAAAGTTAAAGGTAGACCTTATGGCAACAGCGTGCTTTTGTTCTCCCTCCGAAAGATCAGTTTCGAAACGTCAAAAGTTTGCTGCAAATCTATCTGAGTATTGCACCTTTCCAAATAGTATGTTGTATCTTGTGCTTTCTGCAGTGTATGCTGTAAAGAGGGCTAATATACCAGTAGTGCGAAGTGATTCAAAAGCTTCCGGTGGGATTATCAAGCCCCACAGTGATGCATACGATGAGCTCACGCAAGAAACAAATGCAGCATTTGATTAGTTCCCTTTCAGATTTCTTAGCTCCGCCTCCGAGCATTATATTCGTTTAACTTATGCGGACGCACTTATGCGACTTTGAGAACAATCGATAGGTAGAGAATTATACAGGATCCGAGCTCGTCTTTTCCAACCGAACTCTGGAATAACTTCGAGAAAACACAGTTTGGGCGAGCAGCCGCAAGAGATGTTTTTAAGTTATTCCAATAGTAGAGTATAAAACAGAATGTGTCTTGGGGGTCAGAGCATGATAAGTACATTGAAGCCAGTTGAAACACACTTAACCCATCGGTGCACAAAGCACTGTCCCGGAACGTGTCCCGATTCCTCACTGTTCTATGTCCAAATTTTAGTAATATTCTTGTCCAGGATTTCCCTAACTCTATAGGGTTTCACCCATATGTTTGGTGGGATGGCTAGATACCCGGAAAGGAAGTTTATGCGGCTCCCACGCACTGTGGGAATCGATGTAAGCTGTGTTTTCTGTGCTGTTTCCTCTGATTGGCGATAATTAACGTCGACCCACGCAGCACACCAGCAATGGCCCCAAGCATGGCTCAATGCTTGCAGAAATTGGTAGCATTCCTGTACCAACGCTGGCATATTGGTCAAATTCAGCCCAATCCAATGCTGGCCCAGAGTTAAGGCCAAGGTTTTTCGAACATTATGCCAATGCAGCAGCCAATGTGTTGCTAGCGCAATACCAGCGCTGAGCCATCTTGCTGCCATTATTATTGTCAGCTTAAGCGGAAGCTTTAGCTTGGGTGCTCCTATCTAAATAAATGTGGAAGGATAATTCCTTTTTGTCGGCAACCATTGCACGAAATTTGGCGAGGTTTGTTGCGTTTAAAAGAAAAACATAAAAGCTAGTGACTGTTGGTTTCAAATTTTTATTTAGATTGTCGATCTTTTATGACAAATCCGTAAAAATCGAAAGTTTTCAGTAAACTAAACTATGATGTTTACAACTCTGTAATTCAGCAATGAATAACGATATCACAATTCTGTCAATTGCATCTAATAGTACATCTAAAGCGGACAAAATTGATACGTTACGCATGAATCTTAAAAAATTTAGTAATACGGAAATACAGCTTTTGCAGAACCCTTGTACAGAACGTAACAAATTCGGGTAAGACATAAATCGGCATATCAAATTTGTCCGCTTTGAATGATCTAATGGATGCCGTTTACAGAACCGCGATAGCTGTTCTTGATGCAGAACTTCGTGCTTCTATTTCTTTTCAAGCTTTCGAATGTTTGAAAATCGTTTTTGAAACATTCTGTCACGAAATCGAAATTCCGCTTCCAACACTCAATAGTATTTAACTTTCTCTCTCAAATGCAAAAAAAAAGTTATTAAAATCCGTCCAATGGTTATTTCATAAAAACGTTATTGCGTTTCACATGTATTTGAACAGGGCGCGTCGGTGTAGGGCCCGAGCTAAAACCTCCTCTTAAGGACAACGCTGTTTGGATGATGAATATTGTAAATACGCTTGCTATAGAGCACGCAGCATCATTAGGGCGAACCTTTTGCTAGTGGCATTTCTGATAGCAATTGTCCCCATACTGTCTACATCCATTGTACCTATGGGAAACGCAGTAGAATTATAATACGTCAAGAACCAAAAGCATTCTACACGTGCAAATAATAAAGGAATACTAAAAGACAATTTTATAACAGTTCATAACAGGCACCTAAATCCGCGCACCTAAATGGGTGACGCTGGGTTATGTTAAAGCAGTTTATTTGCAAGCAAGCGCCAAGGATCCATCTCTTATGAAGGTAGGTGGATTAGGCTAGCCCTGAGGATAGGAATTAGGTGAGGTGCCGAGGACGGTGGGCTGGCCAGGGCTATCAGGGCACGGAGCTGAGGTCGGTAGGCTGGTTGGTCAGTGTTCGGACGACGGTGGGCTGGTCAGGCCCCTGAGGACCGCGATAACGCATTGGTTTCATTGCATTTGCTGCCGCCTCACACAGAGACACCCCCCTTATTTGGAGGAGGTGCTTGCACTGAAAAATAAACACAAATATTATCAGGGATGTCGGAATGACAAATATATATGGCGATGTTTTCATGTTAAAAAATGGCCATGCTGCAAGAAGTTTGAGCAGAGAGCTGGAAGGGGTGAATCAAGAAATCGTGCTGCGAGGATTTGTGAAGCAACACAGTTATTACACAACTGGCACTACGTCACTTTTACAAATCAACTGTGTTGATAGCGAACCCAGACTTGTCCAGTTTAAAGTGAACAGATGACGACATAACAAAAGCTGCCAACAAGGCTTAGCCGGGACATACGTAGTGCGTCAAGAATATACAGGCTCGTCATTTCTAAGTTTTACGTAATTTATATATTGGCAGTAGCAGATAACATAATTCTAGTCCTTGAGCTTCATTATTCCCAGAGGCGGATATTACTTGCACGAGAAATCAAAAACTGATGTTCGACTAATTACCAAAAATACACTAATTACCTTGAATTCATAACCTTAAGGCACATCTTGCAATTTACCATTTGTAACCGGTAAGTTTGCAAGGCGTATCCACTTGGAATTAATTTCCAGAATGACTGCCAGTTTGGAGATATGCGCCATCAAACTCGCCCTAGAAATGCACTAGTGTTCCACTTACTTTTTTGACAATACCATCATTTCTACATTGAAGCATAAAAGTAATTGGAACGCCCATGTATTTCAATCCATACTTTGTGAAATAATGTCTCGAAACTGGTGTCATCCTGGAAATTCATTTCAAGTGAATACGTTTTGCAAACTCACCGGCTACAATTCCTTAATTACAATTTGAGCCATAAAGTAAGTAAAACAAGAAGTTCATTGTGGATTTTAATTGTCGTAGCTGCAACAGGTGATTTTTAAAAATTCCATAGTACCTAAAAATGATCACCCGGTATGGCGGCACACACATGTATCGAGACAATCTGGTTTTGGGTTGACATATTACGCTCCACTCAAACAATTGGGGCCTCACAAAAATTGGCCTATAGGCTCATTCCCCACGGTAACCTTTAGTAAAAGGCGAAAGGTTGTGTTTAGAAAAAGTTTATTCAACAAGAAACGATACGAACACTGAGTCACAATCACGGCACAATTCCACCAGGACAATTACATATACAAAGTCCGAAGCACTGTATACACGGCACGTTTTCAAAGAAGTGTCCGAGTCCTCACTCACTAACACATAACTACATAGACCTACGCAACACACAGTTACACAGAAACTAATTATCACATTATATAAAATGGTGTTGATATATACAGTGTACACAAAGGTTATGTACAATGAAGTGACAGAGACATTTTACATAGTTTTGAAGTGTTGCTATGAGATGGGTATATACAAAAATGATCAGGTATACGAGATCACGCACACACAGAAGTCACATGCACTACATTCTGTGCACATTCAGTGAACACATCTGATGGCCTGGCTACAAGAACCAGGCTGGTCGAAAATTAAGCCGTACGCGTCTATCAGACACCGACAAGAAACGGCATGACCACTGTCGAAGGAGCTCTTCTTCCCCAAGGAAGAACCACTCCTCTGACAGAATCGACAGTAGCTCAAAGTGGAAGCTCCCCAGAAGTGGAAACAGAGCGCGGCGACGATGTTCTGCGGCAACTGCTCGCACCGGTTACGCCATAGACAAAAGGTCCCCGCAGCAATTAAAGGTCGCGCAATGCCGCCACGGGAGCAGCGACCATATGTAATAAAGGGGTTAACTCCAAGGCCACGGAAACCAGTATGCATGGCCCTCCAAAATACCCTGGCAACGACGCGTTCCAGTAGCACATGTTTATTGGATTCCTGAAGGGGGCAATTTGGACACAGCGAAGATGGAACTACGCCCCACCGCTCTAACCTGTCACGAGTTGGAAGCACTTGCCACCCTAGACGCCACATGAAGTCGCGTAGTTGGCCAGACAGAACTGATGTCGTTATTGCATCCCACCACACATTATTGGAACGTGCGCGGCGCGCTGAAGGAACTAGAGGAAGAAGTAAGGTCGACATTGTATTCACAACACGTTTTTCAAAAACGTCTACATCAGGACAAATCTGTTGTATGTGGCGATAATATGCCACCGCCATAGAGTAAAATGCAGGTGCGTTTAACACTTGTGGTCCGTGATTTAAGTGCACGCCCGGTAACATGTAACGAATTCTTTTGCCAAGAAAATAGCAGGCAAGTACACGCGCAGGACACGGATCACGCTGTAACAGATGGAGCAGAAATTGAAGAGCCAGCAGCCGGCAGCGGACAGACACGGATGGGAACGCGAACCAACCGTGAGTGCGTGGTTGCCCAAGCACCGCGCGACAGACCAGTTCTGTACTTCCCGACCAGAAGAATCAACCATGAAGGGACTGCAGAGACCTAGTAGCTCGTAATGGTGGCTGTAGAACGTGACAAACGTACCACACTCGGCCGCAAAATAAAGACTGTGCTAAGTACCTTCTTTCTAATATAGAGGTAAATCATACGCTTGAACCTCTTGAATATTTCGCCTTATATCTTCAAGAATTGAGAGCCACACAGAGTCTGATATGCCATCATAGGTGTAATCAATGCCTAAAATACCAATAGAGTCGGTCTTTTGAAGATGGAAAATAGGACTTAAGCGTGTCTGTGGTGAACCAATGAACCCATAACGACATTTTGAAAAATTTAGCGCAGCACCTGAATTATTTCCGTACTAGGGAAAATTCGAAGGCAACGGGATAAGCTATCTTCATTCCTGAGATACAATGTGATGTCATCGGCGAAGGCTGTCACCTTCACAACACTGCTACCAGGCAGTGGGACAATGCACACGTGAGGTTCTCTCAGTACTGAGCGTAGAAATGGCCCAAGGCTGAGCACAAATATCACTGGGGATAGAGGGCATCCTTGACGAACACCACGAGTAACGGGAAATGGTGCACTTTCCCGACCATCAAGAAACAATGTACTTCGGATATTTGAATAGGCAGCCCCAATAAGTTCAACAAATTTTGACGAAAAGCCAAACGAGGTCAGTACATTAAATATGTAGCTGTGTTCAAGGTGATCGAATGCCTTTTCTTGATCTAGGGAAACTAAGAGACCACGCGGTGACCTGGTCAGCGTGTATGTCATTATGTCACGCGTAACGAACGAAAGGCTGTGTATCTCTCTGCCAGGGACAGAGCAGGCCTGATGGTGTCCTATTAAGGAAGGTATCAGGCTTCCCAAGCGTCGGGTGAGAACAACCGTAAAGGTTTTGTAACGTTGAGAAGCGTGATTGGCCTCCATTCTTCTGGGCGAACTGATGATGGATCGTGCTTAGGTATCAGCACAATACGACCATCGCGAAAACTAGACGGGAATTCAAAGTTCTCGAAGCAGCGGCTGATAACAGACACGAAAGTGGCACCAATATCTTCCCAGAATGTTAGATAAAACTTCATGGGTAACCCGTCAGGTCCTGGGGCCGAGCCACGCTTCATGGAAGATAATGCTGCTTTTACCTCGTCAGCTGACGGTAGTGGACAAAGACGTTCAGCGACTTCAGGTGGAACCTGAGGCAGCTCACTAAGCATTTCGACGTTGTCATGACCCATTCGCATATTCGAACGCGCCATGTTTTTAAAATGCGATACAAAGAGCGAATAATCACGCGTGGAAGACGACATAACAGGAAGTGCTCTAGGGGCTACAGAACCGAATGCATTCGGCTGTTTCTTGCGAGTTTCTTGCAAAGCGCGGAACTTCAAGGTGTGCACACGGATTACGTCTGCATCGCCAAGCAGACGCTGGCAAAGACGACGCTGCCATGAGGCGTTGGATACGCCTGCGTAGCTCGCGCTGCCATGACCGCATCAGCGGAGTCAGTTGATTGACCCGAAGGGCATGCAATACGGAGCTTCGTGGCAGTATCCGCCAGTCCTTCTGACGTGCGTCGTCTGAGTGCACGACCTTCGTCTGAACAATGCAGACGCCACTGCACCTTGAGCGCGTTGCATGTCCCTGGGTCAGAACTAGAAACAGAGGTTTTCAAGACTCTTGACAAACAAGAGCGCGAATGGGCGTCATGTAGAACGCGGATGTCGAGGCGGCAAGGATTTGCTGATGAAGACGCAGGGAAGCAAACTTCAAGCATAACTGGTCGGTGATTCGAAATATAAACAGGAGATGAAGGTAAAGTTATTACATCAGATTGGGAGACATACTTAGCTAAATTGGTTGGCCCATAGGCACGGTGTAATCTGCTTGACGACGCGCCGCGTCGCCACGTCCAGACAAATGAACCATGAAAATTGGCAGTGGCTTAGCTCGGCTATGCCAGGATATACGTAGCGAAAGCTAAGGCATAGCATCGTTAGCCTTGGTTAATCTTGATTGCAAGTCCAGGTTAGTCTGGTTGTCTAGCTATGTTGCGGCGTTTAGCCAGTCGTTCGGCGCGCTGTTCGTCTGTTTCCTAGGCGATTCGTTTCCTCTTCATATCGTTCCGATGTCGATTCCGGGCCTCCTCCTGCTTACCAGTATTGTCGCCGTCCATACTGCAGCCTCAACTGTGGTTGCGGCGCACGCGAGTTTTTCTTTTCAATCCTCCGACATGTTATCAGGCATGCGACGCAGTTGGCGAAGCGAGCGGAGGCGAGCGCAACGACGACGAACGAGGTGTGACGTCATACCAAACGGCGGTTGCGGAAAGGCGCGGCGCTGCACACCAGCGGCACACCTGTGGCTCGGTGCTACTAGTGGCGCATGCGCAGTAGTGACTAGGCAGCGAGAGAGAGAGAGAGAGAGAAATATTCGCGGCGTGGAGCGCGTTGTGACGTCATGTGCCTCCTCGGAGCACCGCCACGGCGAAATCGCAAGTTCGCGGCCAGTAAAGCTTTCGCTTTGAAAGTCGATATGTATCCAGCAACGAAAAGTGCTGGACGAGGCGACGCAACTACCGTCCGTTCCAATTAGGGCGACTCCAGCCCGGGCCTTGCACATCTGCTCGCGTGTCTAAAACGCAATTAAAATCCCCAACAAGAACTACGGGACGACCATTCAGGAAATACATGTCCAGGTCACGAAAAAAAATCATTGAACTTAGTGGCTTGCGCAGGCCCGTAGATGCGCAATATCCGTTACCTAAATGAAGATAGTACACAATCAAATGCAAATATCCGCCCTGTCCCACCATAAAAGACGTGATGATCTCGCAAGAGACTTCTGTTGAAAATAATAATACCGATTACTAGAGCGTGATGTCGTGAAAGAGAAAAAACAATCTAGGTTGAAAGTACGCTTGAAAGAAAGAACATGTCCAATAGTGAAAAAGTTTTTTTTCTTGCAAACACAGAATGTCACAATTTTTAGCACGGGCCACGTTGATAATTTCGGCTTGTTTTACAAGACTTCGGAATCCCTGTGCATTTAATGAAATAATTTTCTGGGTGTCAGCGATATTTAATTAAAAGTGTCGCCTAACTAACCTGGTTGTATTGTTCAAGTCGGCGCCCCGGTAACAATTCCAGGGGATATGCAGTACACACGTCAGTTCTTCGACACTCTCGAAGAAGGCTGAGGTTTCTTTGGCAGTTGTAACTCGGCGCGGCGATCCGGGGCGCCGTCTGAGCCAGAGGATGACGCCTCTGCACGCATTACGTCTCGTGGGACCACCATTTCCACGCCGAGTCCATCCAGGCTTGGTGAAAGTCCAACGTTACTATCAACTCCAAGACTGAAGCTATTTTCAGATGATGATGATTATGGAAGCGGGTGGGCTGCGGGATCGATGACATCGCCATCGGCAACTTCTGCAGCCGGGGGCTCAATCAGATGCAACGGCGCAGTGGCTTTTGCAGAAGAGTCATAAATCGGGTGTGGTGTTGCAAGCGACGCAACTGAGGCGGATGAAGGCACCGCAGACTTCGTTGGTGTAGCGAGCGCAGGTATCGCCGGGCCAGGTGTTTTAGCCGTGTCGAAAACTTCGGTACGATCAAAAGAGGGAGAGGCACGGCCTGCTCTGTGAGATAAAGGGGGTATGCTGGGATATTCAGTCTAGCCAATATTGCCCTACCAGTTTTTGTGAAGCTGAGTGCCTCTCCCTCTTTCGATGAGATCCAAAATTACAGTAGCCCCAATTCCAAAGAATATGCATCCCGAGTACAACAAAGAAAGGCGCAAAGCACGCGCACAACACATTCAATCAGCGTACTCTAATAACCATAGGTACAACACGTACTACACGGACGCAGCTCTGTATGCAGAGGCGACCGGGCAGCGCTACCAAAGGAGGTACGCCCTGGCAGTCGTGAACACTATCAGCCAACAGCAAATTACCGCGTCGGCCACGGCAGGATCTCCCACCTCGGCTGAAATATTAGCAGTGGCGATCGCACTCGCCCACGCGGAGCGTTCGCAAAGGGACTCGGTCGTGGTCACGGACTCCCAGGAGACATGTCGCATGTTTCTCAAGGGGCGCGTGACTGCTGCTAGCCTCACGATAATTCCCAAATCCTTCAACCACCATCATCGCCTACTCTGGTGCCCGGGCCACGCGGGGGTACAGGGGAACGAAAAGGCTAACGCGTTAGCTCGAGGGTTCACTAACCGAGCGACGGCGTCCTCTTCTAACCCCAACCACCCGCACTATCCCTCACAAAATTCCACCAATTTAAATGCCAAAGACATCCTTGCTCATCAGCGTGGAGTCCGCAGAAAATACCCGCCACCCCACCCACAACTTAACGGGGAAGAGGCCGCCGATTGGCGTAAAATACAGACCGGGGTGTTCCCCCATTTAAAATTGCTAAACGCCATGTATCCCACTCGTTATAGGGCCAACTGTCCTTGGTGCGGTGGCATACCTACCCTAATACACATAACCTGGGAGTGCACTAAGCACCCTCATAGGCTAAATACCAGTAGGACAATGGAGCAGTGGGAGGCACAGCTCGCCCGCTCCGACCTGACAGGACAAAAGTCCTTAATTAGCCAGGTCAGGCAGGCGGCAGAGGCCAGTGGGGCCCTGGACTGAGAGGCTCCGACCACCCCTCCTTCAAATCTTTACAATTGCAATAAAGTTTCTCTCTCTCTCTCTCTCGGTACGATCAGGACTTATGGCAGCAGGCGAAGTGGAGGTGCCACCGGCCACAACACGCTTGTCCCTCGCTGTCTGGGAGGCCGGTGAACATGGTGTGCTGCGATCTGCCACGCCATCAATAGCATGGTCCTCCCTTTCGGCTGACGAGGCCGGCGAACATGGCGTGTTTTGAATGCTCGAGCTGCATGCTTCTTTGTCGTTTGCCGACGCTGGTTGCTGCGGTGTCAAGGCAATCTCTCTGGTTACGGTGCCACGCGCCGTCGCGCCGGCGGTAAGGAGGGAAAGGCACCAGCAGTAGCGTCTGAGTAGGAACGCCGCACAGGGCACACGATTGTAGGGTGACCTGACCCGTAACGCCGACAAGGACGGTCACATCCGTCGCTTTCGTGGCCATGGATACCACAACGGCCACAGAACGCTGCGGTGCACTGTGCACGGTAGTGGTCGCTAGAGCCGCACCGACGACACACGCGTTGCAAGCCACGGTGGCCAAACGTCACACGATGACCCGAGACTCGCAGATAATTGGGGACAGGGGTTGAGGTGTTCATTTCCATTCGAACGAAGCGGGTACCCGTGAGCACGCCACGTCGTCAGCTCATCACAAGCGTTGACAGACAGAACCTTGCTGTATGATGATAGTGCCTGGACGAAGACTTCATTCGGAACGAAGGATGGCAAGAAGAGGCAGGTTACGTTGGGGACCTGCGGGCCGACGGGAACGACAGGGTAACGCTCGCCACCGATGACAAGGCAGCCAGCATCGACTATTTAGAGTCACGGAAGCCATGCTCTTAACGGCGACTTGGCAGTTGAAGCCTCCCATGCGCTGAACGCAATAGACCTCATACAGGCCAACTATTGAGGCCGTCGCGTCGACGACTCTCTCAGGACCATTCCCCGCAGGGACAGCAACATCGAAGACCAGGGCCTTCTAAGGAGTCCACAGAACTGCAGGTGTCATGGCGTGAGAGATGGACGCCCCTGAGATGAAACGCGCAGGGACGTCAGCGGAAACAGCGAACAACAGTCGAAGAAGTCCTTAATGGAAACCTGAGCAACAGTGACACGTGCGCTCTTCAGAGTGGAGCATTCGAACTGACCCTCACACTGTAACAACGTTAGCTCTTCGTTCGACGAAAATTATTTGTTAGGCATGCCGAAATGAGAAATTTCATTTAAACCAACCGATGAACATAAGCTCTGCCTGCAGGCCCTTTAATCGAATCTTACTGAAAACTTAGAGTTAAGAGCGCAATTGGGACGAACGCCCTGAGCGGCATCACGTAATTCAACACGGAGAAACGCTGGCATTACCACTGCTGCTACCAGGAGGTTATTTTCTGTCGCATGTAGTGCAGTGCCTTCTTATGCATTACTGGATAATTTCATGCAAGGAGGTTTGATTTAATGCATATCTAGTGTCATCCTACGCGGGTGGCCAAATATCTCGGGTATCCATAACGAAGAATGCAGAACCAACGTGCTTATATGCCTCAAGTGGTTCCTATATATTGCGTATTCCACGCTTCTGGCTCAAATGCGAGCGTGAGCTTTTGTTGCGATGGCAATTTAGTGACGCTCGAGGCGCGTTTGCGATGCTGCCCGCATTGGTGTCGGCGCCGTCGTGCTGTCACTGCATCGAACCGCACGCGTGGCCCATGCGTTGTATGTAGGTCTCCGGAGACTCGAGAACCGGGCGGCAAAAGCGAGGAAGCCAAGAGGACACCCGTCATTCTCACTCAGCTGAGCGGGTGCATGACCGACACTATCACCGAAACTTGCATGAGTGAACCTGTCAGTGCCAGGAGTCGCCAGCCTGCAAGTGCAACAAAGTTGATCATTTATTTTAGTTCTAGAGTGTAGTGATTAAAAAGAAAGGCGCAGTATTTCATTATACGAATTTAGTTCGTTCACGGCGTTGCACTATGTGGGTTTCTTACACTGCATCTATTATCAGTATATGCAATGCCATCGTGACCATACGGGGTGCTTCCCGTAACTTGTGCCAGTGATCTTTAAAACGGTGGTTAGCTCCAGCTTAATGAAACCAACGGCATGTGGTTTGCCGTCACTTGGCATTCGTTGGAGTATTTTTTTTTTTATATTCAGCCTAAATAGTTAAGATGAACTATGCAAAATTTTTAATATTCCCTTTAGGGCCAAGTGCGTTTCATCGCGTTGTAGAGGATGTTCAGAAACGACCGATCAAATTTTTTTGTGGCAACGTACATGCTGCGTGGCGATTTTTTTTTTCGGTGTTTAAAGAAAGCCCTCGAAATATCAAATAAAACCACGTGACTGCGCTCGTGCGTTATCTTATTGCAGCGCGCTCAACCGTGCGTCCAGCCTATCGCTTATCAGGGACGACGACGCTTCCTCGCCGTGCGCCACCACCATAGATGCTGTCGCACTGTGAAGCCGATGCCAAGAGCCACGCCCACGCACTTCGCCACGGTCCGCGCACACGGTTCTTTCGCACGAACGGCGATTGAGAGCGCTGCATTGCAATACGATAGCGCACGAGCGCGGTCACGTGGTTTTATTTCACATTTCGCGGGCTTTCTTTAAACGCCGAAAAACCACACACCGCATCATGCACGTTGCCACAAAAATTGGGCCGGTCGTTTCTGAACCCCCTTTACAACACAACGAAACGCCCTTTGCCCTAAAGTGAATATTTAACAAATTGCATAATTCATCTTAATTAATTACCTAATTAGGTAGAATATAAGAAAGTAGCCTAAGGAACGCCACATGACGGCAAACCATATGCCGAGTGGTTCCATTCAGCTGCGGCTAACCGTTTTTTTTTTTTTTTTAAGTAATTGGCACAAGTTACGTGAAACACCCTGTAAATGTCCTTGTGCAGTGCTGCCGACTTCAGGAAAGTTTCACTAGATCAAGAAATTTTAGGTACTGTTTAGGTAAATTGAGACTATTGTCAGCGTTTAGAAAAATTCCGCGCTAAGAAGAAAGCATTGCTGCGAAGCCAGGACGACCGATACGTGGAACTGCTGCCACGGAGGCCGTGTTTCGATTTCAGTATATAGCCGCAAATCACCTTCGCATTACCAGGCTATAAGTACGACTTGAGTGTACTGCAGTGTACTGAACGCGCTGCGCCAAACAAACGACAGGGTGTGGATGTCCTGGGCTGGTTACCGAAGAACTGATATTGCGCTGCTTGCGTTCTGCCGTGAACTGCTGTGCACTTGGAATAAAATTATCATCTGTAACTGGCGAAACAAACGTATGCCGCAACAATGGACAAAACATGCAGTCAGGCAAATCTCGGCATAGGAGGACAAATGCGTACCTACCACCGGGCACATCAAGGCGGCCGCGGCGCTGAGCAGCTGGCTATATGCACGCGTATGCTAAGACTTATCGGGAACCGCCCATAGGCAGCACAACCAGAGCAACCTTGACAGGTCTCAGTAGCGACGTGTTTGGACGAGATTTCGCGAGAAGGAATCAAGAAATCGGCCCCCCCATCTGCTTGCTTCCCTGCATTGGCGTTAGAGAGAGCAAGAGACAGCAGAGAGAGGAAAGGCAGGAAGGCCAACCAGCGCGCGTAAGCACGGTGCTGCTACGCCAGTGCACGGCATGCAATAAACTTGCACTACGACATCAACAGCTTATTTAAATATTTCAAATCTAGCTTAGAAAAAAAGTTATACTTAAAATTTGCATTCTATTTTCACGCCAGAAGAATTTATTTTTGCTCGAACGATATTGATAAACGGAACAATCGCAGCCTGCAAAAATCTGGGAAATATTTTTAAATTCCAAGT
Source organism: Dermacentor andersoni (assembly GCF_023375885.2). NCBI lineage: Eukaryota > Metazoa > Arthropoda > Arachnida > Ixodida > Ixodidae > Dermacentor > Dermacentor andersoni. The sequence continues at coordinate 154,887,343 of NC_092816.1, read as the reverse complement.
TAGGGGTAAACTGGTTTCGGAAGCTGATAGTTCTGCTCGTTTCTAATGCCTTTCATTTAACTATTTATCGGTCTCCAATGGACAGTCCAAACGCCGCGGCTTTCTTTTACAGCGTCATCTATTTTAATATATATCAAGAAAAACCTGTCCCATCCAGTTTAGATTTTCCTCCTCCGCCACCTACTCGCCATCTTCGGAAAGCAATCTCGACGCTCACCTATATAAGAGCGCAGTCCTGGATATATGTATCGTCTGTGTTCCCTCTCGCCGGCCCACGTGAATCCGGCAGCGTCACTTCTTTAAGAGCTTTAAGTTCCTTAAAGAACTTCTTTAAAACGCGTTGTTGAGCTCCTCAGTTCTTCATGGCTTAAGAAGTAAGCGGCAACAGGGAAACCCCGGACGGGCAAATAAGGAGACATCAGGTGGATCACAAGGCCCACCAGCAACTTCAACTAATCGCGGGCTCCCATTCCATTCCCATTCCATATGCCCGCTTAGTGCCACCGTTCCATTCCCACGTTATTCCTGGTGTCTGAAAATGTGAAATGATCCCGGAATCATTAAAACTCAGGAGCTGTCAGTTTACCCAGTGACACGTGTATACTGCGACCAAAGTTGGCATCAAAGAGGTTCGTTGGAGAGCGTCGATGTCACATACCCAGTAGTACATACCCAGTGATGCATATCCATGTGAGGGTCCCCACGCCTTTTGCATATTATTTTCTGTAATGCATGTTAAGTTTACAGCAGAGGTTCTGTGACACATGCGCCGGGCAGAACGCCCGCACAGCAAGATCAGCTACCTTTCGTGCACACTTACGCGCGCCCGCGGGCGCGCGTAGAAGTGCAGAGAATTTTCATTCTTTTAGACCTCGCTGGTAGGTGAAGTTCGAATTCGAGCAGTTATTTGGCTACACATTGCGCGTTCTGCCCGCGTTCGTTTACAGCAGCTGGCGTTTCAGTAGCGTCTGGTGTGGTGCAACCTGGTGCTCCCGTCAACATTTAAAAGCACTGAATATCGTTCACCGTTTTATAAGCAGATCATTGCGTTTCAGAAAAAATGAGCCTACTTTAGTATGCATATATAGGGGGCCCTAGTTCACGTTAGCCAAGCTGTTCAAAGAAAAGAAGCGTCCAAAGTCGTGATGCGAGATACGATTGTGAGACAAAGGGTTCGGTCTCCACGGGTCTGAGACTGAACACCGTATGTCTTATAGGCATATTTAGCACCGTGAATTCTTAATCTTTTTTTTTTCATTGAAATGCTTGGCTAACGTTAGCTGGGACACACGGTATAATTGAATTGAATTGAGCGGTTTCACATCACAGAATTACGATTTGATTGTGAGTCATGGCGTAGTGCGGGGGGGGGGGGGGGGGCGCTCCGGATTATTTTGTCCACCAGAGGATCTGTAACGTGCCCACGATGCGTGAGATACGGGCGTTCTTGCGGGACACGTGATGTAATGCCGGTATTATGCCATGATTTATTATCGTTATCTGATCGCACAGAACGGACATACGCTCACTGGCATCATTGCGTGGGTGAGATTGCGCTGTATGTGTGCATAAGTCTGTTTGCTAGACCTTGCAACACATCAGGCGCGATAAATGGAATGGGTAAAAAGTTATTGTACTTCGCCCTATGACAGCTGCTCACGTTGCAGTTCGGCCTCCTCCTTAGGAGGAAGCTTTAGCTTAGGTGCTCCTATCTAAATACATGTAGAACGAGAATTAGTTTTTTTCGGCAACCACTGCACCAAATTTGACGAGGTTTGTTGCATTTAAAAGAATAACTTAAATTCTAGTGACTGCTTGTTTCGCATTTTTTAGTTAGGTTGTCATTTTTTCATTAAAAATTGGCAAAAATTTCACATTTCCAGACAGCGAAACTATCAAGTTTAAAACTCTAACTCAACAATAAAAAATGATATCAGAATTCTGTGAAGTGCACCTAATAGTGCATCTACAGCGGACAAAATTGATATATAACTAATGAATCTAAAAAAATTGTATTATGGAAATACGGCTTTTGTACACAACGTAACCAATCCACGTAAGATATAAACTGACATACCAAATTTGTCCAATTTCATTGTTATAGTAGATGCCTTTTACATAACGGCGATATCTGTTCTTGATGCAAACCTATTAATTTGTAAACATCGTACTTCTATCTTTTTCGAACTTTCAAATTTTTCAAAATATTTTAAACAAAATTCAGGCCCTAAATCGAGATTCCGCTTCCAACAGGCACTAGAATTCAACTTTCCCTCTCAAATGCAACAAATTTCATTAGAAGCGATCCAGGGGTTATCTCAGAAAAGTGTTTCTGTGTTTTACATGTATCTGAATAGATCGCGTCGAAGTTGAGCCCGAGCTAAAGCTTCCTCTTAAACAATTTGTCGAGGGATCAAATACATGAATAATAACTGCATTGGCATTGCCAAAGATGCTGCAAGCGAATTCTTGAACGCTACGCACTGTCAGAACAAGTAAAATATTTAGTTTTCTTTTTATAAAAGAATATACTCTTATGTGCCGAAAATTGTGCCCAAAGTAAATTATATCAATGCTTCCATGTTTTTGTCTATTCAATAAGTAAAGAAAATATCACACCATCTTTAGAACTATATCAGTTCGAAACCAGCAAAGCATTGCATACCGCTGATATGAAAAATGGAAAGGTCATGAAATGAACAAGTTGCGGACAAATATGTTAATGAAACTTTGTCATTCAAGAACCTTGTTTAAATTCATGCACACATGCAACGGCCAGTAAAAAATCTCAATGACGCTGTCATTTGCTCCAATGTATTACGAAGGAGCAGCTGTCACCGGTCCTGTATCGTGAGTATTTGCACCGAAATTATAGTCGCAACAGAGAGCACGCATAAAAAGCAGGAGTTCTGCAAAATATACGAGGGCGAGTCACATGAAAGTGAAAGTGTCCAATGCGAATATATGACAAACGGAGTACTTTATTTAAAAGTAGTCTCCATGAGCAATCAGATATTTGTCCCATTGAAGACCGAGTCGCGTGATTCCCGTTTCATAAAACTCCTTGGGTTGCTGCTCGAAAAAGTCTGCAACTGACTCTTTCACGTCATCGTCCGACAAGAATCTGGTTGGCTTGTGCTGTTCTTTTCAGTCGCCCCAAAATGTGGAAGTCGCAAGGCGACAGATCTGAGCTGTATGGCGGATATTGCAGCGTTTCTCACTTTAACTTCACCAGTTTTATATTAACCACATCAGCGACGTGGGGACGGGCATTGTCGTGGAACAAGATGACCCCATTCGCCAATTTTGCACGTCGTTTGTTCTTGATTGCGACACGTAGCCGGTCTCGCGTTTCACAATATCGGAAACAATTGATAGCCTCTCAAGATTTAGCAAATTCTATCAGTAATTGCCCCTGACGATCGAAAAAAAAAGTCAACAACACATTTCCGGCGGAAATGACGGCCTTTGCTTTCTTGGGGGGGGGGGGGGGGTGAATGCGAATGTTTTCACTGTAAGCTTTGCCGTCGTGTTTCAGGCTCGTAGTAGTGGCACCGTGGTTCGTCCCCGATCACAATTGCAGACAAGAAGTCGTCACCCTCATTGTGATACCGGATCAGATGTGTCTTCTCCGTCTTCTGGCAGTGGTTCACAATCTTGGGCATCCCTTGCGCGCACAAGAGCCGATAACCGAGCAGTTCATGAATTATGGCGTGAACGGAACCGTGACTGATGTTCACACGCTCTGCGAGTTCATCGATGCTTATCCTCCGTTCTTGTCTCATCAGCTCAACAACCTTTGCAGTTTTGTTGGGGGTGATTGCATGGTGACTTTGGCCCGGTCTTGGATCGTCTTTGCAACTTTCACGTCCTTCTTTCAACAGTTTGCTCCAACGCTTCACAGTGACCAATGAAATGCAATGTTCAACGTACACGGCAGCCATACAGCGACTAATTTTTTGGAGGTAAACACCTTCAGCTGTCAGAAAACTCACGACACCACGCTGCTCAACTTCTGGAGCGTCCATTACGTCACGCAACTATGTTCAACCCAGTGTATGAGAGCATTAAAGAACATTTATTCTCATACCTACTTGTCACTTTTGTAAATGAGAGATGCCTGTGTGCTACGCTCATGCCTCGCAGATAATGAACCGAACCATTATTACGTGAGGTGTGTAGACGCACTTTCATTTGACTCGCCCTCGTACAATAGAAATGCGAAGATACGATGGAATATAAAAATGCGAAGATACAGATTGATAAAGGGCAAAAAAATGCCACTGGAAACAAAGTTCGCTGCACGTATACACAAAACCTCGCAACAAGATATTAAAATATACGTATAAGTATCCAATAAATCTACGTATCTAAGAAAAAGTCGCTCTATATAATGCATCAAATAAGGCAAATAAGCATGTTGCGCAATCACAGATTCACGGAATCCTAGATCCCGCCCCCATTCCATCCACTCCCACCGATGTATCGCGCGCGACAGAAGGTGGCGCGCTTCCTCCCCGCTTTTCTTCTTTGCGCACACAAGACTGAGTCACCACCGTCAGCCCACTCATGCCACCACCCCCCTACGCTTTCACTCGCACATACAGTATGCAGCGCGCGGTCCCGATGTTATCGCCTTTGGACTTTATACGGAACGTGAGGCCGACGGCGATGGCAGGAATGCGCCTGTAGCGTCCGTATAATTGGATAACATAATAAGAATATCCGGCAAGTGAAGCGTCCCGTGGCCCATTGCTTTCCTTTCCGCAAAAGAAGTAACGAAAACGAACTTTCCCCATGCGACAGTTTGCTGCGCCACAGCAATGTCTTTTTTTTTTTTCCTTCTGTCAGGCGGGGTACCGAAATGAAGAAACGCAAAGTATCTCCACAATCGAATGCCTACTTTGGGCCCCTAATGCGGCTACCGAAGTAATATCGAAGAAAACGTGAGACGTTTGGTCCACCGAGAACCATGCGCATACTGCTCGGTGTCCTACACCGGCTAGACAAGACTTTCCGGAGATGTTGCTCTCAAGCGAACGTGGTGCAATCCGTCGAGTCCCCCCCCCCCCCTCCCCAGTGATGGCGGCAAGTGACCATTGTTCCCTTTTCTCGTCTGCTAGCCAGAAAGCGTACAAAACTCTGCTAGGCGAAAATCCACTCGGCCGGAGAAAACCGAACGCGCACCGAACTGCGCCGCGCGGTGGTCGGGGCAACATGAGAAAAACGCATGCGCTCTGGCTGGCTCTGGCAGCCCGCGGAGAGGGTAGCGAGAACGAAAAAATTAAAGAGGCTCAATGCGTCCTCGTGAATAAAAGTCAAAGTAGAAAAAATAAATAAGAACGCAGCTACCTTTGCTGGCTTTAGTGTCTTGACATGGCTGCCTTGGAGTAGGTGAAAAAAAATTTTGATATTTTTTGTGTGAGATGGCGGCACAAATGAACCACATCAACGCTTCGTCTCATCGGACCTGGCTGCGTGCTTTGTCCATTTGTCTGATAGTGTGTTGATTTGGCTTGCCTTGTTGTATGTTCCGATGTACGACTTTAAAAAAGTCAGTACACCTTAGGCGTCAAACGTTTATAACAGCATTAAACCAACAAAGTTCCACAATTGAAAATCGAAAGTACAACTTTGGAAATGCCAATGCACGTTTGACATCAAAAGTTTATGAGAACTTTATGCCCATAAATATTCGGAATTGACATCCATGCGCTCCGTAGATTCCGCGGCGAGCCCGTTCGCCATCAAAACGCCCTTGAAACTTTGTCCTCGGATGGGGCTACCGAGGACAAAGTAGATGGGGCTACCGAGGACAAGCAGATGGGGATACCGAGGACAAGTAAAGTAAGTATTATGTAACTCCTGGTGCATGGACGTTGTCGCAAAATGACGCCCGAGTTCGCTATGTTCGCGGTGAAATGTTTTTTTGAGCGTGAAAAAGACATTCTAGACAAAATCCAGAATGATTTCCGGCGCCGGGGGTTGCTTTGGTCGGCGGTGCATGGACAGCACGAAAAAATTTCGGGGGGGGGGGGGGGCTGAAGCCCCATAAGCCCCCCCCCCACCGCTGGCTACGCCCCTGGCAACTGCGTGTCAAAGACATCAGTGTCCGCCACGCGCATGCCTCTATCAAGATGCTTGCACCTGGTTTTCAGCAACGCGTCGGCTCACAGCTTGGCTCGAGATATCACGCGCCGAGCCTCGTCCGCGGATGCGGACGGCGTGAACGAGGAGGAGAGACACGAGGAACTCTGCGAGACGTATCACGAAATAGCCCCATCGCTTGAGGCGTCGCACGCTCCCGCCACCGGCCAAGCAACTCGATAAAACACAAGCGGTCGCGTCTAGGCGACTCCAAACAAACGCATACCCACACCCAAAGTACATTAACAAAATCACAAGGGGCAAGGAAAGCGACCTATGTAGACTGTTCACAAACAGGGACACACACGCATTATTAACGTGGGAATGCAGCTCGCTCCCTCGGTCAGCAGCGAGACTGACTGGACCGCCTGGCTCCGGGCCGGGGACGTCGACCGACAGCTTGTGCCGGTGGACTTGGCGGAGAAGTCCAAGCAAGCCTAGGGCCTTACTTGAGTCCGATCCCTCAGGCACCTCCCCCCTTTCAATAAAGTTTATCACCACCACCACCATCAGCAACATTGGTGTCTCAAAATTACGCTGGGTGTCCCGCGCAATTATAGATTGTCCCAGTTGTCCAGTGTTAAAGCGAAGCTTTCTTCCCCTCTTCCTTCGACCTTTACACTGCTGCTGCTGCAACTGCTGTCTTACACGACGTCTCGGGAAAAGGTTCACAGCGTGCATATACATGGCAGGAGCGTGGCGGAGAGGATAGGCGACGCGAGAATGTCGTTTGGGCCTTACTTAACTACCGCGCCACACGGGCACAATGCCCTCTGAAGCTCCCTAGCCGTCGCCACAATACCTTTGCTCCGAGGTCGAATTACATGATGTCACTCAGAGCATTCTGCACAATTACGCTCTTAGCTCTAAGTTTTTGCTAAGATTCAATTAAAGGCCCTACGGGCAGAGCTTACTTGTATCCGTTGGCTTAAATACAATTTCGCATTTCGGCATGACTAATAAATTATTTACGTCGAACAAACAGCTAAGGCTGTTACAGCGTGAGGGTCAGTTCGAATGCCCCGCTCCGCACAGTGGACAGGTAACGATTGCTCAGGTCTCTCCTCAGGACCCCACACGAACTAACCTTTCGCCTTTTACTAAAGGTTACCGTGGGGAGGGACACTCCAATGAGCCTATGGGCCAATTTTTGTGAGGCCCCACTTCTTTGAGTGGGGCCTAATATGTCAACCGAAAATTAGATTGTCTTGATACATGTGTGCGCCATCAAAATTCTTGTCCTTCAGCTGGAGTATTCGAAGAGGCGGACATTGCTATCACGAGAAATCGAAACACGTATTCAACTAGTTCATAATAATCCACAAATGCTTAATTAGTTACTTTTCGGCACATAATGCAATTTGCGAATTGTAGCCGGTGAGCTTGCAAGACGCATCCACTTGAAATGAACTTCCAGGACAGCACTGCAGCAGAGAGGCTCGGCCTTTCTGTAACGACGTGGGAGCGGCCCGCTACGTGCTGACACGCGTTCCGAAGGACCTGAATAAGGTTTTACCATACCAGTATCGAGTCATTATTTCACAAAGTGTGCAACGAAATACATGAGCGTTACAGTTACTTCTGTGCTCCATTCCATAAAAGAGCATTTTGTCAAAAACTAAGTGGCACAGCAGTGCATTTCTAGGGCAAGTTTGATGGCGCATATCTCCAAAGTGGCGTCATTTGGAATTTCATTCCAAGTCGGTATGCCTTGCCAGCTCACTGGCTACAATTCGTAAATTGCGAGACGTGCCATAAAGTAATTAATTCAAAATATAATTACAGTATCTTTGTTAATTAGTCGAATGTCTGTTTTTGATTTCTCGCACAAGTAATATGTCCACCTCTATGAATTATCAAGCTCAACGACTTGAATTATGTTATCTGCAACTGCCTAACTGTAAATTACATAAAGCTTAAAATTGACCCACCTGTGTATTCTTGACGCAGTACGCATGTCCCTGCTAACCCTTGTTGGCGGCGTTTGTTATGTCTTGGTTCGCTATCAACACAGTCGATTTGTAAAAGTGACGTAGTGTAATTTGTGTCACAGCATAGTGACCACGCGGTAAATGCATAAATCACCGCGAGAGAGGGCTATGTTGTCTACGCGAACAGCGGTTATAGCACTGTCAGGCCAGTTTTAAAGCGAAGCGTGCTTTGCCTTTTCTTACCACTTTTCCACTGCTGCTGCTGCTGCCCTGCACGACGCGCAGAGGTGTTTCAGAGCGTGCATATACATGGCAGAAGCGTGGCAGAGAGAAAAGGCGATGCGAGAAACTCGTTTGCATCCTTCCATCGCGTCGCATGTGCACAATGCTCTCTCAAGATCCCTGGCCGTCACCACAATACCCTCTTGACAGCTGTAATAATCGGTGAGCCCCCGCAAAAGCATTGCGGAGACTGCAGCGCTTCCCAACAGTGAATGGAGGCAGAGAAAGGGTAGATTCGACGCAGTCAAGAAAAGAGTGGGCGACAGCCCTGCCACTCATCGCTCGCAGTTCCCATACATGGGGGGAGGGGGGAGTGGTAAAACACGACGTAAAATGCGATGAAGCGCTACTACTAGACGCGAGCGGGGTCGCACGTCAAATCAACACTTCTGTGCCGACCGCGATAGCTTTGCGGCTATGGCATTGCTCGAGGTTGCGGATTCAATCCCGACCGCGGCAGCCGCATTTCGAGGAGGGCGAAACACAAAAAACGCTCGTGTGGTGCACGTAAATATCCCCATGAGTTCAAAATTGATCCGGAGTCCTCCACTGCGGCGGGCCTCATTATCCGATTGGGGTTTCGGCAGGTACAGCATAAAGTTTCACTTCTGCCACGATGTGATGTACCATGTGAGGCAATGACAATGCTAACGTTCTCGGAAGTTATGAACACTGGCGCACAACAATGGCGCAAAGAAACACGTCTTGCTGTGCTTTCTGTGCACAACGCAGGCAAACAAAAGTTTTCCTCTTTTGAAGTGATGCAGAAACAGCGAACCACAATTGACGAGGATTTAAAGAGAGACCTGAGCAACAGTGACATGTGCGCTCTTCAGAGTGAGGCATTCGAACATGAACTCGCCACTCTAGTCTTGGACTAAACGCTACATAAATTTAACATTCACCGTCAACGTCACCGTAAGATATCGTCAATCAAAGCAAACAGCACAGAAAGATTCAATACATCGATTTCCACAGTGCGTAGGATCCGCATAATTTTACAGCGAAGCTGTATTCCTCTACCGTCCAAGAAAATTTTCGTGTCGTTAGGCCATGGCCATGGCAGTGTCAGGCCCATGGCCTGACACTGCAATTTCAATGCGTGCAACAAAAGTATTGTTGAAGTATCTGCAGGACACCAAGCTCGACGAGCGGCTCTAGCGAGACAACTGTCTCATGTACATAAGCACTCACCACTTCTCTTATCATCATTATCCATCCCAGCACTTTCACTCCCCTTCCCTCTTCCCCAGTGCAGAGTAGCAGACTAGAGCGCACTAGCTCAGGTCGACCTCTCTGTCTTTCCTATCAATAAATTCTATTCATTCATTGATTCGTGTCGTTAGCGTGGTAAGCAAAAAACTTCCCATACGTGAACCGATACCGAAGCTAGTGCAATACCGGCCCGTCCCGCGGCGAAGGTGAAGCAGGCGTGAAGCAGTCCCCATACGTGGGCCGATCCCGAAGATAGTTCAATGCCGCGCCGACCCGAGGAGGAGGTGAAGGAGGCCTTAAGCACTTCCGATACGTGGACCGATCCCGAAGATAGTGCGATACCGGCCCGTCCCGCGGCAAAGGTGAAGCAGGCGTGAAGCAGTCCCCATACGTGGGCCGATCCCGATGATAGTTCTATGCCGGGCCGACCCGCGGCGAAGGTGAAGCAGGCGTGAAGCAGTCCCCATACGTTGGCCGATCCCGAAGATAGTTCAATGCCGGGCCGACCCGAGGCGGAGGTGAAGCAGGCCTTAAGCACTTCCGATACGTGGGCCGATCCCGATGATAGTTCAATGCCGGGCCAACCCGCGGCGAAGGTGAAGCAGGCGTGAAGCAGTCCCCATATGTTGGCCGATCCCTCAGATAGTGCAATGCTGGGCACACCCGCGGCGGAGGTGAAGCAGGCCTTAAGCACTTCCGATACGTGAGCCGATCCCGAAGTTAGTGCAATACCGGCCCGTCCCGCGGCGAAGGTGAAGCAGGCGTGAAGCAGTCTCCATACGTGGGCCGTCCCGAAGATAGTGCAATACCGGCCCGTCCCGCGGCGAAGGTGAAGCAGGCGTGAAGCAGTCCCCATACGGGACCGATCCCGAAGATAGTGCAATACCGGCCCGTCCCGCGGCGAAGGTGAAGCAGGCGTGAAGCAGACTCCATACGTGGGCCGTCCCGAAGATAGTGCAATACCGGCCCGTCCCGCGGCGAAGGTGAAGCAGGCGTGAAACAGTCTCCATACGTGGGCCATCCCGAAGATGGTGCAATACCGGCCCGTCCCGCGGCGAAGGTGAAGCAGACGTGAAGCAGTCTCCATACGTGAGCCGATCCCGAAGATAGTGCAATGCCGGCCCGTCCCGCGGCGAAGGTGAAGCAGGCGTGAAGCAGTCCCCATACGGGGCCGATCCCGAAGATAGTGCAATACCGGCCCGTCCCGCGGCGAAGGTGAAGCAGGCGTGAAGCAGTCCCCATATGTGGGCCGTTCCCAAGGATAGTTCAATGCCGGGCCGACCCGAGGCGGAGGTGGCGTTAAGCACTCCTCATACGTGGGCCGATACCGAAGTTAGTGCAATGCTGGGCATACCCGCGGCGGACAACAACACGGCGGACAAATAGGGAGACATCAAACACGACCACAAGGCCCACTTATAACTCCAACCAAACTCGCGGACAACTTTCTGTGGCAGTGAAGGGAAAGCTGGGGGGGCGGAGCTTCCACACAAGCGTTACCGCGAAAAGTAGTCCACCAGCGTTTGACAGTGCTTTTGGTTACTCGGAACAGACGCTGAATCGGCGCAGCTTGCACGTGCGACGGTTTCGCGTTTGCTTAGACGCGGAAGGGAAAAGCCGCAAAATAAGTAAGCTTTTACATTCAGTGGTGTGTTTCGTCTTATTTAACTGTTGCTAATAAATAATTCGAGTAGCATTTTCACATTTGCTGGGCTTATAATCCAAGAACTAAAAAGAGGTTGCTACCGTACCAATCCGCTCACTCGAAACTGGTCAAGCGTGGCATAGCTTTTTTGTGCTTGTCGAATGCGATGGAAAAGAGTTGTACGCATCTAATGCAAGACAGTGCCGCCCAGCAAGAGAGGAGACTGTTAGCGGCAGGCTATCCAAAGACTTTGATGACTGCAGTGGCTGAGCGTTTACAAGCTTGGCTGTGTACAAGCGTTTGGTTTGGAAATGAAAAACAGAGGGAATCGCGAAGTACGAGACAAAATAAAAAAGAACTTGATGGTTATGCCGTATGTAGTACATGGCCTTTCCCACAGATTGAAAAAGCTACTGGCAAGAAACGACGTCAGATTGGTTTGTTCTGTGCCTTGTAAGCTTGCAAAACTTCGCATGAGAGTCTCGCAGCCCTGTACGCGAAAGAGTACGTGCAATACGAAGCATGTCGCGAAGTACCACACGTGCGACACATGTGTGGTGTACAGTATTCTTTTGAAATGTGGTAGAGATTACATAGGACAAACCGGTCGCTGTGTGAATGATCGGATGCGTGAGCATGCGAATCTAATACCCACAGGCACATGGGGTAATCTTCCACAACACTGTAAGGACTGCGGTTGTAATCCCATCTTCTGTGACGTTTCAATCTAGGGGAAGGCTAAGACTCAGCCGGAAAAAGAGTTGATTGAAGCCTATCGCATCTGTAAACGTGGCCCCGAGAAGTGTGTAAGCGCGCTATCTGTGTTCCTTACCAAGAAAGAACTTTTATTTCTTGATCAGTGTAGACGTGTATAGATAAGGTGGTGACCGTGTTTTCTTATGTTGTGATTTGCGCATGTGTAGTATGGACTCGGGGGACGGCGTTTTCATGAATGAAGTTCAGTTGTTAGTCCAGCCACCCTCCTGTCGATTTTTCTATGTCTGCTTCTCGATTTTTTCAACTTTCAAGTTTGCTGGCATTCTTCTAGAATAACCATGTGCCAACTAGCCCAACAAGCCACTCTTATGAAAGACTATAATGATCCCATCCTTTTTTTTCTTTTTCCGTTTGTCCCCGCTCTTCTTTCCGTCTTTACTTCCCCTTTCCTTTCCCCTAGTGCAGGGTAGCAAACCGGAGGCTTTAACTCTGATTAATCTCCCTGCCTTTCTCTCATTTGCATCTCTCTCTCTCTCTCTCTCTCATTCAAAACCTATCGGTCGGTCTGGCTATCAAGTACCACAAGTACGCTTACTGAGCTCACGCAAGAAACAAAAGCAGCATTTGTTTGGGTCCTGTTCAGATTTCACAGCTCCTTCCCTCCGAGCTTCATATGTCCTTGACATGTTCGGGCAAATTTATCCGGCTTGGCTTCGAGAACCATTGATAAGTGTGCAGTTGTACAGGGGCGGATCTATGGTTTTCCAGCCAAATTTGACAATGACTTAGAGAAAATAGTTTGAGCGAGCGGCCGCTTGAGATATTCTTTAAAGGCAGCTTTTGCTCGGGCCCAACTCCAACGCTGCCTAATGAAATACATGTAAAACGCAAAAACGTTTTCTGAGATATCACTTGGACCAACTTTCATGAAATTTGTTGCATTTGAAGGAGAAAGTTAAATTGCAGTGACATTTGGAAGCATAATTTCGATTTAGAGTCTGAATTTTGTTTTAAAAAATTTGAAAAATTCGAAAGTTCGAAAAATATAGCAGCACGAAGTTTACAAATTAATAGCTCTGCATCAAGAACAAATATCATGGTTCTGTAAACAGCATCCACTAAATCATTGAAAGCGGACAAACTTGGTATGTAATTTTGTACCTTACGTGAATTTGTTACGTTGTGCACAAGGCTTTTGCAAAAGATGTATTTCCGTACTACTAATTTTTTTTTAGATTCATGTGTAACAAATTAATTTTGTCCACTTTAGATGTACTATTAGGTGCAATTCACATAATTGTGATATCAGTTTTCATTGCCGAGTGACAGAGATTTAAACTTGATAGTGTAATTTTCTGAAAATTTTCTATTTTTGCCACTTTTTAATAAATAATTGACGACATAAATAAAAAATTGGTAACCAACAACCACTATATGTTAAGTTTTTCTTTTAAATGCAACAAACCTCGTCAAATTTGGTGAAGTGGTTGCCGCGAAAAATTAATTCTTCTTTTACATGTATATAGCTAGGAGCATCCTATAGCTAAAGCTTCCTCTTAATAGCTCATTCCAATGGTTGAGCATAAGGCAGCATGTGTTTTTGTGGACAGAGCATGATAAACATTTTGATACCAGTTGAAACAAGCTTGGTGCAATGGTGCGCCATGCACTGTTCCAGAACGTGTCCCGATTTGTGTGCGTTAACTCCAGATTTTAGTAGTATTCACGTCCAGGTTTTCCCTAACTATGTAGGGTTGCGCCAATATCTTTGGTGACATAGCTACATACCGAGAAAGAAAATTGCGGCAGAATCTCACAATGATTGTCGACGGTAATGCGAATAGCAATCGAACAATGTAGCGACACACCATATATTCCTGAAGCCACGTTTATTGAGCACGTGTAGTGGCGATCCTAAGACTTTCGTCGCGTCGGCTATGTGCCACGTGCTGCAATATCGTACCACTACGCTGGCAGACCAGCTCTGGGCCGTCAGGCAAGCCGAAGATGCCGCCCGAGTCCAAGGACTTCGAGCCGCCACCTGAGGCCACCACAACAAAAACTACCGGACTAGTCTTTAATAGTTTCTTCTTCTTCTTCTTCTTGCTATGACACCCGCTTGCGAAGGCCGCCCATTAACATGCAACTACGACGACGACTGTATGACGATGAAATGAAGAAGGAGCAATACTGATTGAACGATATAGGCGCATAACGACGATGCCATGACGCCAATAAGACAAATGACTACGTCACTTTGGCCAATCAACTGTACTGATAGCGAACCCAGACGTGTCCAGTTTCAAGCCGACACATAACGCCATAACAAATGCTGCCAACAATGCTTAGCCGGGTCATTCGTACCGCGTAAAGAATACATGACACCGCACATAAGTATCAAGACGATCTATCTTTTGCGTTTATTTATTAGGCCCCACCCAAACAAGCGGGGCCTCACAAAAATTGGCCTATAGGCTCATTGGAGTGTCCCTCCCCACGGTAACCTTTAGTAAAAGGCGAAAGGTTAATTCGTGTGGGGTCATGAGGAGAGACCTGAGCAACAGCGACATGTGTGCTCCTCAGAGTGGGGCATTCGCACTGACCCTCACACTGTAACAAAGTTAGCTGTTCTTTCGACGAAAATTATTTGTTAGGCATGGCAAAATGCGAAATTGGGTTTAAACCAACCGAAGGAAGCAAGCTCTGCCTGTAAAGCCTTTAAATGAATCTTATTGAAAAAGTTAGAGCTAGGAGTGTAATTGCGCAGAACGCTCTGAGCGGCATCACGTAACTTCGAGCTCGGAGCAACGCTCGCATTGCCAGTCCTTCTACCGAAAGGTCTTTATTTTTATTTTTTTCCTTTCGCATGCAGGGCAGTGTTTACATATGTATGAATGGGTCATTTCGTGCATGGAGGTTTGATTTAATGCATCTCGAGTATCATCCTACGCGGGTGGCCAAACATCTCTGGCATTTATAACGAAGAATGCAGAACCCACGGGCTATTATGCCACGAGTGGTTCCTATAGATGCCGTATGCGACACTTATCACTCAAATACTGGCATTAGCATGAGTGCTGTCGCCTTTGGTGTCGGCGCCGTTGAGCTGTCACTGCATCGAACCGCACGCGTGGCTCACGCATGGTTTGGGCCTCCAGTGACTCGAAAAGCGTGCAGTGCATTTGGCTGCAAAAGCGAGGAAGCCAAGAGGACGCACCCTCACTCTCCACTCAGCTGAGCGGGTGCATGAGCGACGCTATCACCGAAGCTGCAACGACTGACCCTGTCAGTGCCTGGAGTGGCCAGTCTGCAGGTGCAACAAAGTTGGACATTTATTTTAGTTCTACCGTGTCGTGATTAACAAGGAAGGTGCAGTATTTCATTATATGAAACAAAATTTGCTCACGGCTTTGCACCATAATGGTTTCTTACACTGCATGTGCCATCAGTATGTGCAATGCAATCGTCACTACATATGTCCTTGTGCAGCAATGTTGCCAACTGTAGGAAAATTTTCCTAGGTCAAGAGAGTTTAGGCAGAGTTTCGGTAAATTGGGAATACTGTAAGCATTTAGGGAAATTTGGCACTAAGAAGAAAGCACTGCTGCGACGCCGCACCGACTGGCAGTGGGCCTGTGCCGTCAGCGCCTTCGCAGAGGAAAGGGCAGCGCTGGCATGATGAGCGGCATCGGAGCCAGCTGTGGAAGAAGACCACGACGAACGCACGAGCGCGTTCGCTCTGTTGCCGACGCCAACGCTCAACCCAAGGCTGGGCGCCTAAGAACTGCGCTCTAAAAAGTTACACAAAATTTTCACTCTACTTCCATATCAGAAGAATTTATTTTTACAGGAAATATATTCGTAAACTGAACAACCGCATCTTGCAATTATCTAGGGAACCTTTTTAAATTCCTATCTAGTTAGAGGTAAACTGGTTTCGGAAGTTGGCAGCTCTGGCACTTTCTGAGATCGTTCATGTAACTGTTTACCCGGGAACTAAAATCTGGGTTCCTACTTGCCAATACCGTGGTCTCATTATTACGCACGCCGTGGTGGGTAGCTCCGAATTAATTTTGACCACCGAGGCTCCTTTAATGCAAACGCAGTGCTGGGGACACGAGCGTTCTTGCGCACCACCCCAACCGGAATGCGGCCGCCACAACCGGAATCGAACCCGCGACCTCGAGCTCAGCAGCGCAACGCCATAGTCACTGGGCTGCAGTGGCCGGTCATATAGCCATCTATCTTTGTTCTGTTAACAACTTAGTACTGCATGACATTCTTGCATCTGTTGCTGATTGCTAATGGGCACTGCAGTACCTTTGACTAATTAAATCTCTAATATTGCAATGTCTTACACCGTTCGTGCTGTTATTCAGTTTCATGTTCCTTTCTTTCTGTGCATACCCAGAAAACAAGTTTTTTTTTTTTTTTTTTTCATCGTGTGGCAACGCAGTGTAGGGGCTGACGGAGTCGTCACGCCATTGACGCAATTTTTCCCCTCAGCTCGTTCCAACGGAGAATTGAAAATAAAGTCAATTCAATTCAGCCTTTCCCTACAACGTAAAAAGAAGAAAACTTTATTAAATGTAACGGAACTTCTTTTTTGGCTCAGTTTGCAGAGCTTTTTTTTTCCTGAATAGTACGGTACCATTCTTTGAATTCAATTGGGATTCCTTTATTTCACAAATTTCGTAAAGACATAGCTTGAAGAAGGCTTCACTGCATGGCGGCCTTATTGTCTTGCAAAAAAAGGCGTTTTGAAGGGCTCGATACGCTATGAAAAAGCAGAATACGAAGGCAAAATTGCCTAAACGGTGCCGTGACACGCATATGAGTAGTGGCTACTTTTCCGCAGCTCCTAAAGCAGTTAGTAGGTCGTCTTCGTATGGTAGACTCACGGGCAGCCGCAAGGTCCTCCGGTCCATCCACAGAAACGTCGTCATCAGATACCTCAGATGAGAGCACTTCACTTTTCGTTTCTGTGCAAAACTCTACAGAGCAGTCGCCCAATGAGGAGTCATCAAAATACTTTCTTTTGCGCGCGCTTTCATTGTCTCGTTTCGAGGAGGCAGCCATGCTTTATGCGGGTATGCCAGGGGCGGCAATATAAGGAAAGGCGAGATACAAATGGCACATTATTGGGCAAGTAGGGCCATCTAGTGTCAGGAATCGCAACTAGCTACAATAGAACGATTACCGTTTATGACGACCGTAGCCGTCATTGGTTACTTTGGTACAAAATTTCATGACGACGATACTCATCAGCGGGAAGTAAAGGGTTAACGAAGGAATTTGTACGTTTAGGAAACCTACGCACTAATTCTTAACGGTCTCCAATCGTGAGTCCATTCGGCGGGGCTTTCATTTACAGCGTGATACATAATTAAGGTAAAACCTGTCCCGTCCAGTTCAGATTTTTCTCCTCCGCTATCTACTCGCCATCTTCGGTAAGTACTATCTCGACGCTCACCCAAGAGCGCACGTAGTCCCGGATATGGCTGTGATCGGTTTTGCCTCTCGCCTGTCCACGTGCACGTGGCAATGTCAGTTGTTTAGAGCTGAGAAACGTGTTGTTGGGCTCGTTGGTTCGTCATGACGTATGCAAACGGCACCAGACAACAACACGGCGGACAAACAGGGAGACGTGAAAAACGACCACAAGGCCCACTTATGACTCCAACTAAACTCGCGGACAACGTTCTGTGGCAATAAAGGGAAAGCTACGGGGACGGAGCTTCTGCACTAGCGTTACCGCGCCAGGTTGTCCGCCAGCGTTTGACAGTGCTTTTGGTTGCTCGGAACAGACGCTGAATTGGCGCAGTTTCGCGTTTGCCTAGACGCGGAATGTAAAAGCCGCAAAATAAGTAAACTTTTTCTTTCGGTGGTGTGTTTTATCTTATTGAATTGTTGCTAATTAGCTGTTTATGTTTCTCTTCGCCAGCTTAAACTAATGCAGATGAAAACACGGGACTCTTCAGAAGCGCTCTCACTTGCGCGCGCTTTGCCTCCGTATATAGCTTTCCCTTCATTGCCACAGAAAGTTGTCCGTGAGTGTAACACCGCTTACTGTTAAAGCGCAGTATACAACTTGTGGTCGTCTCGATGTCTCCTTATTTGTCCTTCTGGTACCGTTTGTAGGCTATGTTAAGAGCTCGTCCCACTCGTGTAATTATTTAAATTATTACAGCGAAGCCATATACCTCTACCGTCCAAGGAAAATTTCGCGTCGTTGGCGTGGTAAGCAAAAAACTCCCCATACGTAGGCCGATCCCGAAGATAGTGCAATACCGGCCCGACCCGCGGCGGAGGTGAAGCTGGCGTTAAGCACTCCCCATACGTGGGCCGATACCGAAGATAGTGCATAATGCCGGGCCGACTCTCGGCGGAGGTGCAGTTCACCATCAAGGGGCCCACATACACAGCTTCGCTGGTCATCTTCTTCACAGAGTGGAAGGACACTGACGTTTTTTTTTTTAATTAATTAATTGATGAGTAAGGTTATGCAATGGTTCTTGTAAAATATGTTGATGCAAAGGAGTCACATAAAAAGGTTCCTTTAGTCCAGTCCGTGAACTTTTTTTAGGGAGTTCTGGAAGAGGAGCCTGCCGGCGATCTTCCAACGATAGCCATAACCCTCTCAATGTTCCTATATAAAGGCCGACTTGGGCGTTTCCTCGGACATCTACTGGCGTTGGGTCGCTCGGCGCCGAGGGACGCAGTCAGCCGACGCCGGTAGAAACGCTGAATGCGTGTCGGTGTAGACGGTCTTCATGCGAACCTCGGCACAAATGAATTACCTCTCCGAAGACTTCAATATCAGCAAAAGATTCCACCTGGAAATATTTGCGGGCCTTCAGCGTTTCGGGGCAAGCTGACACGTACAGTTCATGAATTACGCCCCCGAGAGTTTGCATACATTTAGGTTTTTTAAACGATTTCATTTTTCATAACCCTTGTAAGACAGTGTCGCGCGTCGTTTTGCTTTGCTTTTGCCGGCGTTCGTTTTGACTGGGCTCGCTGTCACTGTTTATTTTATCACTGTTATCAAGTTGTCGCTCGTTGCAATTTGCGACAGGCGCCCAATCTTATCGGAAAGCCTCCTTTGCTACACAGAATTCCCGACAATGGTCAAGAAATTTTGGATACCGCACGGGCGCGTCTCGAGCCCAGCGACATCATCATAATCGCAATAATTCGGTCCTCGCGAACACGGACAAAGCGTAAAACGACGAGACGTGTCATCTGAATCCCTAGCCTTGAGCTAGGGATTCAGATGTCCTGTACATATTTCCTGTGTACTTTCCTATTTTGAAAAAACTTCAACTTCAACCTATAACACTCCATATATAAGCCCTTAATTGCGTCTTTTCAGGTTTGGTACGTTGTACAGAGGTCAGGTTTCAATGACGATTTCTCACGAGTTCAATCCTTTTCTTTTTTTTTTATGATTTTATTCCGTAATTATAGTTATTTCGGAAGCTTTTTCGCAATGCTCGCTTCGCGGACAGACATGCTCGAAGTGCAAAACCACTGTAGTAAAGTACTGCTGAAAAAGTACTCCCACGAATAGCTTGCGGGACCGATTATTCGAAAATTGTTGGCTATATACAAAAATAGCGAAAATCAATTGACTCGCCTTCATAAGGCCCGGGCCGGCACAGAACGCCTACCGGTTCAGAAAAGTGTGCCGCTGGAGGGCGAGACTTTCGCGAACGGCAAGTATTTTTATAGCATTATAGCCTCTAGGATAGAACGACAGTGCTCCCAGCCTAAATTGATCGATACAAAATCAGACCGACGCTCTGCCCAGATCAAAAAGGGCGCCACCCAGAAGCGACCAATCCAGACAAAGTAGGACGAGAGCCATGAACGCTTGTGCGCTTCCACTGGCGCACAACCAAGCGCGATGGTAATGTTTAGTTCCAAAACTCGCCACTACAAGCAAGTTTGACAAGGTAAAGCGCTGCTTGTCGACACTTATGCTACTTCTGTTGGCAAGTAGCGCCAGTCCCTATAATCCCGTCGATTTGCGCATAGCGGTGAGCCTTGGAACTACTCGGTTTGCTGGATTTTGTTCCGTTTCGTCCCACCGTAAGGACATCGCGGCGTCGGTCGAGCGGAGTGTGTTGCAATGGGAAGGGGCGACGCGCGGAAGCGGCACTCGCCCGAAGGATGCTGCTGGATGCTCGAGTGCATTGTGGGAAAGCCGATGCAGACGCTCATCTGCGCACGATGGCGGACGCCCAGTCGATAAAAGGGCTCTCTTTTGTATGTTCACGCTAGAAATGGATCTTTAGCGAAGGTGCTCGCCGACGGAACCTGCAGACATGAAACACTGGAAAGACCTGGTGTGGATATTCTGTGCCGGTGAGTGCCGACCGAGAGCTAATTAGCGTTCTGGCGTTGCCTCCAGACTGACGCGGGAGGCAGTGCGGCCTTGTTTTGCGTGACACTGCGTTCGTTGTTTGTATGGGCGTTTCTCGGGACGCGCGCGCGCAGGAAACGTCGTTGCCTCGTTCGGCAGAAAGAAGATGAACGTCACGGGCACCCAGCGACAACGGCAAACCCAGAATCTAGATATTACGCATACAAGCGGCGCCCGTACGTGTAGACGTCTGACGTACGGAAACGGCAGGTGCCGATTCTCCGGTGCCCGCGCCGCAACGACGTGACTGGCATGCCGTTTCGGCGTGCTTTTATTGCGAGGTGTACACCCCGTTCTCAAGACATCGTACAAGTCACCGCATTCGCCCCGAACTCCTTAATTCTTGATGCATGGCGATCCAAGGCCGGCGTAGGAGACGATCGCCTTCGATCGCGGCTTGCCATTTTCGAGCGGTGTTTTGCTTTTGACATGTGCTTTTTCGCCGCGCGCGTGGCCTTCCATTGCAGTCCGGCGCGCGCGCTATGCGCGCCCGTTAACGATCATAACAACCGGCTCTTCCTTCAAGCTTGCCGTATCCGTCTGCTTCCTGCTAACTTGTGGTTTCGCGTGTAAGCTAAGCTACAAACTGAGACAGCGATGGAAGCGAGTGTGACACCTTTGGATCGTGCGCGCGGTCGCCGGGAGATTGCAACGCAAACAAACACGTAGCCGGGCGAGCTCTGTCTTTGGGTTGGGCGCGGTGCGTGACATTCGTCGACATCGCGGACCGGCGTCGCTGCCGACCCTGTCAACGTGGTTAGGAGGGGCGAGCGCGACGCGTTTTTTCCTTCTTTGGGTTCCCAAAAATAGGGTGGCCATTTTTAAAGGGAAGAGAGAGGAGGACGTGCGTAGTGGCGGAGCCCGTTTGCGGGACCATCAACTCGCGCGCGCGCGCGTCTCCGATGAGAGAGGATTTATGGCTTTATTGCGCTGGCCCGTCGGCTCGCCGTGGTGGGCCCTGGCTAGAGCAATTTGGAGCAGCTGTCCGGTTGCCCTTTGTGAAGAGAGGCGATCTATCCCGCGGCTATTAGCCGTGCGCTTCGAAATCGCGACGCGATTGAGAGGAGGTCGAGCCGTGCGTTTTGGTCGCCCTGCGCTGTGGGTGCGGTGCGTGCATGAGCTTCTAATGACTCGATCCGTATGCTTACAATAAAGTGACGCACGTTCATGATACGTGAATGTAATCACCCGAGAGATAATTTGTGTGATAGGTCAGAGTAACTCGATGCATTTCGGCTGGTTTAATTGTTCAAACCCATGTCACCCGTCCGGCAACAGTTTGTTTCTGCTGGTTATTCCTGGAGGCTGTCCAACGATGATAACACGCACTTCATATGTAATGCGCACCGCAGGAATCGAAATATATTGTTTGTGGAATTGAATGACAGAACAGCAATTTATCATGCATGATGTGCTTGCAAAGAATTTGAGAGTATACAAGGATTACCCTTTAATTACATTGCAACAGATGTAGAATGGTGTATTCATGTAAAGAATAGGTATAGTAGTTCCCAGCCATTATGGACAATTGTGTTCTCACTGTCTTAGATCACACATATACAAGCATGTTCAGTGGAACTATTTCATCATTACCTAACCTTATACATGCATTCAGTGTAGCCTCTCGTAGAGGTTGGGCAGAACGATTGGTCAGATGAACCCTGCAATTGCAGTTAGTATTGAGGTTTTAACAGCTGCCCCAGAAAAGTGACGCATATATGGCACAGATCATCCTATAGTTCGTACCTGGCACACTAGCACTTTACCAACTCCACTTAACCATACCACGCATAAATAAGATGTATTATCCCTACCCTTTCCCTTAGGTCTGTTGAATATAGGATTAATTAAATCTCTGAATGCCACAAAATTACCCAGTAAAGCAAATGTTTTACGTCTCTATAAACTATATATCTATGTCGCCTTCAGGATATTTTGTGTCGTATGCATTTCTTGTTTTCTTTCATATTTCTGTCTGCATATCGGACAAATTTATTATCTGTGCCACTAGGGAAATAACAACAACCAGCATTCAAAGAGCTAGCTATCTTATGTGATGATTACTTTATGTGATTAAATTATGGGGAATCTGATGGCAACGTGCATTGACTGGCACTCTAACCTTCGTGTGTCAGTTATTTGACATAGTGGGAAGTAGGCCACTTTCACAAAGCATGTTGTTAACTTCAGGAATAGATTTCTTTGTTGTCTTTAATTACATCCACCATTACACACAGTTCACCTGGAATACACTGATTCATCCAAGTTAATCTTCCCTAGCTCTTGGTAGGGAAGATTACTAAAATGTTCTTGATATTGCTTGCATGTGATGTCATTCTTATCTATGTCTTTTTTAGCTTGGTTTCATGTTCTAGTATATTGGTTCAGCCTTGTCTGTAAAAGACATTCAAGCGCAATAGAAGACTCAAGCAAAACGAAGCGGCCACACTCGGGCATTAGCTTCAACAAATGTTCATAAGGTGATTTGTTGAGCTATTTGCGCCAAAGACTTCCATGTGGCACAAATGACTCTACACATAAGCACTAACTTCAACAAGTGGCTTTACAAATTCATTTATAAAGCCCTTGCATCTCCTTGGACATGTTTGTCCTCGACTATATGCGTATCATGATTGTTTCCTAAATATATGTGGAGCTTGTAGCTGATGGCACGGCTAATCTTCCTACACCATTTCTCGCAGTGCGGGTCCTGTGGGCAGCCAGTGTCGAAGTGGTGCTGGACCCCGGGGATGCGACGGGGGCGTTCTTCTTGAGCTCACCAGATGAGCCAGGGGGAGTGGAGGCATCGTCAGCCGAGCCCTCGCGACGCTTTGCACTCACTTTCTCGAGCCGCATGACGGTAGTGGCACAGTTTGGGCCGTTCTCAGTGCGTCAGACTGTGTACGCAGCCAGCCCGCTAACCTCGGTGGGGAACCAGAGCAGCACCTCGGATGGGCCCGAGCCCATGGGTGACGTGACGGCCCACCTGGTGACCCCGGCGCCTCGCAGGGACCAGCCGACGTTACGCATCCTCTTCCACACTGGTTCAGAGGTGAGTTGCACACAGTAGGCTCGCTTTAGTAAAAACTCCAATGAGATTATTTCCACGATAGGCTGAAACATTTTGGCAATTTAGTTTTCTGTATTTACGCTTGTTAAGAACACAGTTAAAGAAAACTACATCTTTCTAGAAAAACTAAATGGTATTTCTCTTTTATGTTTTGCTCAAGCCGCTATACTTGGACATGGCTATTTTATGTGTCGTAATGTCTAAGCAAAATTTTAACCAGAAAACAGCTAAATGCTTATCTAATACAATCATGGTAGCTCGAGTATGTAGCCGCAAACTCTGAAATTGGGCTACGTTTAAGCGCCTGCTATTTGACGTGATCATACATTTAGGCCTGTTGCCAAAATTCTTGTGTGATCCCAGCCCATGGTCTGTCAGCTCATGTCCATATACACAAATCAGATCAGTCAGTACACAAAGTAACTCGATTGATGGAGCATCATATGTGTAATATGAAAGATGTGGGTTTGGCTCCCGCTGGTGTGTGTGTGTGAGAACATTTATTGAAATGAGGTCCGGAGGCTTGACTTCTCAAATCAAGGCGGGCCGCTCCCACGTTGGCACTGTCAGGCCGAGCCTTTCAGCGACATCATGGGCCCTCTGGACGACCCTTAGTTGGTCCTGAAACAATGGCCACTGGTGCCAAGTTGCTTTTTCATTCATTTTCATTTCCCTTTACGTTATCATTTTTTTTTTCATTTCAATAAAAACCACAGGTCATTTCGCTTATGCTGTCCTTGGCTTTATGTGGTTGGGTCCAACAATAAAATTGAGCCCCTCAGTTCCTCTTCTTTCTCATTGACATCAATACGTAGTCTGCTAAGGTGTTTGTTAATGTGTTTCTTGCCTTGGTGTAATTCTGATGTTGCTTTAACCATCTAAAATATGGAGTTCTGGCCTCACTGATGTAGTATGATTTGCAATCTGTGCATGGTATGTTGAAAAGTGTTAACAACACTAGGAAACCTGCACTGGAGCAGAGCATCCTTCATGCTAATCAAATCCTGTCTGAGCTTGCTGCTTAGCACCTGGACTGTATTTTGTGGTCTATAAACACAAGTTTTGTAGTATTATGATCAGTGGCAAGATTTATTATTTTCATATGTACGTACCCATCATCATCCCTCATGTTTTTTTAAATTTTCGCCATGAGTAGTGCTGATGCTTGGCACCAAACGAAGCACTCAATAACTCGCTTCTGACTTTATTTTCACAACATGCCTTGCAGGACTGTTGTTGAGTGAACTGAAATAACAGATGTCTAAGTGAATTAAAAGTTGCTTGTCATTTGACTCATTATTTTACGGCAGTAGCTGTTGTGAGCTCACTCCCCTGGTCATTTTGATGTCACCAGAGTCCCATACTGCAAAGCAGTCATGCAATCGCTGGTGCACTATTGTGTGTATTGTCTTCATAGTATGTCTGGATAGTGTGTCAGTTGAACGTTTTACCTCTCAGCCACTCCAGTGGTGCTACAGCACTGAAGAATGATGGCGCCTAAAGAATGCACTTGCGTTACCAGCAGTTATAACTGCCTCACCAGCTACGATTGGCTGGCACAATGCTCTGCAACATACCCATAAATGTGGCGGCTTGACTCAGACATATGTAGGAAACATAATACATTACAATTGAAAAAAGAAAGACTATTTACAGTAACAGTACTTCAATGTTAACCATTCTAAATGTGGTGAGCGTTGCCTATAGGGGCACCACTGAAGGTGACATAGTGGTGTATTTGGGGATCAGAGACGGGACAAGTGGGGCAGCTGTCCGGCAACTACAGCAAGGATAACAGAGGTGCAGGGCTAGGATTTGTTGTTTGTGCTCCTAAAATATAATTATTTATGTGGTGAAAACATGCGAAAAGAAAATGCACTGTACGATAGCTGACATGTAGCCGATGTTGCTATTATATTCGATGATTCAGTCCACATATGCCCTTAGTGCTTACCCCAGACCCGTGTGACAGTGCCTAGCTATCAGTAAAATATGTCTCTTGCCCAGCATTGACTTGCTGCATTATTTAGTTGCTACACATTGCATATGCGTAGCTATATACTACATATATGCTATATATAGCCTTCGCTATATAGCATATAGCCTTAGCTACATATATAGCTATATGCTACACATATTCTATATATGTAGCTAAGGCTATACGCTATATAGCGAAGGCTATATGCATTGTCTATAAGCAAATGCATTGTTGTTGTCAGCATATAGTATAGATGAAGTACTGGCTAAACAGTGAGGAACATCATTATTGTACACGAGGAAAAGTAGAGAGCCTATTTTTGAATATAGAAGTTCTTTTACAGTGTGTTAATTCGTTGGGCATAACGCCTGTTTTAAATATGCAGTTAATGTGCGCCACTACGTCAGTGATAACAAGCCCGTGTCGCAGAAAATCTGGCGTCAGCAATCACATCGACAAAAAAATTTTCGAACAACGTATCCCCAGGCCTTCCACATTATGCATGGAATTGACTGAGCTAATTAAATTTCTCAAGCTAAAATACGTAGAAAAATGGTAAACAACGACTTTCACACAACTTACAGACATGATATCTTTCCGATTGTAATTTGACTATACGAGAAAACATAATTCTGTTATGCGAAAACTCAAAGAAACCGCTTCAAACACTGAAACCGGCTGCGGCGTTCACCGACCGGCCATGGCATCTGCCATTTTTCGCGGACCAGCGCGATGGGTATCTTGGGGAGCTTGCTGTATAACTGTGTGACGAACCGACATGCCCGAAATAGCAACATCAGCTGTGCATTTGTTTCTGATATAGGGGGCACAGAATTGCTAACCCAGCAGAAAAGCAACACTTTTCAAACATTGGTAACGTAAGACTGCTAGTTTTGCTCCAGGCATGTTGTCCAACGGTGTGCGTTTTATCATGGTGCACTTCACATGCGATTCATTTTGCCGCTCGTTATGCGCTTGGACAATGACTCCCCCACAGTTATCACCTGCACAGTACACTCAGCGTGGTGGATAAAGAAAGGAGATTGGGAAATTAAATAGGTTGTTAGAACATACAGCCACAGACCTAAGAGAGGTGCAAACAAGCACTAATTATAACGTTTTGGCTCACAACGTTTTTACCAAATAATCTAGAGAAGTGCGTGCAATAAGAGAAGACGCAGAAAGATGCTATATGCACATGTACGAATGCTTCTTTCCTTGCAACCACCCTGGAATTTGTCTGTGCTGAACGATGGGCGGTATTGCAAGTGGAATTCACAGCCTTACATTTGTTTGTGAGAGCCACTTCCTGCAGGCTGTAAATAGCCGTCTCTGCTCGCCACAGTAGCTCGGTGTTGCACTGCTAAGTATGAGGTCGTAAGTTCAATTCTGGCCGTGGGTGCCACATTCTAATGAGAGCGGAAGACAAAAATTTAATTCGTAGCTCCTCACTATGGTGTGCCTCGTAATCAGATCATGATTTGGACTCGTAAAGCACCAGAACTTCGTTCGGTTAGCTGCCTTGGACGCATATGTTACAGCTGGGATGCAGTTTTCATTTAAGCCTTCAGCACTTTCTAAAGACTGAGATATCAACAAACAACAACTATGCCACTTAATATCTGTAGAAACAAAAGCACTTGTTTAAGATTATGAGCGATCTCATGTTCGAAGGAGCATCATATCATTGATCTCTCAATTCATGAATTTCGTAACAGTGGCCGCATCAATTGATTCGATTACTTATGACAGCGCAGAAATTAATGACAGTGCACAAATCTATGACAGAATTAAGAAATATCAAGCTATATAGAGGAGAACGCAACAAGAAGCATCAACTGCACCAAGCAAAGGATACAGTCTCGTGCCAATGGAACACGAAACAAATACAGGACGTAGCCGATAGTTGCAGATTCAACACGCAGACCCCAATATACAGCGCGGAATAAAAATGCATGAATAAAAGGTAAAATCAGCCCATATCAACCTGGACAGACCAAACAATCTCTCTTGTCCCCGATTTGCCATGCTGCGTACAGGTGGCACAGCGGTGGCGTGGCGGTCGGCAATCTTGGGTTCTGGTATAGCAGGGGGAAAGTAAACAAGTCCACAGTAGAGATTAGTAAGAGGCGATTGGACGTTTGGTGGCAGAAAAATAGGGAGACGACAAACAACGGAGGCATACAAAACCAATGTAGTGGTTCAGAAAGTTTGTGCTGGGAATTCTTTGTGTTTATGTACTTCTTTTTTTTTTTAACTATAAGTAGGACATTAGGCAAAATAAGAACAAGAGCTTGGTGACACAACCCACCACCACGTTTCAAAGGCGACACTCATAGCAGCCATCCATCCATCCTTCCTTGCGGCCTGTAGCAATGTTCGCAAGACGTGCTCGGCACATTAATAGAGAGTTTTAGAATAGGGGCCCCAAACGTTTTGGGGCCCCAAAGAAATAGCGTCGAAGCCACTGCGCATGCGCGAGACGCAAACTGCGTTTGGGTTTTGCGTTGGGAACGCTATTTCACCGATTTAGCGGGAGCTCAAATAGCGTTCCCAAAAGCTTTGCGTCAACAAACATGGCGGCACCCATCGAAGCGACGGCTCTAACCTAGCACCAAACTGGGTTCGATTCGCGGTAATGCGTGAAGTTCGCAAGCTAGGAGAAGTGACTGCAGTTATCGCTTTCTCTCAACTAGCGTGTGTTATCAAGATTGATTCATTCGACGCTGCTGATTCCGAATTCGAGTGTGGATTTTACGGCTCGTAGGCCTAACACGGCTAAGCTTGGCTGGTGAAGGCACGTAAAGGTGGTTTTGTTGCTCCAAACTAAGCACAAGTAATTGTTTGCTGCTTGAAGAATAACCTCTAAATTGTAATTAAACGCGAATACACGCAAGTCAAAATTACTATTCATATCATAAGATGGTATATTTTATTTAATTATTTTTAATCGTTTTTTTAGACGCCGTAGTGGCGCTGTCAGCGCAAGACGCTATCTGCAAACGCAAAGCCCTATTCTAAAACTCTTCACTCCTGCGTGCCCCAACGCTAACACCCGCAAAGCTCTTTGGGGCCCCAAAATATTGGGGCCCCTATTCTAAAACTCCCTAATATAGTTCTGCTACGTCAGCGCAATGCAACAGTGTTTTTTTTTTCCATACGTAAGGGTGACTGTAGTGATGTGGTGGCATGTTTCTGAATCCTTTGAGGAAGGAATGGAGCGGCACATTGAATTCACAAGGACCAGTTGTGATATTGCAGGACCAGCGCATTACCAGTGGCCGGGAACAGCATAGCCCCATGGCTATGAGATGTTTCAAAAAATCGGCAGAGCATATGCATGGTTTATCTGATCTTACACTTCCTAATATTTAAAACCTAGGAAAGCGCTGTGATGTTCCATAAGGTAGTATATGTGTCACTTTATGGCGTACTAATAGTGCTTTTACTCACAAGAGAAAATATTCCTTGAGGCGCTCTCCGAATCCATTCAGTGATATTTACTATGTTAATACATAAGTGGTGTGTTGTGAGAGTCTCTTATGAGTAGGTATGCTTCAGCGAAATAGCCTACCTGTTGTTCGTTCCCTATGCTGTCCAAGAATGTTTGATAATTTTTTCATGAAAGCACATCTTGCCAAAGTTTTCATTTGTGTGTGAGCACCTGGTAGCAAGAAAGATTTAGGTGTAAAATATTGAATGTTTCATTGACAGTGGTTCTGACTCTAATTAGTATTGTTCGTATAGCAAAAAAAAAAGCAGTAGCCCAAGTCGGAGCTTAATTTTGTAGTGCCCAAACATAGTTTCATATCAAGGAAAATTACAACTGGCTCACCTTTATTTCTAGCCATGGGAAGTACTTCAGCTTAAAAAAAATGAAA
This sequence comes from Dermacentor andersoni, assembly GCF_023375885.2. Taxonomy (NCBI): domain Eukaryota; kingdom Metazoa; phylum Arthropoda; class Arachnida; order Ixodida; family Ixodidae; genus Dermacentor; species Dermacentor andersoni. The sequence continues at coordinate 154,858,049 of NC_092816.1, read as the reverse complement.
TGTCATTTGAGTAAAAACTTATGACAGTAATTAAATAATTAGTAATTGGTTTGCTCAGTTATCTACAACTGAAAACTTTCTTCATCATATCGAAAACACAATATAATTTGTGTTGTTTCCTTTGCCTAAATACGAATTTTGAGGTATGAAACTCGGCATAGCATAAATGTGTTAAGCATTATAGGGTCAATATTATCTGTAAATACAGTCGAAATTAATGCACATTGTAGTTCCCTCACAGGACATACCTGCACAAAGTTGAGCATTGTGCTGTGTTAACATTTGGTTGAGGAACATTGAATTGATATCGCCACTGATGTTGGATGTTATGTGTGCTGCAGGTGGGTGGGCCGTCAGTGTGCGTGGCCCTGTATGCCCAACTGGGCTCTGAGCAGCTGGTGAGCGTGTGCCAGCCCAACCGGGATGGGGCCTGCCTGGCCGAGCTCACCCTACCGGCCGCATGGTGGCCCCCCCTGTGGGCCACTGCTCATAAGGCGCACCGGCCCACTATCGCCCTCCGGTCAGTGGCCATGCGGGTTTTGTGCAGCTTCCACTGTTCATGGGCAGCTTGGTTAACCAACATCGTGCATCAGTCTGTGATGTCGGTGTTCGTATATTCGGCTGGTTGCTTTCAAGTACTCTGGTGAAGCATTTGGCCAATTGAAATCGGGCATTTGGAACAGATTCACCTGGTTCATTCCCAGCACTGTGCTTCGGGTTGGAGCATGGTGAAGTGCTCTCGCCATCCCGTCAGGAGCGCGGCCAAGACCTGACCACGTGCCAAAACCACAGTCTGATTATGAGGCACGCTGTAGTGGGGGACTCCGAAAATTTTGACCACCTAGAGTTCTTTAACGTGCACCTAATCTAAGTACATGGGTGTTTTTGCATTTCAGCCATACAAACTTTACACATGGCTGATATCAGAAATGTTGTGTATACCCAGCTTCTTGTATACGCATTTAAATGTGTTAAGTGAGTTCGGTGGTGCAAGAGGAACTAGAGCTGCGATGTGCCACACATAAAATTAAAACTAGGCAAGAGAGACATCGTAAAGGTAATATCAGCTCAGAGCTTACGTGAAAAGCCAGTTTTCTATAAACCTAATGGTAACAGGGGTCTGGGAAGCAGAGTGCTTTCTTCAAGGATTAAGAATGAATGAAGAGGTATTTTTGCTTTCCGTAAAGCTCTTTGAAGTATGCCTCGCAATTCATTGAACATGTCTGTTGGGAAGCAAAGTTTCTTTTGCAACAAGGCACTTGCAAGAAAGTTGGCCATAAAGGATTAAGTAACCATAGTGGAGACCTACATGATGAGTTCAATTTATCTATTGTCTCCTCAGAGCTAAATATATATGTTTACATGAATGAAGTTTTCCTAGTAAGTTCTACAAGTTGCGCT